>NW_027478166.1:10810344-11123188 GCF_051020975.1 Osmia lignaria lignaria
TTCTATGATATTTTTTGATCAGAAGCGTAGTTTTCGAGATATATCGAGATATTTAAAAGTTCCGAAGCCGCACCAACATAATAGGGATACAGAAACACCGTGGCCCCTTTCTTTGAGATAACTCTGCACTAGTGCGAGCCGCAAATGCCACTTCCAGCTTAGCTGTGCAGAGGAAGAACAACAAGAAGAAGAAATATCTCGAAATATGTCCGTCAGGCCCCTTCCCTTGAGATAAATCTGCAAATATCTCGGAAACGAAGCGAGCTATGGCAAAATGTTAAGAGACCTTTTTTGTAGAGAATTAAGTTTCCTACTTTTTATCTTCTATGATATTTTTTGATCAGATGCGTAGTTCTCGAGATATATCAAGATATTTAAAACTTCCGAAGCCGCACCAACAGAATAGAGATACAGAAACACCGTGGCCCCTCTCTTTGAGATAACTCTGCACTATTGCGGGCTGGAAATGCCACTTCCAGTTTAGCTGTGCAGAAGAAGAACAACAAGAAGAAGAAATATCTCGAAATATGTCCGTCAGGCCAGTTCCTTTGAGCTGAATCGGCAAATATCTCGGAAACGAAGCGAGCTATGGCAAAATGTTAAGAGACGTTTTTTGTAGAGAATTATGTTTCCTACAATTTATGTTCTATGATATTTTTTGATCAGAAGCGTAGTTTTCGAGATATATCGAGATATTTAAAAGTTCCGAAGCCGCACCAACATAATAGGGATACAGAAACACCGTGGCCCCTTTCTTTGAGATAACTCTGCACTAGTGCGAGCCGCAAATGCCACTTCCAGCTTAGCTGTGCAGAGGAAGAACAACAAGAAGAAGAAATATCTCGAAATATGTCCGTCAGGCCCCTTCCCTTGAGATAGATCTGCAAATATCTCGGAAACGAAGCGAGCTATGGCAAAATGTTAGGAGACCTTTTTTGTAGAGAATTAAGTTTCCTACTTTTTATCTTCTATGATATTTTTTGATCAGATGCGTAGTTCTCGAGATATATCAAGATATTTAAAAGTTCCGAAGCCGCACCAACATAATAGAGATACAGAAACACCGTGGCCCCTCTCTTTGAGATAACTCTGCACTATTGCGAGCTGGAAATGCCACTTCCAGTTTAGCTGTGCAGAAGAAGAACAACAAGAAGAAGAAATATCTCGAAATATGTCCTTCAGGCCCCTTCCCTTGAGATATATCTGCAAATATCTCGGAAACGAAGCGAGCTATGGCAAAATGTTAAGAGACCTTTTGTGTAGAGAATTAAGTTTCCTACTTTTTATGTTCTGTGATATTTTTTGATCAGATGCGTAGTTCTCGAGATATATCAAGATATTTAAAAGTTTCGAAGCCGCACCAACATAATAGAGATACAGAAACACGTTGGCCCCTTTCTTTGAGATAACTCTGCACTATTGCGAGCTGCAAATGCCACTTCCAGCTTAGCTGTGCAGAGGAAGAACAACAAGAAGAAGAAATATCTCGAAATATGTCCGTCAGGCCAGTTCCTTTGAGCTGAATCGGCAAATATCTCGGAAACGAAGCGAGCTATGGCAAAATGTTAAGAGACGTTTTTTGTAGAGAATTATGTTTCCTACAATTTATGTTCTATGATATTTTTTGATCAGAAGCGTATTTTTCGAGATATATCGAGATATTTAAAAGTTCCGAAGCCGCACCAACATAATAGGGATACAGAAACACCGTGGCCCCTTTCTTTGAGATAACTCTGCACTAGTGCGAGCCGCAAATGCCACTTCCAGCTTAGCTGTGCAGAGGAAGAACAACAAGAAGAAGAAATATCTCGAAATATGTCCGTCAGGCCAGTTCCTTTGAGCTGAATCTGCAAATATCTCGGAAACGAAGCGAGCTATGGCAAAATGTTAAGAGACGTTTTTTGTAGAGAATTATGTTTCCTACAATTTATGTTCTATGATATTTTTTGGTCAGAAGCGTAGTTTTCGAGATATATCGAGATATTTAAAAGTTCAGAAGCCGCACCAACATAATAGGGATACAGAAACACCGTGGCCCCTTTCTTTGAAATAACTCTGCACTATTGCGAGCTGCAAATGCCACTTCCAGCTTAGCTGAGCAGAGGAAGAACAACAAGAAGAAGAAATATCTCGAAATATGTCCGTCAGGCCAGTTCCTTTGAGCTGAATCGGCAAATATCTCGGAAACGAAGCGAGCTATGGCAAAATGTTAAGAGACGTTTTTTGTAGAGAATTATGTTTCCTACAATTTATGTTCTATGATATTTTTTGATCAGAAGCGTAGTTTTCGAGATATATCGAGATATTTAAAAGTTCCGAAGCCGCACCAACATAATAGGGATACAGAAACACCGTGGCCCCTTTCTTTGAGATAACTCTGCACTAGTGCGAGCCGCAAATGCCACTTCCAGCTTAGCTGTGCAGAGGAAGAACAACAAGAAGAAGAAATATCTCGAAATATGTCCGTCAGGCCCCTTCCCTTGAGATAAATCTGCAAATATCTCGGAAACGAAGCGAGCTATGGCAAAATGTTAAGAGACCTTTTTTGTAGAGAATTAAGTTTCCTACTTTTTATCTTCTATGATATTTTTTGATCAGATGCGTAGTTCTCGAGATATATCAAGATATTTAAAACTTCCGAAGCCGCACCAACATAATAGAGATACAGAAACACCGTGGCCCCTCTCTTTGAGATAACTCTGCACTATTGCGGGCTGGAAATGCCACTTCCAGTTTAGCTGTGCAGAAGAAGAACAACAAGAAGAAGAAATATCTCGAAATATGTCCGTCAGGCCCCTTCCCTTGAGATATATCTGCAAATATCTCGGAAACGAAGCGAGCTATGGCAAAATGTTGAGAGACCTTTTTTGTAGAGAATTATGTTTCCTACAATTTATGTTCTATGATATTTTTTGATCAGAAGCGTAGTTTTCGAGATATATCGAGATATTTAAAACTTCCGAAGCCGCACCAACATAATAGAGATACAGAAACACCGTGGCCCCTTTCGTTGAGATAACTCTGCACTAGTGCGAGCCGCAAATGCCACTTCCAGCTTAGCTGTGCAGAAGAAGAACAACAAGAAGAAGAAATATCTCGAATTATGTCCGTCAGGCCCCTTCCCTTGAGATAAATCTGCACATATCTCGGAAACGAAGCGAGCTATGGCAAAATCTTAAGAGACGTTTTTTGTAGAGAATTATGTTTCCTACTATTTATGTTCTATGATATTTTTTGATCCAAAGCGTAGTTTTCAAGATATATCGAGATATTTAAAAGTTCCGAAGCCGCACCAACATAATAGAGATACAGAAACACCGTGGCCCCTCTCTTTGAGATAACTCTGCACTATTGCGAGCTGGAAATGCCACTTCCAGTTTAGCTGTGCAGAAGAAGGACAACAAGAAGAAGAAATATCTCGAAATATGTCCGTTAGGCCCCTTCCCTTGAGATATATCTGCAAATATCTCGGAAACGAAGCGACCTATGGCAAAATGTTAAGAGACCTTTTTTGTAGAGAATTAAGTTTCCTACTTTTTATGTTCTATGATATTTTTTGATCAGATGCGTAGTTCTCGAGATATATCAAGATATTTAAAAGTTCCGAAGCCGCACCAACATAATAGAGATACAGAAACGCCGTGGCCCCATTCTTTGAGATAACTCTGCACTATTGCGAGCTGCAAATGCCACTTCCAGCTTAGCTGTGCAGAGGAAGAACAACAAGAAGAAGAAATATCTCGAAATATGTCCGTCAGGCCAGTTCCTTTGAGATGAATCTGCAAATATCTCGGAAACGAAGCGAGCTATGGCAAAATGTTAAGAGACGTTTTGTATAGAGAATTATGTTTCCTACAATTTATGTTCTATGATATTTTTTGATCAGAAGCGTAGTTTTCGAGATACATCGAGATATTTAAAAGTTCCGAAGCCGCACCAACATAATAGGGATACAGAAACACCGTGGCCCCTTTCTTTGAGATAACTCTGCACTAGTGCGAGCCGCAAATGCCACTTCCAGCTTAGCTGTGCAGAGGAAGAACAACAAGAAGAAGAAATATCTCGAAATATGTCCGTCAGGCCCCTTCCCTTGAGATAAATCTGCAAATATCTCGGAAACGAAGCGAGCTATGGCAAAATGTTAAGAGACGTTTTTGTAGAGAATTAAGTTTCCTACTTTTTATCTTCTATGATATTTTTTGATCAGATGCGTAGTTCTCGAGATATATCAAGATATTTAAAACTTCCGAAGCCGCACCAACATAATAGAGATACAGAAACACCGTGGCCCCTCTCTTTGAGATAACTCTGCACTATTGCGGGCTGGAAATGCCACTTCCAGTTTAGCTGTGCAGAAGAAGAACAACAAGAAGAAGAAATATCTCGAAATATGTCCGTCAGGCCCCTTCCCTTGAGATATATCTGCAAATATCTCGGAAACGAAGCGAGCTATGACAAAATGTTAAGAGACCTTTTTTGTAGAGAATTATGTTTCCTACAATTTATGTTCTATGATATTTTCTGATCAGAAGCGTAGTTTTCGAGATATATCGAGATATTTAAAAGTTCCGAAGCCGCACCAACATAATAGGGATACAGAAACGCCGTGGCCCCTTTCTTTGAGATAACTCTGCACTATTGCGAGCTGTAAATGCCACTTCCAGCTTAGCTGTGCAGAAGAAGAACAACAAGAAGAAGAAATATCTCGAAATATGTCCGTCAGGCCCCTTCCCTTGAGATAAATCTGCAAATATCTCGGAAACGAAGCGAGCTATGGCAAAATGTTAAGAGACCTTTTTTGTAGAGAATTAAGTTTCCTACTTTTTATGTTCTATGATATTTTTTGATCAGATGCGTAGTTCTCGAGATATATCAAGATATTTAAAAGTTCCGAAGCCGCACCAATATAATAGAGATACAGAAACACCGTGGCCCCTTTCTTTGAGATAACTCTGCACTATTGCGAGCTGCAAATGCCACTTCCAGCTTAGCTGTGCAGAGGAAGAACAACAAGAAGAAGAAGTATCTCGAAATATGTCCGTCAGGCCCGTTCCTTTGAGCTGAATCTGCAAATATCTCGGAAACGAAGCGAGCTATGGCAAAATGTTAAGAGACGTTTTTTGTAGAGAATTATCTTTCCTACAATTTATGTTCTATGATATTTTTTGATCAGAAGCGTAGTTTTCGAGATATATCGAGATATTTAAAAGTTCCGAAGCCGCACCAACATAATAGAGATACAGAAACACCGTGGCCCCTTTCTTTGAGATAACTCTGCATTATTGCGAGCTGCAAATGCCACTTCCAGCTTAGCTGTGCAGAGGAAGAACAACAAGAAGAAGAAGTATCTCGAAATATGTCCGTCAGGCCCGTTCCTTTGAGCTGAATCTGCAAATATCTCGGAAACGAAGCGAGCTATGGCAAAATGTTAAGAGACGTTTTTTGTAGAGAATTATCTTTCCTACAATTTATGTTCTATGATATTTTTTGATCAGAAGCGTAGTTTTCGAGATATATCGAGATATTTAAAAGTTCCGAAGCCGCACCAACATAATAGAGATACAGAAACACCGTGGCCCCTTTCTTTGAGATAACTCTGCACTAGTGCGAGCCGCAAATGCCACTTCCAGCTTAGCTGTGCAGAAGAAGAACAACAAGAAGAAGAAATATCTCGAAATATGTCCGTCAGGCCCCTTCCCTTGAGATAAATCTGCAAATATATCGGAAACCAAGCGAGCTATGGCAAAATGTTAAGAGACCTTTTTTGTAGAGAATTAAGTTTCCTACTTTTTATGTTCTATGATATTTTTTGATCAGATGCGTAGTTCTCGAGATATATCAAGATATTTAAAAGTTCCGAAGCCGCACCAACATAATAGAGATACAGAAACACCGTGGCCCCTTTCTTTGAGATAACTCTGCACTATTGCGAGCTGCAAATGCCACTTCCAGCTTAGCTGTGCAGAGGAAGAACAACAAGAAGAAGAAGTATCTCGAAATATGTCCGTCAGGCCCGTTCCTTTGAGCTGAATCTGCAAATATCTCGGAAACGAAGCGAGCTATGGCAAAATGTTAAGAGACGTTTTTTGTAGAGAATTATCTTTCCTACAATTTATGTTCTATGATATTTTTTGATCAGAAGCGTAGTTTTCGAGATATATCGAGATATTTAAAAGTTCCGAAGCCGCACCAACATAATAGAGATACAGAAACACCGTGGCCCCTTTCTTTGAGATAACTCTGCACTATTGCGAGCTGCAAATGCCACTTCCAGCTTAGCTGTGCAGAGGAAGAACAACAAGAAGAAGAAGTATCTCGAAATATGTCCGTCAGGCCCGTTCCTTTGAGCTGAATCTGCAAATATCTCGGAAACGAAGCGAGCTATGGCAAAATGTTAAGAGACGGTTTTTGTAGAGAATTATCTTTCCTACAATTTATGTTCTATGATATTTTTTGATCAGAAGCGTAGTTTTCGAGATATATCGAGATATTTAAAAGTTCCGAAGCCGCACCAACATAATAGAGATACAGAAACACCGTGGCCCCTTTCTTTGAGATAACTCTGCACTAGTGCGAGCCGCAAATGCCACTTCCAGCTTAGCTGTGCAGAAGAAGAACAACAAGAAGAAGAAATATCTCGAAATATGTCCGTCAGGCCCCTTCCCTTGAGATAAATCTGCAAATATATCGGAAACCAAGCGAGCTATGGCAAAATGTTAAGAGACCTTTTTTGTAGAGAATTAAGTTTCCTACTTTTTATGTTCTATGATATTTTTTGATCAGATGCGTAGTTCTCGAGATATATCAAGATATTTAAAAGTTCCGAAGCCGCACCAACATAATAGAGATACAGAAACACCGTGGCCCCTTTCTTTGAGATAACTCTGCACTAGTGCGAGCCGCAAATGCCACTTCCAGCTTAGCTGTGCAGAAGAAGAACAACAAGAAGAAGAAATATCTCGAAATATGTCCGTCAGGCCCCTTCCCTTGAGATAAATCTGCAAATATCTCGGAAACCAAGCGAGCTATGGCAAAATGTTAAGAGACCTTTTTTATAGAGAATTAAGTTTCCTACTTTTTATGTTCTATGATATTTTTTGATCAGATGCGTAGTTCTCGAGATATATCAAGATATTTAAAAGTTCCGAAGCCGCACCAATATAATAGAGATACAGAAACACCGTGGCCCCTTTCTTTGAGATAACTCTGCACTATTGCGAGCTGCAAATGCCACTTCCAGCTTAGCTGTGCAGAGGAAGAACAACAAGAAGAAGAAGTATCTCGAAATATGTCCGTCAGGCCCGTTCCTTTGAGCTGAATCTGCAAATATCTCGGAAACGAAGCGAGCTATGGCAAAATGTTAAGAGACGTTTTTTGTAGAGAATTATCTTTCCTACAATTTATGTTCTATGATATTTTTTGATCAGAAGCGTAGTTTTCGAGATATATCGAGATATTTAAAAGTTCCGAAGCCGCACCAACATAATAGAGATACAGAAACACCGTGGCCCCTTTCTTTGAGATAACTCTGCATTATTGCGAGCTGCAAATGCCACTTCCAGCTTAGCTGTGCAGAGGAAGAACAACAAGAAGAAGAAGTATCTCGAAATATGTCCGTCAGGCCCGTTCCTTTGAGCTGAATCTGCAAATATCTCGGAAACGAAGCGAGCTATGGCAAAATGTTAAGAGACGTTTTTTGTAGAGAATTATCTTTCCTACAATTTATGTTCTATGATATTTTTTGATCAGAAGCGTAGTTTTCGAGATATATCGAGATATTTAAAAGTTCCGAAGCCGCACCAACATAATAGAGATACAGAAACACCGTGGCCCCTTTCTTTGAGATAACTCTGCACTAGTGCGAGCCGCAAATGCCACTTCCAGCTTAGCTGTGCAGAAGAAGAACAACAAGAAGAAGAAATATCTCGAAATATGTCCGTCAGGCCCCTTCCCTTGAGATAAATCTGCAAATATCTCGGAAACCAAGCGAGCTATGGCAAAATGTTAAGAGACCTTTTTTATAGAGAATTAAGTTTCCTACTTTTTATGTTCTATGATATTTTTTGATCAGATGCGTAGTTCTCGAGATATATCAAGATATTTAAAAGTTCCGAAGCCGCACCAATATAATAGAGATACAGAAACACCGTGGCCCCTTTCTTTGAGATAACTCTGCACTAGTGCGAGCCGCAAATGCCACTTCCAGCTTAGCTGTGCAGAAGAAGAACAACAAGAAGAAGAAATATCTCGAAATATGTCCGTCAGGCCCCTTCCCTTGAGATAAATCTGCAAATATCTCGGAAACCAAGCGAGCTATGGCAAAATGTTAAGAGACCTTTTTTGTAGAGAATTAAGTTTCCTACTTTTTATGTTCTATGATATTTTTTGATCAGATGCGTAGTTCTCGAGATATATCAAGATATTTAAAAGTTCCGAAGCCGCACCAACATAATAGAGATACAGAAACACCGTGGCCCCTTTCTTTGAGATAACTCTGCACTATTGCGAGCTGTAAATGCCACTTCCAGCTTAGCTGTGCAGAAGAAGAACAACAAGAAGAAGAAATATCTCGAAATATGTCCGTCAGGCCCCTTCCCTTGAGATAAATCTGCAAATATCTCGGAAACGAAGCGAGCTATGGCAAAATGTTAAGAGACCTTTTTTGTAGAGAATTAAGTTTCCTACTTTTTATGTTCTATGATATTTTTTGATCAGATGCGTAGTTCTCGAGATATATCAAGATATTTAAAAGTTCCGAAGCCGCACCAACATAATAGAGATACAGAAACACCGTGGCCCCTTTCTTTGAGATAACTCTGCACTATTGCGAGCTGCAAATGCCACTTCCAGCTTAGCTGTGCAGAGGAAGAACAACAAGAAGAAGAAGTATCTCGAAATATGTCCGTCAGGCCCGTTCCTTTGAGCTGAATCTGCAAATATCTCGGAAACGAAGCGAGCTATGGCAAAATGTTAAGAGACGTTTTTTGTAGAGAATTATCTTTCCTACAATTTATGTTCTATGATATTTTTTGATCAGAAGCGTAGTTTTCGAGATATATCGAGATATTTAAAAGTTCCGAAGCCGCACCAACATAATAGAGATACAGAAACACCGTGGCCCCTTTCTTTGAGATAACTCTGCACTAGTGCGAGCCGCAAATGCCACTTCCAGCTTAGCTGTGCAGAAGAAGAACAACAAGAAGAAGAAATATCTCGAAATATGTCCGTCAGGCCCCTTCCCTTGAGATAAATCTGCAAATATCTCGGAAACCAAGCGAGCTATGGCAAAATGTTAAGAGACCTTTTTTGTAGAGAATTAAGTTTCCTACTTTTTATGTTCTATGATATTTTTTGATCAGATGCGTAGTTCTCGAGATATATCAAGATATTTAAAAGTTCCGAAGCCGCACCAACATAATAGAGATACAGAAACACCGTGGCCCCTTTCTTTGAGATAACTCTGCACTATTGCGAGCTGTAAATGCCACTTCCAGCTTAGCTGTGCAGAAGAAGAACAACAAGAAGAAGAAATATCTCGAAATATGTCCGTCAGGCCCCTTCCCTTGAGATATATCTGCAAATATCTCGGAAACGAAGCGAGCTATGGCAAAATGTTAACAGACCTTTTTTGTAGAGAATTAAGTTTCCTACTTTTTATGTTCTATGATATTTTTTGATCAGATGCGTAGTTCTCGAGATATATCAAGATATTTAAAAGTTCCGAAGCCGCACCAACATAATAGAGATACAGAAACACCGTGGCCCCTCTCTTTGAGATAACTCTGCACTATTGCGAGCTGGAAATGCCACTTCCAGTTTAGCTGTGCAGAAGAAGGACAACAAGAAGCAGAAATATCTCGAAATATGTCCGTTAGGCCCCTTCCCTTGAGATAAATCTGCAAATATCTCGGAAACGAAGCGACCTATGGCAAAATGTTAAGAGACCTTTTTTGTAGAGAATTAAGTTTCCTACTTTTTATGTTCTATGATATTTTTTGATCAGATGCGTAGTTCTCGAGATATATCAAGATATTTAAAAGTTCCGAAGCCGCACCAACATAATAGAGATACAGAAACACCGTGGCCCCTTTCTTTGAGATAACTCTGCACTATTGCGAGCTGTAAATGCCACTTCCAGCTTAGCTGTGCAGAAGAAGAACAACAAGAAGAAGAAATATCTCGAAATATGTCCGTCAGGCCCCTTCCCTTGAGATAAATCTGCAAATATCTCGGAAACGAAGCGAGCTATGGCAAAATGTTAAGAGACCTTTTTTGTAGAGAATTAAGTTTCCTACTTTTTATCTTCTATGATATTTTTTGATCAGATGCGTAGTTCTCGAGATATATCAAGATATTTAAAAGTTCCGAAGCCGCACCAACATAATAGAGATACAGAAACACCGTGGCCCCTCTCTTTGAGATAACTCTGCACTATTGCGAGCTGGAAATGCCACTTCCAGTTTAGCTGTGCAGAAGAAGGACAACAAGAAGAAGAAATATCTCGAAATATGTCCGTTAGGCCCCTTCCCTTGAGATAAATCTGCAAATATCTCGGAAACGAAGCGACCTATGGCAAAATGTTAAGAGACCTTTTTTGTAGAGAATTAAGTTCCCTACTTTTTATGTTCTATGATATTTTTTGATCAGATGCGTAGTTCTCGAGATATATCAAGATATTTAAAAGTTCCGAAGCCGCACCAACATAATAGAGATACAGAAACACCGTGGCCCCTTTCTTTGAGATAACTCTGCACTAGTGCGAGCCGCAAATGCCACTTCCAGCTTAGCTGTGCAGAAGAAGAACAACAAGAAGAAGAAATATCTCGAAATATGTCCGTCAGGCCCCTTCCCTTGAGATAAATCTGCAAATATCTCGGAAACCAAGCGAGCTATGGCAAAATGTTAAGAGACCTTTTTTGTAGAGAATTAAGTTTCCTACTTTTTATGTTCTATGATATTTTTTGATCAGATGCGTAGTTCTCGAGATATATCAAGATATTTAAAAGTTCCGAAGCCGCACCAACATAATAGAGATACAGAAACACCGTGGCCCCTTTCTTTGAGATAACTCTGCACTATTGCGAGCTGTAAATGCCACTTCCAGCTTAGCTGTGCAGAAGAAGAACAACAAGAAGAAGAAATATCTCGAAATATGTCCGTCAGGCCCCTTCCCTTGAGATATATCTGCAAATATCTCGGAAACGAAGCGAGCAATGGCAAAATGTTAACAGACCTTTTTTGTAGAGAATTAAGTTTCCTACTTTTTATCTTCTATGATATTTTTTGATCAGATGCGTAGTTCTCGAGATATATCAAGATATTTAAAAGTTCCGAAGCCGCACCAACATAATAGAGATACAGAAACACCGTGGCCCCTTTCTTTGAGATAACTCTGCACTATTGCGAGCTGCAAATGCCACTTCCAGCTTAGCTGTGCAGAGGAAGAACAACAAGAAGAAGAAGTATCTCGAAATATGTCCGTCAGGCCCGTTCCTTTGAGCTGAATCTGCAAATATCTCGGAAACGAAGCGAGCTATGGCAAAATGTTAAGAGACGTTTTTTGTAGAGAATTATCTTTCCTACAATTTATGTTCTATGATATTTTTTGATCAGAAGCGTAGTTTTCGAGATATATCGAGATATTTAAAAGTTCCGAAGCCGCATCAACATAATAGAGATACAGAAACACCGTGGCCCCTTTCTTTGAGATAACTCTGCACTAGTGCGAGCCGCAAATGCCACTTCCAGCTTAGCTGTGCAGAAGAAGAACAACAAGAAGAAGAAATATCTCGAAATATGTCCGTCAGGCCCCTTCCCTTGAGATAAATCTGCAAATATCTCGGAAACCAAGCGAGCTATGGCAAAATGTTAAGAGACCTTTTTTGTAGAGAATTAAGTTTCCTACTTTTTATGTTCTATGATATTTTTTGATCAGATGCGTAGTTCTCGAGATATATCAAGATATTTAAAAGTTCCGAAGCCGCACCAACATAATAGAGATACAGAAACACCGTGGCCCCTTTCTTTGAGATCACTCTGCACTATTGCGAGCTGTAAATGCCACTTCCAGCTTAGCTGTGCAGAAGAAGAACAACAAGAAGAAGAAATATCTCGAAATATGTCCGTCAGGCCCCTTCCCTTGAGATATATCTGCAAATATCTCGGAAACGAAGCGAGCTATGGCAAAATGTTAACAGACCTTTTTTGTAGAGAATTAAGTTTCCTACTTTTTATCTTCTATGATATTTTTTGATCAGATGCGTAGTTCTCGAGATATATCAAGATATTTAAAAGTTCCGAAGCCGCACCAACATAATAGAGATACAGAAACACCGTGGCCCCTCTCTTTGAGATAACTCTGCACTATTGCGAGCTGGAAATGCCACTTCCAGTTTAGCTGTGCAGAAGAAGGACAACAAGAAGAAGAAATATCTCGAAATATGTCCGTTAGGCCCCTTCCCTTGAGATAAATCTGCAAATATCTCGGAAACGAAGCGACCTATGGCAAAATGTTAAGAGACCTTTTTTGTAGAGAATTAAGTTTCCTACTTTTTATGTTCTATGATATTTTTTGATCAGATGCGTAGTTCTCGAGATATATCAAGATATTTAAAAGTTCCGAAGCCGCACCAACATAATAGAGATACAGAAACACCGTGGCCCCTTTCTTTGAGATAACTCTGCACTATTGCGAGCTGTAAATGCCACTTCCAGCTTAGCTGTGCAGAAGAAGAACAACAAGAAGAAGAAATATCTCGAAATATGTCCGTCAGGCCCCTTCCCTTGAGATAAATCTGCAAATATCTCGGAAACGAAGCGAGCTATGGCAAAATGTTAAGGGACCTTTTTTGTAGAGAATTAAGTTTCCTACTTTTTATGTTCTATGATATTTTTTGATCAGATGCGTAGTTCTCGAGATATATCAAGATATTTAAAAGTTCCGAAGCCGCACCAACATAATAGAGATACAGAAACACCGTGGCCCCTTTCTTTGAGATAACTCTGCACTATTGCGAGCTGCAAATGCCACTTCCAGCTTAGCTGTGCAGAGGAAGAACAACAAGAAGAAGAAGTATCTCGAAATATGTCCGTCAGGCCCGTTCCTTTGAGCTGAATCTGCAAATATCTCGGAAACGAAGCGAGCTATGGCAAAATGTTAAGAGACGTTTTTTGTAGAGAATTATCTTTCCTACAATTTATGTTCTATGATATTTTTTGATCAGAAGCGTAGTTTTCGAGATATATCGAGATATTTAAAAGTTCCGAAGCCGCACCAACATAATAGAGATACAGAAACACCGTGGCCCCTTTCTTTGAGATAACTCTGCACTAGTGCGAGCCGCAAATGCCACTTCCAGCTTAGCTGTGCAGAAGAAGAACAACAAGAAGAAGAAATATCTCGAAATATGTCCGTCAGGCCCCTTCCCTTGAGATAAATCTGCAAATATCTCGGAAACCAAGCGAGCTATGGCAAAATGTTAAGAGACCTTTTTTGTAGAGAATTAAGTTTCCTACTTTTTATGTTCTATGATATTTTTTGATCAGATGCGTAGTTCTCGAGATATATCAAGATATTTAAAAGTTCCGAAGCCGCACCAACATAATAGAGATACAGAAACACCGTGGCCCCTTTCTTTGAGATCACTCTGCACTAGTGCGAGCCGCAAATGCCACTTCCAGCTTAGCTGTGCAGAAGAAGAACAACAAGAAGAAGAAATATCTCGAAATATGTCCGTCAGGCCCCTTCCCTTGAGATAAATCTGCAAATATCTCGGAAACGAAGCGAGCTATGGCAAAATGTTAAGAGACCTTTTTTGTAGAGAATAAAGTTTCCTACTTTTTATGTTCTATGATATTTTTTGATCAGATGCGTAGTTTTCGAGATATATCGAGATATTTAAAAGTTCCGAAGCCGCACCAACATAATAGGGATACAGAAACACCGTGGCCCCTTTCTTTGAGATAACTCTGCACTATTGCGAGCTGTAAATGCCACTTCCAGCTTAGCTGTGCAGAAGAAGAACAACAAGAAGAAGAAATATCTCGAAATATGTCCGTCAGGCCCCTTCCCTTGAGATAAATCTGCAAATATCTCGGAAACGAAGCGAGCTATGGCAAAATGTTAAGAGACCTTTTTTGTAGAGAATTAAGTTTCCTACTTTTTATGTTCTATGATATTTTTTGATCAGATGCGTAGTTCTCGAGATATATCAAGATATTTAAAAGTTCCGAAGCCGCACCAACATAATAGAGATACAGAAACACCGTGGCCCCTTTCTTTGAGATAACTCTGCACTATTGCGAGCTGCAAATGCCACTTCCAGCTTAGCTGTGCAGAGGAAGAACAACAAGAAGAAGAAGTATCTCGAAATATGTCCGTCAGGCCCCTTCCCTTGAGATAAATCTGCAAATATCTCGGAAACGAAGCGAGCTATGGCAAAATGTTAAGAGACCTTTTTTGTAGAGAATTAAGTTTCCTACTTTTTATGTTCTATGATATTTTTTGATCAGATGCGTAGTTCTCGAGATATATCAAGATATTTAAAAATTCCGAAGCCGCACCAACATAATAGAGATACAGAAACACCGTGGCCCCTTTCTTTGAGATAACTCTGCACTATTGCGAGCTGTAAATGCCACTTCCAGCTTAGCTGTGCAGAGGAAGAACAACAAGAAGAAGAAGTATCTCGAAATATGTCCGTCAGGCCCGTTCCTTTGAGCTGAATCTGCAAATATCTCGGAAACGAAGCGAGCTATGGCAAAATGTTAAGAGACGTTTTTTGTAGAGAATTATCTTTCCTACAATTTACGTTCTATGATATTTTTTGATCAGAAGCGTAGTTTTCGAGATATATCGAGATATTTAAAAGTTCCGAAGCCGCACCAACATAATAGAGATACAGAAACACCGTGGCCCCTTTCTTTGAGATAACTCTGCACTAGTGCGAGCCGCAAATGCCACTTCCAGCTTAGCTGTGCAGAAGAAGAACAACAAGAAGAAGAAATATCTCGAAATATGTCCGTCAGGCCCCTTCCCTTGAGATAAATCTGCAAATATCTCGGAAACCAAGCGAGCTATGGCAAAATGTTAAGAGACCTTTTTTGTAGAGAATTAAGTTTCCTATTTTTTATGTTCTATGATATTTTTTGATCAGATGCGTAGTTCTCGAGATATATCAAGATATTTAAAAGTTCCGAAGCCGCACCAACATAATAGAGATACAGAAACACCGTGGCCCCTTTCTTTGAGATAACTCTGCACTATTGCGAGCTGTATATGCCACTTCCAGCTTAGCTGTGCAGAAGAAGAACAACAAGAAGAAGAAATATCTCGAAATATGTCCGTCAGGCCCCTTCCCTTGAGATATATCTGCAAATATCTCGGAAACGAAGCGAGCTATGGCAAAATGTTAACAGACCTTTTTTGTAGAGAATTAAGTTTCCTACTTTTTATCTTCTATGATATTTTTTGATCAGATGCGTAGTTCTCGAGATATATCAAGATATTTAAAAGTTCCGAAGCCGCACCAACATAATAGAGATACAGAAACACCGTGGCCCCTCTCTTTGAGATAACTCTGCACTATTGCGAGCTGGAAATGCCACTTCCAGTTTAGCTGTGCAGAAGAAGGACAACAAGAAGAAGAAATATCTCGAAATATGTCCGTTAGGCCCCTTCCCTTGAGATAAATCTGCAAATATCTCGGAAACGAAGCGACCTATGGCAAAATGTTAAGAGACCTTTTTTGTAGAGAATTAAGTTTCCTACTTTTTATGTTCTATGATATTTTTTGA
Organism: Osmia lignaria lignaria; assembly: GCF_051020975.1. Classification (NCBI taxonomy): domain Eukaryota; kingdom Metazoa; phylum Arthropoda; class Insecta; order Hymenoptera; family Megachilidae; genus Osmia; species Osmia lignaria. Next base: position 10,826,140 of record NW_027478166.1, read on the forward strand.
TCAGATGCGTAGTTCTCGAGATATATCAAGATATTTAAAAGTTCCGAAGCCGCACCAACATAATAGAGATACAGAAACACCGTGGCCCCTTTCTTTGAGATAACTCTGCACTATTGCGAGCTGGAAATGCCACTTCCAGCTTAGCTGTGCAGAAGAAGAACAACAAGAAGAAGAAATATCTCGAAATATGTCCGTCAGGCCCCTTCCCTTGAGATAAATCTGCAAATATCTCGGAAACGAAGCGAGCTATGGCAAAATGTTAAGAGACCTTTTTTGTAGAGAATTAAGTTTCCTACTTTTTATGTTCTATGATATTTTTTGATCAGATGCGTAGTTCTCGAGATATATCAAGATATTTAAAAGTTCCGAAGCCGCACCAACATAATAGAGATACAGAAACACCGTGGCCCCTTTCTTTGAGATAACTCTGCACTATTGCGAGCTGCAAATGCCACTTCCAGCTTAGCTGTGCAGAGGAAGAACAACAAGAAGAAGAAGTATCTCGAAATATGTCCGTCAGGCCCGTTCCTTTGAGCTGAATCTGCAAATATCTCGGAAACGAAGCGAGCTATGGCAAAATGTTAAGAGACGTTTTTTGTAGAGAATTATCTTTCCTACAATTTACGTTCTATGATATTTTTTGATCAGAAGCGTAGTTTTCGAGATATATCGAGATATTTAAAAGTTCCGAAGCCGCACCAACATAATAGAGATACAGAAACACCGTGGCCCCTTTCTTTGAGATAACTCTGCACTAGTGCGAGCCGCAAATGCCACTTCCAGCTTAGCTGTGCAGAAGAAGAACAACAAGAAGAAGAAATATCTCGAAATATGTCCGTCAGGCCCCTTCCCTTGAGATAAATCTGCAAATATCTCGGAAACCAAGCGAGCTATGGCAAAATGTTAAGAGACCTTTTTTGTAGAGAATTAAGTTTCCTATTTTTTATGTTCTATGATATTTTTTGATCAGATGCGTAGTTCTCGAGATATATCAAGATATTTAAAAGTTCCGAAGCCGCACCAACATAATAGAGATACAGAAACACCGTGGCCCCTTTCTTTGAGATAACTCTGCACTATTGCGAGCTGTATATGCCACTTCCAGCTTAGCTGTGCAGAAGAAGAACAACAAGAAGAAGAAATATCTCGAAATATGTCCGTCAGGCCCCTTCCCTTGAGATATATCTGCAAATATCTCGGAAACGAAGCGAGCTATGGCAAAATGTTAACAGACCTTTTTTGTAGAGAATTAAGTTTCCTACTTTTTATCTTCTATGATATTTTTTGATCAGATGCGTAGTTCTCGAGATATATCAAGATATTTAAAAGTTCCGAAGCCGCACCAACATAATAGAGATACAGAAACACCGTGGCCCCTCTCTTTGAGATAACTCTGCACTATTGCGAGCTGGAAATGCCACTTCCAGTTTAGCTGTGCAGAAGAAGGACAACAAGAAGAAGAAATATCTCGAAATATGTCCGTTAGGCCCCTTCCCTTGAGATAAATCTGCAAATATCTCGGAAACGAAGCGACCTATGGCAAAATGTTAAGAGACCTTTTTTGTAGAGAATTAAGTTTCCTACTTTTTATGTTCTATGATATTTTTTGATCAGATGCGTAGTTCTCGAGATATATCAAGATATTTAAAAGTTCCGAAGCCGCACCAACATAATAGAGATACAGAAACACCGTGGCCCCTTTCTTTGAGATAACTCTGCACTATTGCGAGCTGGAAATGCCACTTCCAGCTTAGCTGTGCAGAAGAAGAACAACAAGAAGAAGAAATATCTCGAAATATGTCCGTCAGGCCCCTTCCCTTGAGATAAATCTGCAAATATCTCGGAAACGAAGCGAGCTATGGCAAAATGTTAAGAGACCTTTTTTGTAGAGAATTAAGTTTCCTACTTTTTATGTTCTATGATATTTTTTGATCAGATGCGTAGTTCTCGAGATATATCAAGATATTTAAAAGTTCCGAAGCCGCACCAACATAATAGAGATACAGAAACACCGTGGCCCCTTTCTTTGAGATAACTCTGCACTATTGCGAGCTGCAAATGCCACTTCCAGCTTAGCTGTGCAGAGGAAGAACAACAAGAAGAAGAAGTATCTCGAAATATGTCCGTCAGGCCCGTTCCTTTGAGCTGAATCTGCAAATATCTCGGAAACGAAGCGAGCTATGGCAAAATGTTAAGAGACGTTTTTTGTAGAGAATTATCTTTCCTACAATTTATGTTCTATGATATTTTTTGATCAGAAGCGTAGTTTTCGAGATATATCGAGATATTTAAAAGTTCCGAAGCCGCACCAACATAATAGAGATACAGAAACACCGTGGCCCCTTTCTTTGAGATAACTCTGCACTAGTGCGAGCCGCAAATGCCACTTCCAGCTTAGCTGTGCAGAAGAAGAACAACAAGAAGAAGAAATATCTCGAAATATGTCCGTCAGGCCCCTTCCCTTGAGATAAATCTGCAAATATCTCGGAAACCAAGCGAGCTATGGCAAAATGTTAAGAGACCTTTTTTGTAGAGAATTAAGTTTCCTACTTTTTATGTTCTATGATATTTTTTGATCAGATGCGTAGTTCTCGAGATATATCAAGATATTTAAAAGTTCCGAAGCCGCACCAACATAATAGAGATACAGAAACACCGTGGCCCCTTTCTTTGAGATAACTCTGCACTATTGCGAGCTGTAAATGCCACTTCCAGCTTAGCTGTGCAGAAGAAGAACAACAAGAAGAAGAAATATCTCGAAATATGTCCGTCAGGCCCCTTCCCTTGAGATATATCTGCAAATATCTCGGAAACGAAGCGAGCTATGGCAAAATGTTAACAGACCTTTTTTGTAGAGAATTAAGTTTCCTACTTTTTATCTTCTATGATATTTTTTGATCAGATGCGTAGTGTTCGAGATATATCAAGATATTTAAAAGTTCCGAAGCCGCACCAACATAATAGAGATACAGAAACACCGTGGCCCCTCTCTTTGAGATAACTCTGCACTATTGCGAGCTGGAAATGCCACTTCCAGTTTAGCTGTGCAGAAGAAGGACAACAAGAAGAAGAAATATCTCGAAATATGTCCGTTAGGCCCCTTCCCTTGAGATAAATCTGCAAATATCTCGGAAACGAAGCGACCTATGGCAAAATGTTAAGAGACCTTTTTTGTAGAGAATTAAGTTTCCTACTTTTTATGTTCTATGATATTTTTTGATCAGATGCGTAGTTCTCGAGATATATCAAGATATTTAAAAGTTCCGAAGCCGCACCAACATAATAGAGATACAGAAACACCGTGGCCCCTTTCTTTGAGATAACTCTGCACTATTGCGAGCTGTAAATGCCACTTCCAGCTTAGCTGTGCAGAAGAAGAACAACAAGAAGAAGAAATATCTCGAAATATGTCCGTCAGGCCCCTTCCCTTGAGATAAATCTGCAAATATCTCGGAAACGAAGCGAGCTATGGCAAAATGTTAAGAGACCGTTTTTGTAGAGAATTAAGTTTCCTACTTTTTATCTTCTATGATATTTTTTGATCAGATGCGTAGTTCTCGAGATATATCAAGATATTTAAAAGTTCCGAAGCCGCACCAACATAATAGAGATACAGAAACACCGTGGCCCCTTTCTTTGAGATAACTCTGCACTAGTGCGAGCCGCAAATGCCACTTCCAGCTTAGCTGTGCAGAAGAAGAACAACAAGAAGAAGAAATATCTCGAAATATGTCCGTCAGGCCCCTTCCCTTGAGATAAATCTGCAAATATCTCGGAAACCAAGCGATCTATCGCAAAATGTTAAGAGACCTTTTTTGTAGAGAATTATGTTTCCTACTTTTTATGTTCTATGATATTTTTTGATCAGATGCGTAGTTCTCGAGATATATCAAGATATTTAAAAGTTCCGAAGCCGCACCAACATAATAGAGATACAGAAACACCGTGGCCCCTTTCTTTGAGATAACTCTGCACTATTGCGAGCTGTAAATGCCACTTCCAGCTTAGCTGTGCAGAAGAAGAACAACAAGAAGAAGAAATATCTCGAAATATGTCCGTCAGGCCCCTTCCCTTGAGATATATCTGCAAATATCTCGGAAACGAAGCGAGCTATGGCAAAATGTTAACAGACCTTTTTTGTAGAGAATTATGTTTTCTACAATTTATGTTCTATGATATTTTTTGATCAGAAGCGTAGTTTTCGAGATATATTGAGATATTTAAAAGTTCCGAAGCCGCACCAACATAATAGAGATACAGAAACACCGTGGCCCCTTTCGTTGAGACAACTCTGCACTATTGCGAGCTGCAAATGCCACTTCCAGCTTAGCTGTGCAGAGGAAGAACAACAAGAAGAAGAAGTATCTCGAAATATGTCCGTCAGGCCCGTTCCTTTGAGCTGAATCTGCAAATATCTCGGAAACGAAGCGAGCTATGGCAAAATGTTAAGAGACGTTTTTTGTAGAGAATTATGTTTCCTACAATTTATGTTCTATGATATTTTTTGATCAGAAGCGTAGTTTTCGAGATATATCGAGATATTTAAAAGTTCCGAAGCCGCACCAACATAATAGAGATACAGAAACACCGTGGCTCCTTTCTTTGAGATAACTCTGCACTAGTGCGAGCCGCAAATGCCACTTCCAGCTTAGCTGTGCAGAAGAAGAACAACAAGAAGAAGAAATATCTCGAAATATGTCCGTCAGGCCCCTTCCCTTGAGATAAATCTGCAAATATCTCGGAAACGAAGCGAGCTATGGCAAAATGTTAAGATACCTTTTTTGTAGAGAATTAAGTTTCCTACTTTTTATGTTCTATGATATTTTTCGATCAGAGGCGTAGTTCTCGAGATATATCAAGATATTTAAAAGTTCCGAAGCCGCACCAACATAATAGAGATACAGAAACACCGTGGCCCCTTTCTTTGAGATAACTCTGCACGATTGCGAGCTGGAAATGCCACTTCCAGTTTAGCTGTGCAGAACAAGAACAACAAGAAGAAGGAATATCTCGAAATATGTCCGTCAGGCCACTTCCCTTGAGATAAATCTGCAAATATCTCGGAAACGAAGCGAGCTATGGCAAAATGTTAAGAGACCTTTTTCGTAGAGAAATAAGTTTCCTACTTTTTATGTTGTATGATATTTTTTGATCAGATGCGTAGTTCTCGAGATATATCAAGATATTTAAAAGTTCCGAAGCCGCACCAACATAATAGAGATACAGAAACACCGTGGCCCCTTTCTTTGAGATAACTCTGCACTAGTGCGAGCCGCAAATGCCACTTCCAGCTTAGCTGTGCAGAAGAAGAACAACAAGAAGAAGAAATATCTCGAAATATGTCCGTCAGGCCCCTTCCCTTGAGATAAATCTGCAAATATCTCGGAAACGAAGCGAGCTATGGCAAAATGTTAAGAGACCTTTTTTGTAGAGAATAAAGTTTCCTACTTTTTATGTTCTATGATATTTTTTGATCAGATGCGTAGTTTTCGAGATATATCGAGATATTTAAAAGTTCCGAAGCCGCACCAACATAATAGGGATACAGAAACACCGTGGCCCCTTTCTTTGAGATAACTCTGCACTATGGCGAGCTGTAAATGCCACTTCCAGCTTAGCTGTGCAGAGGAAGAACAACAAGAAGAAGAAGTATCTCGAAATATGTCCGTCAGGCCCGTTCCTTTGAGCTGAATCTGCAAATATCTCGGAAACGAAGCGAGCTATGGCAAAATGTTAAGAGACGTTTTTTGTAGAGAATTATCTTTCCTATAATTTATGTTCTATGATATTTTTTGATCAGAAGCGTAGTTTTCGAGATATATCGAGATATTTAAAAGTTCCGAAGCCGCACCAACATAATAGAGATACAGAAACACCGTGGCCCCTTTCTTTGAGATAACTCTGCACTAGTGCGAGCCGCAAATGCCACTTCCAGCTTAGCTGTGCAGAAGAAGAACAACAAGAAGAAGAAATATCTCGAAATATGTCCGTCAGGCCCCTTCCCTTGAGATAAATCTGCAAATATCTCGGAAACCAAGCGAGCTATGGCAAAATGTTAAGAGACCTTTTTTGTAGAGAATTAAGTTTCCTACTTTTTATGTTCTATGATATTTTTTGATCAGATGCGTAGTTCTCGAGATATATCAAGATATTTAAAAGTTCCGAAGCCGCACCAACATAATAGAGATACAGAAACACCGTGGCCCCTTTCTTTGAGATAACTCTGCACTATTGCGAGCTGTAAATGCCACTTCCAGCTTAGCTGTGCAGAAGAAGAACAACAAGAAGAAGAAATATCTCGAAATATGTCCGTCAGGCCCCTTCCCTTGAGATAAATCTGCAAATATCTCGGAAACGAGGCGAGCTATGGCAAAATGTTAAGAGACCTTTTTTGTAGAGAATTAAGTTTCCTACTTTTTATGTTCTATGATATTTTTTGATCAGATGCGTAGTTTTCGAGATATATCGAGATATTTAAAAGTTCCGAAGCCGCACCAACATAATAGAGATACAGAAACACCGTGGCCGCTTTCTTTGAGATAACTCTGCACTATTGCGAGCTGTAAATGCCACTTCCAGCTTAGCTGTGCAGAAGAAGAACAACAAGAAGAAGAAATATCTCGAAATATGTCCGTCAGGCCCCTTCCCTTGAGATAAATCTGCAAATATCTCGGAAACGAAGCGAGCTATGGCAAAATGTTAAGAGACCTTTTTTGTTGAGAATTAAGTTTCCTACTTTTTATGTTCCATGATATTTTTTGATCAGATGCGTAGTTCTCGAGATATATCAAGATATTTAAAAGTTCCGAAGCCGCACCAACATAATAGAGATACAGAAACACCGTGGCCCCTTTCTTTGAGATAACTCTGCACTATTGCGAGCTGCAAATGCCACTTCCAGCTTAGCTGTGCAGAGGAAGAACAACAAGAAGAAGAAGTATCTCGAAATATGTCCGTCAGGCCCGTTCCTTTGAGCTGAATCTGCAAATATCTCGGAAACGAAGCTAGCTATGGCAAAATGTTAAGAGACGTTTTTTGTAGAGAATTATCTTTCCTACAATTTATGTTCTATGATATTTTTTGATCAGAAGCGTAGTTCTCGAGATATATCGAGATATTTAAAAGTTCCGAAGCCGCACCAACATAATAGAGATACAGAAACACCGTGGCCCCTTTCTTTGAGATAACTCTGCACTAGTGCGAGCCGCAAATGCCACTTCCAGCTTAGCTGTGCAGAAGAAGAACAACAAGAAGAAGAAATATCTCGAAATATGTCCGTCAGGCCCCTTCCCGTGAGATAAATCTGCAAATATCTCGGAAACCAAGCGAGCTATGGCAAAATGTTAAGAGACCTTTTTTGTAGAGAATTAAGTTTCCTACTTTTTACGTTCTATGATATTTTTTGATCAGATGCGTAGTTTTCGAGATATATCGAGATATTTAAAAGTTCCGAAGCCGCACCAACATAATAGGGATACAGAAACACCGTGGCCCCTTTCTTTGAGATAACTCTGCACTAGTGCGAGCCGCAAATGCCACTTCCAGCTTAGCTGTGCAGAAGAAGAACAACAAGAAGAAGAAATATCTCGAAATATTTCCGTTAGGCTCCTTCCCTTGAGATAAATCTGCAAATATCTCGGAAACGAAGCGAGCTATGGCAAAATGTTAAGAGACCTTTTTTGTAGAGAATTAAGTTTCCTACTTTTTATCTTCTATGATATTTTTTGATCAGATGCGTAGTTCTCGAGATATATCAAGATATTTAAAAGTTCCGAAGCCGCACCAACATAATAGAGATACAGAAACACCGTGGCCCCTTTCTTTGAGATAACTCTGCACTATTGCGAGCTGCAAATGCCACTTCCAGCTTAGCTGTGCAGAGGAAGAACAACAAGAAGAAGAAGTATCTCGAAATATGTCCGTCAGGCCCGTTCCTTTGAGCTGAATCTGCAAATATCTCGGAAACGAAGCGAGCTATGGCAAAATGTTAAGAGACGTTTTTTGTAGAGAATTATCTTTCCTACAATTTATGTTCTATGATATTTTTTGATCAGAAGCGTAGTTTTCGAGATATATCGAGATATTTAAAAGTTCCGAAGCCGCACCAACATAATAGAGATACAGAAACACCGTGGCCCCTTTCTTTGAGATAACTCTGCACTAGTGCGAGCCGCAAATGCCACTTCCAGCTTAGCTGTGCAGAAGAAGAACAACAAGAAGAAGAAATATCTCGAAATATGTCCGTCAGGCCCCTTCCCGTGAGATAAATCTGCAAATATCTCGGAAACGAAGCGAGCTATGGCAAAATGTTAAGAGACCTTTTTTGTAGAGAATTATGCTTCCTACAATTTATGTTCTATGATATTTTTTGATCAGAAGCGTAGTTTTCGAGATATATTGAGATATTTAAAAGTTCCGAAGCCGCACCAACATAATAGAGATACAGAAACACCGTGGCCCCTTTCGTTGAGACAACTCTGCACTATTGCGAGCTGCAAATGCCACTTCCAGCTTAGCTGTGCAGAGGAAGAACAACAAGAAGAAGAAGTATCTCGAAATATGTCCGTCAGGCCCGTTCCTTTGAGCTGAATCTGCAAATATCTCGGAAACGAAGCGAGCTATGGCAAAATGTTAAGAGACGTTTTTTGTAGAGAATTATGTTTCCTACAATTTATGTTCTATGATATTTTTTGATCAGAAGCGTAGTTTTCGAGATATATCGAGATATTTAAAAGTTCCGAAGCCGCACCAACATAATAGAGATACAGAAACACCGTGGCTCCTTTCTTTGAGATAACTCTGCACTAGTGCGAGCCGCAAATGCCACTTCCAGCTTAGCTGTGCAGAAGAAGAACAACAAGAAGAAGAAATATCTCGAAATATGTCCGTCAGGCCCCTTCCCTTGAGATAAATCTGCAAATATCTCGGAAACGAAGCGAGCTATGGCAAAATGTTAAGAGACCTTTTTTGTAGAGAATTAAGTTTCCTACTTTTTATGTTCTATGATATTTTTCGATCAGAGGCGTAGTTCTCGAGATATATCAAGATATTTAAAAGTTCCGAAGCCGCACCAACATAATAGAGATACAGAAACACCGTGGCCCCTTTCTTTGAGATAACTCTGCACGATTGCGAGCTGGAAATGCCACTTCCAGTTTAGCTGTGCAGAACAAGAACAACAAGAAGAAGGAATATCTCGAAATATGTCCGTCAGGCCACTTCCCTTGAGATAAATCTGCAAATATCTCGGAAACGAAGCGAGCTATGGCAAAATGTTAAGAGACCTTTTTTGTAGAGAATAACGTTTCCTACAATTTACGTTCTATGATATTTTTTGATCAGAAGCGTAGTTTTCGAGATATATCGAGATATTTAAAAGTTCCGAAGCCGCACCAACATAATAGAGATACAGAAACACCGTGGCCCCTTTCTTTGAGATAACTCTGCACTATTGCGAGCTGTGAATGCCACTTCCAGCTTCGCTGTGCAGAAGAAGAACAACAAGAAGAAGAAATATCTCGAAATATGTCCGTCAGGCCCCTTCCCTTGAGATATATCTGCAAATATCTCGGAAACGAAGCGAGCTATGGCAAAATGTTGAGAGACCTTTTTTGTAGAGAATTATGTTTCCTACAATTTATGTTCTATGATATTTTTTGATCAGAAGCGTAGTTTTCGAGATATATCGAGATATTTAAAAGTTCCGAAGCCGCACCAACATAATAGAGATACAGAAACACCGTGGCCCCTTTCTTTGAGATAACTCTGCACTAGTGCGAGCTGCCAATGCCACTTCCAGCTTAGCTGTGCAGAACAAGAACAACAAGAAGAAGAAATATCTCGAAATATGTCCGTCAGGCCCCTTCCCTTGAGATAAATCTGCAAATATCTCGGAAACGAAGCGAGCTATGGCAAAATGTTAAGAGACCTTTTTTGTAGAGAATTAAGTTTCCTACTTTTTATGTTCTATGATATTTTTTGATCAGATGCGTAGTTCTCGAGATATATCAAGATATTTAAAAGTTCCGAAGCCGCACCAACATAATAGAGATACAGAAACACCGTGGCCCCTTTCTTTGAGATAACTCTGCACTATTGCGAGCTGCAAATGCCACTTCCAGCTTAGCTGTGCAGAGGAAGAACAACAAGAAGAAGAAGTATCTCGAAATATGTCCGTCAGGCCCGTTCCTTTGAGCTGAATCTGCAAATATCTCCGAAACGAAGCGAGCTATGACAAAATGCTAAGAGACGTTTCTTGTAGAGAATTATGTTTCCTACAATTTATGTTCTATGATATTTTTTGATCAGAAGCGTAGTTTTCGAGATATATCGAGATATTTAAAAGTTCCGAAGCCGCACCAACATAATAGAGATACAGAAACACCGTGGCCCCTTTCTTTGAGATAACTCTGCACTAGTGCGAGCCGCAAATGCCACTTCCAGCTTAGCTGTGCAGAAGAAGAACAACAAGAAGAAGAAATATCTCGAAATATGTCCGTCAGGCCCCTTCCCGTGAGATAAATCTGCAAATATCTCGGAAACCAAGCGAGCTATGGCAAAATGTTAAGAGACCTTTTTTGTAGAGAATTAAGTTTCCTACTTTTTATGTTCTATGATATTTTTTGATCAGATGCGTAGTTCTCGAGATATATCAAGATATTTAAAAGTTCCGAAGCCGCACCAACATAATAGAGATACAGAAACACCGTGACCCCTTTCTTTGAGATAACTCTGCACTATTGCGAGCTGTAAATGCCACTTCCAGCTTAGCTGTGCAGAAGAAGAACAACAAGAAGAAGAAATATCTCGAAATATGTCCGTCAGGCCCCTTCCCTTGAGATATATCTGCAAATATCTCGGAAACGAAGCGAGCTATGGCAAAATGTTAACAGACCTTTTTTGTAGAGAATTATGTTTTCTACAATTTATGTTCTATGATATTTTTTGATCAGAAGCGTAGTTTTCGAGATATATCGAGATATTTAAAAGTTCCGAAGCCGCACCAACATAATAGAGATACAGAAACACCGTGGCCCCATTCTTTGAGATAACTCTGCACTAGTGCTAGCCGCAAATGCCACTTCCAGCTTAGCTGTGCAGAAGAAGAACAACAAGAAGAAGAAATATCTCGAAATATGTCCGTCAGGCCCCTTCCCTTGAGATAAATCTGCAAATATCTCGGAAACGAAGCGAGCTCTGGCAAAATGTTAAGAGACCTTTTTTGTAGAGAATTAAGTTTCCTACTTTTTATGTTCTATGATATTTTTTGATCAGATGCGTAGTTTTCGAGATATCTCGAGATATTTAAAAGTTCCGAAGCCGCACCAACATAATAGGGATACAGAAACACCGTGGCCCCTTTCTTTGAGATAACTCTGCACTAGTGCGAGCCGCAAATGTCACTTCCAGCTTAGCTGTGCAGAAGAAGAACAACAAGAAGAAGAAATATCTCGAAATATTTCCGTTAGGCTCCTTCCCCTGAGATAAATCTGCAAATATCTCGGAAACGAAGCGAGCTATGGCAAAATGTTAAGAGACCTTTTTTGTAGAGAATTATGCTTCCTACAATTTATGTTCTATGATATTTTTTGATCAGAAGCGTAGTTTTCGAGATATATTGAGATATTTAAAAGTTCCGAAGCCGCACCAACATAATAGAGATACAGAAACACCGTGGCCCCTTTCGTTGAGACAACTCTGCACTATTGCGAGCTGCAAATGCCACTTCCAGCTTAGCTGTGCAGAGGAAGAACAACAAGAAGAAGAAGTATCTCGAAATATGTCCGTCAGGCCCGTTCCTTTGAGCTGAATCTGCAAATATCTCGGAAACGAAGCGAGCTATGGCAAAATGTTAAGAGACGTTTTTTGTAGAGAATTATGTTTCCTACAATTTATGTTCTATGATATTTTTTGATCAGAAGCGTAGTTTTCGAGATATATCGAGATATTTAAAAGTTCCGAAGCCGCACCAACATAATAGAGATACAGAAACACCGTGGCTCCTTTCTTTGAGACAACTCTGCACTAGTGCGAGCCGCAAATGCCACTTCCAGCTTAGCTGTGCAGAAGAAGAACAACAAGAAGAAGAAATATCTCGAAATATGTCCGTCAGGCCCCTTCCCTTGAGATAAATCTGCAAATATCTCGGAAACGAAGCGAGCTATGGCAAAATGTTAAGAGACCTTTTTTGTAGAGAATTAAGTTTCCTACTTTTTATGTTCTATGATATTTTTCGATCAGAGGCGTAGTTCTCGAGATATATCAAGATATTTAAAAGTTCCGAAGCCGCACCAACATAATAGAGATACAGAAACACCGTGGCCCCTTTCTTTGAGATAACTCTGCACGATTGCGAGCTGGAAATGCCACTTCCAGTTTAGCTGTGCAGAACAAGAACAACAAGAAGAAGGAATATCTCGAAATATGTCCGTCAGGCCACTTCCCTTGAGATAAATCTGCAAATATCTCGGAAACGAAGCGAGCTATGGCAAAATGTTAAGAGACCTTTTTTGTAGAGAATAATGTTTCCTACAATTTACGTTCTATGATATTTTTTGATCAGAAGCGTAGTTTTCGAGATATATCGAGATATTTAAAAGTTCCGAAGCCGCACCAACATAATAGAGATACAGAAACACCGTGGCCCCTTTCTTTGAGATAACTCTGCACTATTGCGAGCTGTGAATGCCACTTCCAGCTTCGCTGAGCAGAAGAAGAACAACAAGAAGAAGAAATATCTCGAAATATGTCCGTCAGGCCCCTTCCCTTGAGATATATCTGCAAATATCTCGGAAACGAAGCGAGCTATGGCAAAATGTTGAGAGACCTTTTTTGTAGAGAATTATGTTTCCTACAATTTATGTTCTATGATATTTTTTGATCAGAAGCGTAGTTTTCGAGATATATCGAGATATTTAAAAGTTCCGAAGCCGCACCAACATAATAGAGATACAGAAACACCGTGGCCCCTTTCTTTGAGATAACTCTGCACTAGTGCGAGCTGCCAATGCCACTTCCAGCTTAGCTGTGCAGAAGAAGAACAACAAGAAGAAGAAATATCTCGAAATATGTCCGTCAGGCCCCTTCCCTTGAGATAAATCTGCAAATATCTCGGAAACGAAGCGAGCTATGGCAAAATGCTAAGAGACGTTTCTTGTAGAGAATTATGTTTCCTACAATTTATGTTCTATGATATTTTTTGATCAGAAGCGTAGTTTTCGAGATATATCGAGATATTTAAAAGTTCCGAAGCCGCACCAACATAATAGAGATACAGAAACACCGTGGCTCCTTTCTTTGAGATAACTCTGCACTAGTGCGAGCCGCAAATGCCACTTCCAGCTTAGCTGTGCAGAAGAAGAACAACAAGAAGAAGAAATATCTCGAAATATGTCCGTCAGGCCCCTTCCCTTGAGATAAATCTGCAAATATCTCGGAAACGAAGCGAGCTATGGCAAAATGTTAAGAGACCTTTTTTGTAGAGAATTAAGTTTCCTACTTTTTATGTTCTATGATATTTTTCGATCAGAGGCGTAGTTCTCGAGATATATCAAGATATTTAAAAGTTCCGAAGCCGCACCAACATAATAGAGATACAGAAACACCGTGGCCCCTTTCTTTGAGATAACTCTGCACGATTGCGAGCTGGAAATGCCACTTCCAGTTTAGCTGTGCAGAACAAGAACAACAAGAAGAAGGAATATCTCGAAATATGTCCGTCAGGCCACTTCCCTTGAGATAAATCTGCAAATATCTCGGAAACGAAGCGAGCTATGGCAAAATGTTAAGAGACCTTTTTTGTAGAGAATAATGTTTCCTACAATTTACGTTCTATGATATTTTTTGATCAGAAGCGTAGTTTTCGAGATATATCGAGATATTTAAAAGTTCCGAAGCCGCACCAACATAATAGAGATACAGAAACACCGTGGCCCCTTTCTTTGAGATAACTCTGCACTATTGCGAGCTGTGAATGCCACTTCCAGCTTCGCTGAGCAGAAGAAGAACAACAAGAAGAAGAAATATCTCGAAATATGTCCGTCAGGCCCCTTCCCTTGAGATATATCTGCAAATATCTCGGAAACGAAGCGAGCTATGGCAAAATGTTGAGAGACCTTTTTTGTAGAGAATTATGTTTCCTACAATTTATGTTCTATGATATTTTTTGATCAGAAGCGTAGTTTTCGAGATATATCGAGATATTTAAAAGTTCCGAAGCCGCACCAACATAATAGAGATACAGAAACACCGTGGCCCCTTTCTTTGAGATAACTCTGCACTAGTGCGAGCTGCCAATGCCACTTCCAGCTTAGCTGTGCAGAAGAAGAACAACAAGAAGAAGAAATATCTCGAAATATGTCCGTCAGGCCCCTTCCCTTGAGATAAATCTGCAAATATCTCGGAAACGAAGCGAGCTATGGCAAAATGTTAAGAGACGTTTTTTGTAGAGAATTATGTTTCCTACAATTTATATTCTATGATATTTTTTGATCAGAAGCGTAGTTTTCGAGATATATCGAGATATTTAAAAGTTCCGAAGCCGCACCAACATAATAGAGATACAGAAACACCGTGGCCCCTTTCTTTGAGATAACTCTGCACTAGTGCGAGCCGCAAATGCCACTTCCAGCTTAGCTGTGCAGAAGAAGAACAACAAGAAGAAGAAATATCTCGAAATATGTCCGACAGGCCCCTTCCCTTGAGATAAATCTGCAAATATCTCGGAAACGAAGCGAGCTATGGCAAAATGTTAAGAGACCTTTTTTGTAGAGAATTAAGTTTCCTACTTTTTATGTTCTATGATATTTTTTGATCAGATGCGTAGTTCTCGAGATATATCAAGATATTTAAAAGTTCCGAAGCCGCACCAACATAATAGAGATACAGAAACACCGTGGCCCCTTTCTTTGAGATAACTCTGCACTATTGCGAGCTGCAAATGCCACTTCCAGCTTAGCTGTGCAGAGGAAGAACAACAAGAAGAAGAAGTATCTCGAAATATGTCCGTCAGGCCCGTTCCTTTGAGCTGAATCTGCAAATATCTCGGAAACGAAGCGAGCTATGGCAAAATGTTAAGAGACGTTTTTTGTAGAGAATTATCTTTCCTACAATTTATATTCTATGATATTTTTTGATCAGAAGCGTAGTTCTCGAGATATATCGAGATATTTAAAAGTTCCGAAGCCGCACCAACATAATAGAGATACAGAAACACCGTGGCCCCTTTCTTTGAGATAACTCTGCACTAGTGCGAGCCGCAAATGCCACTTCCAGCTTAGCTGTGCAGAAGAAGAACAACAAGAAGAAGAAATATCTCGAAATATGTCCGTCAGGCCCCTTCCCGTGAGATAAATCTGCAAATATCTCGGAAACCAAGCGAGCTATGGCAAAATGTTAAGAGACCTTTTTTGTAGAGAATTAAGTTTCCTACTTTTTATGTTCTATGATATTTTTTGATCAGATGCGTAGTTTTCGAGATATATCGAGATATTTAAAAGTTCCGAAGCCGCACCAACATAATAGGGATACAGAAACACCGTGGCCCCTTTCTTTGAGATAACTCTGCACTAGTGCGAGCCGCAAATGCCACTTCCAGCTTAGCTGTGCAGAAGAAGAACAACAAGAAGAAGAAATATCTCGAAATATTTCCGTTAGGCTCCTTCCCTTGAGATAAATCTGCAAATATCTCGGAAACGAAGCGAGCTATGGCAAAATGTTAAGAGACCTTTTTTGTAGAGAATTATGTTTCCTACAATTTATGTTCTATGATATTTTTTGATCAGAAGCGTAGTTTTCGAGATATATCGAGATATTTAAAAGTTCCGAAGCCGCACCAACATAATAGAGATACAGAAACACCGTGGCCCCTTTCTTTGAGATAACTCTGCACTAGTGCGAGCTGCAAATGCCACTTCCAGCTTAGCTGTGCAGAAGAAGAACAACAAGAAGAAGAAGTATCTCGAAATATGTCCGTCAGGCCCGTTCCTTTGAGCTGAATCTGCAAATATCTCGGAAACGAAGCGAGCTATGGCAAAATGTTAAGAGACGTTTTTTGTAGAGAATTATGTTTCCTACAATTTATATTCTATGATATTTTTTGATCAGAAGCGTAGTTTTCGAGATATATCGAGATATTTAAAAGTTCCGAAGCCGCACCAACATAATAGAGATACAGAAACACCGTGGCCCCTTTCTTTGAGATAACTCTGCACTAGTGCGAGCCGCAAATGCCACTTCCAGCTTAGCTGTGCAGAAGAAGAACAACAAGAAGAAGAAATATCTCGAAATATGTCCGACAGGCCCCTTCCCTTGAGATAAATCTGCAAATATCTCGGAAACGAAGCGAGCTATGGCAAAATGTTAAGAGACCTTTTTTGTAGAGAATTAAGTTTCCTACTTTTTATGTTCTATGATATTTTTTGATCAGATGCGTAGTTCTCGAGATATATCAAGATATTTAAAAGTTCCGAAGCCGCACCAACATAATAGAGATACAGAAACACCGTGGCCCCTTTGTTTGAGATAACTCTGCACTATTGCGAGCTGCAAATGCCACTTCCAGCTTAGCTGTGCAGAGGAAGAACAACAAGAAGAAGAAGTATCTCGAAATATGTCCGTCAGGCCCGTTCCTTTGAGCTGAATCTGCAAATATCTCGGAAACGAAGCGAGCTATGGCAAAATGTTGAGAGACCTTTTTTGTAGAGAATTATGTTTCCTACAATTTATGTTCTATGATATTTTTTGATCAGAAGCGTAGTTTTCGAGATATATCGAGATATTTAAAAGTTCCGAAGCCGCACCAACATAATAGAGATACAGAAACACCGTGGCCCCTTTCTTTGAGATAACTCTGCACTAGTGCGAGCTGCCAATGCCACTTCCAGCTTAGCTGTGCAGAAGAAGAACAACAAGAAGAAGAAATATCTCGAAATATGTCCGTCAAGCCCCTTCCCTTGAGATAAATCTGCAAATATCTCGGAAACGAAGCGAGCTATGGCAAAATGTTAAGAGACGTTTTTTGTAGAGAATTATGTTTCCTACAATTTATATTCTATGATATTTTTTGATCAGAAGCGTAGTTTTCGAGATATATCGAGATATTTAAAAGTTCCGAAGCCGCACCAACATAATAGAGATACAGAAACACCGTGGCCCCTTTCTTTGAGATAACTCTGCACTAGTGCGAGCCGCAAATGCCACTTCCAGCTTAGCTGTGCAGAAGAAGAACAACAAGAAGAAGAAATATCTCGAAATATGTCCGACAGGCCCCTTCCCTTGAGATAAATCTGCAAATATCTCGGAAACGAAGCGAGCTATGGCAAAATGTTAAGAGACCTTTTTTGTAGAGAATTAAGTTTCCTACTTTTTATGTTCTATGATATTTTTTGATCAGATGCGTAGTTCTCGAGATATATCAAGATATTTAAAAGTTCCGAAGCCGCACCAACATAATAGAGATACAGAAACACCGTGGCCCCTTTCTTTGAGATAACTCTGCACTATTGCGAGCTGCAAATGCCACTTCCAGCTTAGCTGTGCAGAGGAAGAACAACAAGAAGAAGAAGTATCTCGAAATATGTCCGTCAGGCCCGTTCCTTTGAGCTGAATCTGCAAATATCTCGGAAACGAAGCGAGCTATGGCAAAATGTTAAGAGACGTTTTTTGTAGAGAATTATCTTTCCTACAATTTATGTTCTATGATATTTTTTGATCAGAAGCGTAGTTCTCGAGATATATCGAGATATTTAAAAGTTCCGAAGCCGCACCAACATAATAGAGATACAGAAACACCGTGGCCCCTTTCTTTGAGATAACTCTGCACTAGTGCGAGCCGCAAATGCCACTTCCAGCTTAGCTGTGCAGAAGAAGAACAACAAGAAGAAGAAATATCTCGAAATATGTCCGTCAGGCCCCTTCCCGTGAGATAAATCTGCAAATATCTCGGAAACCAAGCGAGCTATGGCAAAATGTTAAGAGACCTTTTTTGTAGAGAATTAAGTTTCCTACTTTTTATGTTCTATGATATTTTTTGATCAGATGCGTAGTTTTCGAGATATATCGAGATATTTAAAAGTTCCGAAGCCGCACCAACATAATAGGGATACAGAAACACCGTGGCCCCTTTCTTTGAGATAACTCTGCACTAGTGCGAGCCGCAAATGCCACTTCCAGCTTAGCTGTGCAGAAGAAGAACAACAAGAAGAAGAAATATCTCGAAATATTTCCGTTAGGCTCCTTCCCTTGAGATAAATCTGCAAATATCTCGGAAACGAAGCGAGCTATGGCAAAATGTTAAGAGACCTTTTTTGTAGAGAATTATGTTTCCTACAATTTATGTTCTATGATATTTTTTGATCAGAAGCGTAGTTTTCGAGATATATCGAGATATTTAAAAGTTCCGAAGCCGCACCAACATAATAGAGATACAGAAACACCGTGGCCCCTTTCTTTGAGATAACTCTGCACTAGTGCGAGCTGCAAATGCCACTTCCAGCTTAGCTGTGCAGAAGAAGAACAACAAGAAGAAGAAGTATCTCGAAATATGTCCGTCAGGCCCGTTCCTTTGAGCTGAATCTGCAAATATCTCGGAAACGAAGCGAGCTATGGCAAAATGTTAAGAGACGTTTTTTGTAGAGAATTATGTTTCCTACAATTTATATTCTATGATATTTTTTGATCAGAAGCGTAGTTTTCGAGATATATCGAGATATTTAAAAGTTCCGAAGCCGCACCAACATAATAGAGATACAGAAACACCGTGGCCCCTTTCTTTGAGATAACTCTGCACTAGTGCGAGCCGCAAATGCCACTTCCAGCTTAGCTGTGCAGAAGAAGAACAACAAGAAGAAGAAATATCTCGAAATATGTCCGACAGGCCCCTTCCCTTGAGATAAATCTGCAAATATCTCGGAAACGAAGCGAGCTATGGCAAAATGTTAAGAGACCTTTTTTGTAGAGAATTAAGTTTCCTACTTTTTATGTTCTATGATATTTTTTGATCAGATGCGTAGTTCTCGAGATATATCAAGATATTTAAAAGTTCCGAAGCCGCACCAACATAATAGAGATACAGAAACACCGTGGCCCCTTTGTTTGAGATAACTCTGCACTATTGCGAGCTGCAAATGCCACTTCCAGCTTAGCTGTGCAGAGGAAGAACAACAAGAAGAAGAAGTATCTCGAAATATGTCCGTCAGGCCCGTTCCTTTGAGCTGAATCTGCAAATATCTCGGAAACGAAGCGAGCTATGGCAAAATGTTAAGAGACGTTTTTTGTAGAGAATTATCTTTCCTACAATTTATGTTCTATGATATTTTTTGATCAGAAGCGTAGTTCTCGAGATATATCGAGATATTTAAAAGTTCCGAAGCCGCACCAACATAATAGAGATACAGAAACACCGTGGCCCCTTTCTTTGAGATAACTCTGCACTAGTGCGAGCCGCAAATGCCACTTCCAGCTTAGCTGTGCAGAAGAAGAACAACAAGAAGAAGAAATATCTCGAAATATGTCCGTCAGGCCCCTTCCCGTGAGATAAATCTGCAAATATCTCGGAAACCAAGCGAGCTATGGCAAAATGTTAAGAGACCTTTTTTGTAGAGAATTAAGTTTCCTACTTTTTATGTTCTATGATATTTTTTGATCAGATGCGTAGTTTTCGAGATATATCGAGATATTTAAAAGTTCCGAAGCCGCACCGACATAATAGGGATACAGAAACACCGTGGCCCCTTTCTTTGAGATAACTCTGCACTAGTGCGAGCCGCAAATGCCACTTCCAGCTTAGCTGTGCAGAAGAAGAACAACAAGAAGAAGAAATATCTCGAAATATTTCCGTTAGGCTCCTTCCCTTGAGATAAATCTGCAAATATCTCGGAAACGAAGCGAGCTATGGCAAAATGTTAAGAGACCTTTTTTGTAGAGAATTAAGTTTCCTACTTTTTATGTTCTATGATATTTTTTGATCAGATGCGTAGTTCTCGAGATATATCAAGATATTTAAAAGTTCCGAAGCCGCACCAACATAATAGAGATACAGAAACACCGTGGCCCCCTTCTTTGAGATAACTCTGCACTATTGCGAGCTGCAAATGCCACTTCCAGCTTAGCTGTGCAGAGGAAGAACAACAAGAAGAAGAAGTATCTCGAAATATGTCCGTCAGGCCCGTTCCTTTGAGCTGAATCTGCAAATATCTCGGAAACGAAGCGAGCTATGGCAAAATGTTAAGAGACGTTTTTTGTAGAGAATTATGTTTCCTACAATTTATGTTCTATGATATTTTTTGATCAGAAGCGTAGTTTTCGAGATATATCGAGATATTTAAAAGTTCCGAAGCCGCACCAACATAATAGAGATACAGAAACACCGTGGCTCCTTTCTTTGAGATAACTCTGCACTAGTGCGAGCCGCAAATGCCACTTCCAGCTTAGCTGTGCAGAAGAAGAACAAGAAGAAGAAATATCTCGAAATATGTCCGTCAGGCCCCTTCCCTTGAGATAAATCTGCAAATATCTCGGAAACGAAGCGAGCTATGGCAAAATGTTAAGAGACCTTTTTTGTAGAGAATTAAGTTTCCTACTTTTTATGTTCTATGATATTTTTTGATCAGATGCGTAGTTCTCGAGATATATCAAGATATTTAAAAGTTCCGAAGCCGCACCAACATAATAGAGATACAGAAACACCGTGACCCCTTTCTTTGAGATAACTCTGCACTACTGCGAGCTGTAAATGCCACTTCCAGCTTAGCTGTGCAGAAGAAGAACAACAAGAAGAAGAAATATCTCGAAATATGTCCGTCAGGCCCCTTCCCTTGAGATATATCTGCAAATATCTCGGAAACGAAGCGAGCTATGGCAAAATGTTAACAGACCTTTTTTGTAGAGAATTATGTTTTCTACAATTTATGTTCTATGATATTTTTTGATCAGAAGCGTAGTTTTCGAGATATATCGAGATATTTAAAAGTTCCGAAGCCGCACCAACATAATAGAGATACAGAAACACCGTGGCCCCATTCTTTGAGATAACTCTGCACTAGTGCTAGCCGCAAATGCCACTTCCAGCTTAGCTGTGCAGAAGAAGAACAACAAGAAGAAGAACAACAAGAAGAAGAAATATCTCGAAATATGTCCGTCAGGCCCCTTCCCTTGAGATAAATCTGCAAATATCTCGGAAACGAAGCGAGCTCTGGCAAAATGTTAAGAGACCTTTTTTGTAGAGAATTAAGTTTCCTACTTTTTATGTTCTATGATATTTTTTGATCAGATGCGTAGTTCTCGAGATATATCAAGATATTTAAAAGTTCCGAAGCCGCACCAACATAATAGAGATACAGAAACACCGTGACCCCTTTCTTTGAGATAACTCTGCACTATTGCGAGCTGTAAATGCCACTTCCAGCTTAGCTGTGCAGAAGAAGAACAACAAGAAGAAGAAATATCTCGAAATATGTCCGTCAGGCCCCTTCCCTTGAGATATATCTGCAAATATCTCGGAAACGAAGCGAGCTATGGCAAAATGTTAACAGACCTTTTTTGTAGAGAATTATGTTTTCTACAATTTATGTTCTATGATATTTTTTGATCAGAAGCGTAGTTTTCGAGATATATCGAGATATTTAAAAGTTCCGAAGCCGCACCAACATAATAGAGATACAGAAACACCGTGGCCCCATTCTTTGAGATAACTCTGCACTAGTGCTAGCCGCAAATGCCACTTCCAGCTTAGCTGTGCAGAAGAAGAACAACAAGAAGAAGAAATATCTCGAAATATGTCCGTCAGGCCCCTTCCCTTGAGATAAATCTGCAAATATCTCGGAAACGAAGCGAGCTCTGGCAAAATGTTAAGAGACCTTTTTTGTAGAGAATTAAGTTTCCTACTTTTTATGTTCTATGATATTTTTTGATCAGATGCGTAGTTTTCGAGATATATCGAGATATTTAAAAGTTCCGAAGCCGCACCAACATAATAGGGATACAGAAACACCGTGGCCCCTTTCTTTGAGATAACTCTGCACTAGTGCGAGCCGCAAATGTCACTTCCAGCTTAGCTGTGCAGAAGAAGAACAACAAGAAGAAGAAATATCTCGAAATATTTCCGTTAGGCTCCTTCCCCTGAGATAAATCTGCAAATATCTCGGAAACGAAGCGAGCTATGGCAAAATGTTAAGAGACCTTTTTTGTAGAGAATTATGCTTCCTACAATTTATGTTCTATGATATTTTTTGATCAGAAGCGTAGTTTTCGAGATATATGGAGATATTTAAAAGTTCCGAAGCCGCACCAACATAATAGAGATACAGAAACACCGTGGCCCCTTTCGTTGAGACAACTCTGCACTATTGCGAGCTGCAAATGCCACTTCCAGCTTAGCTGTGCAGAGGAAGAACAACAAGAAGAAGAAGTATCTCGAAATATGTCCGTCAGGCCCGTTCCTTTGAGCTGAATCTGCAAATATCTCGGAAACGAAGCGAGCTATGGCAAAATGTTAAGAGACGTTTTTTGTAGAGAATTATGTTTCCTACAATTTATGTTCTATGATATTTTTTGATCAGAAGCGTAGTTTTCGAGATATATCGAGATATTTAA
This sequence comes from Osmia lignaria lignaria, assembly GCF_051020975.1. NCBI lineage: Eukaryota > Metazoa > Arthropoda > Insecta > Hymenoptera > Megachilidae > Osmia > Osmia lignaria. The sequence goes on from NW_027478166.1 coordinate 10,848,730, forward strand.
AAGTTCCGAAGCCGCACCAACATAATAGAGATACAGAAACACCGTGGCTCCTTTCTTTGAGACAACTCTGCACTAGTGCGAGCCGCAAATGCCACTTACAGCTTAGCTGTGCAGAAGAAGAACAACAAGAAGAAGAAATATCTCGAAATATGTCCGTCAGGCCCCTTCCCTTGAGATAAATCTGCAAATATCTCGGAAACGAAGCGAGCTATGGCAAAATGTTAAGAGACCTTTTTTGTAGAGAATTAAGTTTCCTACTTTTTATGTTCTATGATATTTTTCGATCAGAGGCGTAGTTCTCGAGATATATCAAGATATTTAAAAGTTCCGAAGCCGCACCAACATAATAGAGATACAGAAACACCGTGGCCCCTTTCTTTGAGATAACTCTGCACGATTGCGAGCTGGAAATGCCACTTCCAGTTTAGCTGTGCAGAACAAGAACAACAAGAAGAAGGAATATCTCGAAATATGTCCGTCAGGCCACTTCCCTTGAGATAAATCTGCAAATATCTCGGAAACGAAGCGAGCTATGGCAAAATGTTAAGAGACCTTTTTTGTAGAGAATAATGTTTCCTACAATTTACGTTCTATGATATTTTTTGATCAGAAGCGTAGTTTTCGAGATATATCGAGATATTTAAAAGTTCCGAAGCCGCACCAACATAATAGAGATACAGAAACGCCGTGGCCCCTTTCTTTGAGATAACTCTGCACTATTGCGAGCTGTGAATGCCACTTCCAGCTTCGCTGAGCAGAAGAAGAACAACAAGAAGAAGAAATATCTCGAAATATGTCCGTCAGGCCCCTTCCCTTGAGATATATCTGCAAATATCTCGGAAACGAAGCGAGCTATGGCAAAATGTTGAGAGACCTTTTTTGTAGAGAATTATGTTTCCTACAATTTATGTTCTATGATATTTTTTGATCAGAAGCGTAGTTTTCGAGATATATCGAGATATTTAAAAGTACCGAAGCCGCACCAACATAATAGAGATACAGAAACACCGTGGCCCCTTTCTTTGAGATAACTCTGCACTAGTGCGAGCTGCCAATGCCACTTCCAGCTTAGCTGTGCAGAAGAAGAACAACAAGAAGAAGAAATATCTCGAAATATGTCCGTCAGGCCCCTTCCCTTGAGATAAATCTGCAAATATCTCGGAAACGAAGCGAGCTATGGCAAAATGCTAAGAGACGTTTCTTGTAGAGAATTATGTTTCCTACAATTTATGTTCTATGATATTTTTTGATCAGAAGCGTAGTTTTCGAGATATATCGAGATATTTAAAAGTTCCGAAGCCGCACCAACATAATAGAGATACAGAAACACCGTGGCTCCTTTCTTTGAGATAACTCTGCACTAGTGCGAGCCGCAAATGCCACTTCCAGCTTAGCTGTGCAGAAGAAGAACAACAAGAAGAAGAAATATCTCGAAATATGTCCGTCAGGCCCCTTCCCTTGAGATAAATCTGCAAATATCTCGGAAACGAAGCGAGCTATGGCAAAATGTTAAGAGACCTTTTTTGTAGAGAATTAAGTTTCCTACTTTTCATGTTCTATGATATTTTTCGATCAGAGGCGTAGTTCTCGAGATATATCAAGATATTTAAAAGTTCCGAAGCCGCACCAACATAATAGAGATACAGAAACACCGTGGCCCCTTTCTTTGAGATAACTCTGCACGATTGCGAGCTGGAAATGCCACTTCCAGTTTAGCTGTGCAGAACAAGAACAACAAGAAGAAGGAATATCTCGAAATATGTCCGTCAGGCCACTTCCCTTGAGATAAATCTGCAAATATCTCGGAAACGAAGCGAGCTATGGCAAAATGTTAAGAGACCTTTTTTGTAGAGAATAATGTTTCCTACAATTTACGTTCTATGATATTTTTTGATCAGAAGCGTAGTTTTCGAGGTATATCGAGATATTTAAAAGTTCCGAAGCCGCACCAACATAATAGAGATACAGAAACACCGTGGCCCCTTTCTTTGAGATAACTCTGCACTATTGCGAGCTGTGAATGCCACTTCCAGCTTCGCTGAGCAGAAGAAGAACAACAAGAAGAAGAAATATCTCGAAATATGTCCGTCAGGCCCCTTCCCTTGAGATATATCTGCAAATATCTCGGAAACGAAGCGAGCTATGGCAAAATGTTAAGAGACCTTTTTTGTAGAGAATTAAGTTTCCTACTTTTTATGTTCTATGATATTTTTTGATCAGATGCGTAGTTCTCGAGATATATCAAGATATTTAAAAGTTCCGAAGCCGCACCAACATAATAGAGATACAGAAACACCGTGGCCCCTTTCTTTGAGATAACTCTGCACTATTGCGACCTGCAAATGCCACTTCCAGCTTAGCTGTGCAGAGGAAGAACAACAAGAAGAAGAAGTATCTCGAAATATGTCCGTCAGGCCCGTTCCTTTGAGCTGAATCTGCAAATATCTCCGAAACGAAGCGAGCTATGGCAAAATGCTAAGAGACGTTTCTTGTAGAGAATTATGTTTCCTACAATTTATGTTCTATGATATTTTTTGATCAGAAGCGTAGTTTTCGAGATATATCGAGATATTTAAAAGTTCCGAAGCCGCACCAACATAATAGAGATACAGAAACACCGTGGCTCCTTTCTTTGAGATAACTCTGCACTATTGCGAGCTGTAAATGCCACTTCCAGCTTAGCTGTGCAGAAGAAGAACAACAAGAAGAAGAAATATCTCGAAATATGTCCGTCAGGCCCCTTCCCTTGAGATAAATATGCAAATATCTCGGAAACGAAGCGAGCTATGGCAAAATGTTAAGAGACCTTTTTTGTAGAGAATTAAGTTTCCTACTTTTTATGTTCTATGATATTTTTTGATCAGATGCGTAGTTCTCGAGATATATCAAGATATTTAAAAGTTCCGAAGCCGCACCAACATAATAGAGATACAGAAACACCGTGGCCCCTTTCTTTGAGATAACTCTGCACTATTGCGACCTGCAAATGCCACTTCCAGCTTAGCTGTGCAGAGGAAGAACAACAAGAAGAAGAAGTATCTCGAAATATGTCCGTCAGGCCCGTTCCTTTGAGCTGAATCTGCAAATATCTCCGAAACGAAGCGAGCTATGGCAAAATGTTAAGAGACCTTTTTTGTAGAGAATTAAGTTTCCTACTTTTTATGTTCTATGATATTTTTTGATCAGATGCGTAGTTCTCGAGATATATCAAGATATTTAAAAGTTCCGAAGCCGCACCAACATAATAGAGATACAGAAACACCGTGGCCCCTTTCTTTGAGATAACTCTGCACTATTGCGAGCTGCAAATGCCACTTCCAGCTTAGCTGTGCAGAAGAAGAACAACAAGAAGAAGAAATATCTCGAAATATGTCCGTCAGGCCCCTTCCCTTGAGATAAATCTGCAAATATCTCGGAAACGAAGAGAGCTATGGCAAAATGTTAAGAGACCTTTTTTGTAGAGAATTAAGTTTCCTACTTTTCATGTTCTATGATATTTTTTGATCAGATGCGTAGTTCTCGAGATATATCAAGATATTTAAAAGTTCCGAAGTCGCACCAACATAATACAGATACAGAAACACCGTGGCCCCTTTCTTTGAGATAACTCTGCACTATTGCGAGCTGTAAATGCCACTTCCAGCTTAGCTGTGCAGAAGAAGAACAACAAGAAGAAGAAATATCTCGAAATATGTCCGTCAGGCCCCTTCCCTTGAGATATATCTGCAAATATCTCGGAAACGAAGCGAGCTATGGCAAAATGTTAAGAGACCTTTTTTGTAGAGAATTATGCTTCCTACAATTTATGTTCTATGATATTTTTTGATCAGAAGCGTAGTTTTCGAGATATATTGAGATATTTAAAAGTTCCGAAGCCGCACCAACATAATAGAGATACAGAAACACCGTGGCCCCTTTCGTTGAGACAACTCTGCACTAGTGCGAGCCGCAAATGCCACTTCCAGCTTAGCTGTGCAGAAGAAGAACAACAAGAAGAAGAAATATCTCGAAATATATCCGTCAGGCCCCTTCCCTTGAGATAAATCTGCAAATATCTCGGAAACGAAGAGAGCTATGGCAAAATGTTAAGAGACCTTTTTTGTAGAGAATTATGTTTCCTACTTTTTATGTCCTATGATATTTTTTGATCAGATGCGTAGTTCTCGAGATATATCAAGATATTTAAAAGTTCCGAAGCCGCACCAACATAATAGAGATACAGAAACACCGTGGCCCCTTTCTTTGAGATAACTCTGCACTATTGCGAGCTGCAAATGCCACTTCCAGCTTAGCTGTGCAGAGGAAGAACAACAAGAAGAAGAAGTATCTCGAAATATGTCCGTCAGGCCCGTTCCTTTGAGCTGAATCTGCAAATATCTCGGAAACGAAGCGAGCTATGGCAAAATGTTAAGAGACGTTTTTTGTAGAGAATTATGTTTCCTACAATTTATGTTCCATGATATTTTTTGATCAGAAGCGTAGTTTTCGAGATATATCGAGATATTTAAAAGTTCCGAAGCCGCACCAACATAATAGAGATACAGAAACACCGTGGCTCCTTTCTTTGAGATAACTCTGCACTAGTGCGAGCCGCAAATGCCACTTCCAGCTTAGCTGTGCAGAAGAAGAACAACAAGAAGAAGAAATATCTCGAAATATGTCCGTCAGGCCCCTTCCCTTGAGATAAATCTGCAAATATCTCGGAAACGAAGCGAGCTATGGCAAAATGTTAAGAGACCTTTTTTGTAGAGAATTAAGTTTCCTACTTTTTATGTTCTATGATATTTTTCGATCAGAGGCGTAGTTCTCGAGATATATCAAGATATTTAAAAGTTCCGAAGCCGCACCAACATAACAGAGATACAGAAACACCGTGGCCCCTTTCTTTGAGATAACTCTGCACGATTGCGAGCTGGAAATGCCACTTCCAGTTTAGCTGTGCAGAACAAGAACAACAAGAAGAAGGAATATCTCGAAATATGTCCGTCAGGCCACTTCCCTTGAGATAAATCTGCAAATATCTCGGAAACGAAGCGAGCTATGGCAAAATGTTAAGAGACCTTTTTTGTAGAGAATTATGTTTCCTACTTTTTATGTTCGATGATATTTTTTGATCAGATGCGTAGTTCTCGAGATATATCAAGATATTTAAAAGTTCCGAAGCTGCACCAACATAATAGAGGTACAGAAACACCGTGGCCTCTTTCTTTGAGATAACTCTGCACTATTGCGAGCTGCAAATGCCACTTCGAGCTTAGCTGTGCAGAAGAAGAACAACAAGAAGAAGAAATATCTCGAAATATGTCCGTCAGACCCCTTCCCTTGAGATGAATCTGCAAATATCTCGGAAACGAAGCGAGCTATGGCAAAATGTTAAGAGACCTTTTTTGTAGAGAATAATGTTTCCTACAATTTACGTTCTATGATATTTTTTGATCAGAAGCGTAGTTTTCGAGATATATCGAGATATTTAAAAGTTCCGAAGCCGCACCAACATAATAGAGATACAGAAACACCGTGGCCCCTTTCTTTGAGATAACTCTGCACTATTGCGACCTGCAAATGCCACTTCCAGCTTAGCTGTGCAGAGGAAGAACAACAAGAAGAAGAAATATCTCGAAATATGTCCGTCAGGCCAGTTCCTTTGAGCTGAATCTGCAAATATCTCGGAAACGAAGCGAGCTATGGCAAAATGTTAAGAGACGTTTTTGGTAGAGAATTATGTTTCCTACAATTTATGTTCTATGATATTTTTTGATCAGAAGCGTAGTTTTCGAGATATATCGAGATATTTAAAAGTTCCGAAGCCGCACCAACATAATAGGGATACAGAAACACCGTGGCCCCTTTCTTTGAGATAACTCTGCACTAGTGCGAGCCGCAAATGCCACTTCCAGCTTAGCTGTGCAGAAGAAGAACAACAAGAAGAAGAAATATCTCGAAATATGTCCGTCAGGCGCCTTCCCTTGAGATAAATCTCCAAATATCTCGGAAACGAAGCGAGCTATGGCAAAATGTTAAGAGACCTTTTTTGTAGAAAATTAGGTTTCCTACTTTTTATGTTCTATGATATTTTTTGATCAGATGCGTAGTTCTCGAGATATATCAAGATATTTAAAAGTTCCGAAGCCGCACCAACATAATAGAGATACAGAAACACCGTGGCCCCTTTCTTTGAGATAACTCTGCACTATTGCGAGCTGCAAATGCCACTTCCAGCTTAGCTGTGCAGAGGAAGAACAACAAGAAGAAGAAGTATCTCGAAATATGTCCGTCAGGCCCGTTCCTTTGAGCTGAATCTGCAAATATCTCCGAAACGAAGCGAGCTATGGCAAAATGCTAAGAGACGTTTCTTGTAGAGAATTATGTTTCCTACAATTTATGTTCTATGATATTTTTTGATCAGAAGCGTAGTTTTCGAGATATATCGAGATATTTAAAAGTTCCGAAGCCGCACCAACATAATAGAGATACAGAAACACCGTGGCTCCTTTCTTTGAGATAACTCTGCACTATTGCGAGCTGTAAATGCCACTTCCAGCTTAGCTGTGCAGAAGAAGAACAACAAGAAGAAGAAATATCTCGAAATATGTCCGTCAGGCCCCTTCCCTTGAGATAAATATGCAAATATCTCGGAAACGAAGCGAGCTATGGCAAAATGTTAAGAGACCTTTTTTGTAGAGAATTAAGTTTCCTACTTTTCATGTTCTATGATATTTTTTGATCAGATGCGTAGTTCTCGAGATATATCAAGATATTTAAAAGTTCCGAAGCAGCACCAACATAATAGAGATACAGAAACACCGTGGCCCCTTTCTTTGAGATAACTCTGCACTATTGCGAGCTGCAAATGCCACTTCCAGCTTAGCTGTGCAGAGGAAGAACAACAAGAAGAAGAAATATCTCGAAATATGTCCGTCAGGCCAGTTCCTTTGAGCTGAATCTGCAAATATCTCGGAAACGAAACGAGCTATGGCAAAATGTTAAGAGACCTTTTTTGTAGAGAATTATGTTTCCTACAATCTATGTTCTATGATATTTTTTGATCAGAAGCGTAGTTTTCGAGATATATCGAGATATTTAAAAGTTCCGAAGACGCACCAACATAATAGAGATACAGAAACACCGTGGCCCCTTTCTTTGAGATAACTCTGCACTAGTGCGAGCCGCAAATGCCACTTCGAGCTTAGCTGTGCAGAAGAAGAACAACAAGAAGAAGAAATATCTCGAAATATGTCCGTCAGGCCACTTCCCTTGAGATAAATCTGCAAATATCTCGGAAACGAAGCGAGCTATGGCAAAATGTTAAGAGACCTTTTTTGTAGAGAATTAAGTTGCCTACTTTTTATGTTCGATGATATTTTTTGATCAGATGCGTAGTTCTCGAGATATATCAAGATATTTAAAAGTTCCGAAGCTGCACCAACATAATAGAGGTACAGAAACACCGTGGCCTCTTTCTTTGAGATAACTCTGCACTATTGCGAGCTGCAAATGCCACTTCGAGCTTAGCTGTGCAGAAGAAGAACAACAAGAAGAAGAAATATCTCGAAATATGTCCGTCAGGCCCCTTCCCTTGAGATAAATCTGCAAATATCTCGGAAACGAAGAGAGCTATGGCAAAATGTTAAGAGACCTTTTTTGTAGAGAATTAAGTTTCCTACTTTTCATGTTCTATGATATTTTTTGATCAGATGCGTAGTTCTCGAGATATATCAAGATATTTAAAAGTTCCGAAGCCGCACCAACATAATAGAGATACAGAAACACCGTCGCCCCTTTCTTTGAGATAACTCTGCACTATTGCGAGCTGCAAATGCCACTTCCAGCTTAGCTGTGCAGAGGAAGAACAACAAGAAGAAGAAGTATCTCGAAATATGTCCGTCAGGCCCGTTCCTTTGAGCTGAATCTGCAAATATCTCGGAAACGAAGCGAGCTATGGCAAAATGTTAAGAGACGTTTTTTGTAGAGAATTATCTTTCCTACAATTTATGTTCTATGATATTTTTTGATCAGAAGCGTAGTTTTCGAGATATATCGAGATATTTAAAAGTTCCGAAGCCGCACCAACATAATAGAGATACAGAAACACCGTGGCCCCTTTCTTTGAGATAACTCTGCACTAGTGCGAGCCGCAAATGCCACTTCCAGCTTAGCTGTGCAGAAGAAGAACAACAAGAAGAAGAAATATCTCGAAATATGTCCGTCAGGCCCCTTCCCTTGAGATAAATCTGCAAATATCTCGGAAACCAAGCGAGCTATGGCAAAATGTTAAGAGACCTTTTTTGTAGAGAATTAAGTTTCCTACTTTTTATGTTCTATGATATTTTTTGATCAGATCCGTAGTTCTCGAGATATATCAAGATATTTAAAAGTTCCGAAGCCGCACCAACATAATAGAGATACAGAAACACCGTGGCCCCTTTCTTTGAGATAACTCTGCACTATTGCGAGCTGCAAATGCCACTTCCAGCTTAGCTGTGCAGAGGAAGAACAACAAGAAGAAGAAATATCTCGAAATATGTCCGTCAGGCCAGTTCCTTTGAGCTGAATCTGCAAATATCTCGGAAACGAAGCGAGCTATGGCAAAATGTTAAGAGACCTTTTTTGTAGAGAATTAAGTTTCCTACTTTTTATGTTCGATGATATTTTTTGATCAGATGCGTAGTTCTCGAGATATATCAAGATATTTAAAAGTTCCGAAGCTGCACCAACATAATAGAGGTACAGAAACACCGTGGCCTCTTTCTTTGAGATAACTCTGCACTATTGCGAGCTGCAAATGCCACTTCGAGCTTAGCTGTGCAGAGGAAGAACAACAAGAAGAAGAAGTATCTCGAAATATGTCCGTCAGGCCCGTTCCTTTGAGCTGAATCTGCAAATATCTCCGAAACGAAGCGAGCTATGGCAAAATGCTAAGAGACGTTTCTTGTAGAGAATTATGTTTCCTACAATTTATGTTCTATGATATTTTTTGATCAGAAGCGTAGTTTTCGAGATATATCGAGATATTTAAAAGTTCCGAAGCCGCACCAACATAATAGAGATACAGAAACACCGTGGCTCCTTTCTTTGAGATAACTCTGCACTATTGCGAGCTGTAAATGCCACTTCCAGCTTAGCTGTGCAGAAGAAGAACAACAAGAAGAAGAAATATCTCGAAATATGTCCGTCAGGCCCCTTCCCTTGAGATAAATATGCAAATATCTCGGAAACGAAGCGAGCTATGGCAAAATGTTAAGAGACGTTTTTTGTAGAGAATTATCTTTGCTACAATTTATGTTCTATGATATTTTTTGATCAGAAGCGTAGTTTTCGAGATATATCGAGATATTTAAAAGTTCCGAAGCCGCACCAACATAATAGAGATACAGAAACACCGTGGCCCCTTTCTTTGAGATAACTCTGCACTAGTGCGAGCCGCAAATGCCACTTCCAGCTTAGCTGTGCAGAAGAAGAACAACAAGAAGAAGAAATATCTCGAAATATGTCCGTCAGGCCCCTTCCCTTGAGATAAATCTGCAAATATCTCGGAAACCAAGCGAGCTATGGCAAAATGTTAAGAGACCTTTTTTGTAGAGAATTAAGTTTCCTACTTTTTATGTTCTATGATATTTTTTGATCAGATCCGTAGTTCTCGAGATATATCAAGATATTTAAAAGTTCCGAAGCCGCACCAACATAATAGAGATACAGAAACACCGTGGCCCCTTTCTTTGAGATAACTCTGCACTAGTGCGAGCCGCAAATGCCACTTCCAGCTTAGCTGTGCAGAAGAAGAACAACAAGAAGAAGAAATATCTCGAAATATGTCCGTCAGGCCCCTTCCCTTGAGATAAATCTGCAAATATCTCGGAAACGAAGCGAGCTATGGCAAAATGTTAAGAGACCTTTTTTGTAGAGAATTAAGTTTCCTACTTTTTATGTTCTATGATATTTTTTGATCAGATGCGTAGTTTTCGAGATATATCGAGATATTTAAAAGTTCCGAAGCCGCACCAACATAATAGGGATACAGAAACACCGTGGCCCCTTTCTTTGAGATAACTCTGCACTAGTGCGAGCCGCAAATGCCACTTCCAGCTTAGCTGTGCAGAAGAAGAACAACAAGAAGAAGAAATATCTCGAAATATTTCCGTTAGGCTCCTTCCCTTGAGATAAATCTGCAAATATCTCGGAAACGAAGCGACCTATGGCAAAATGTTCAGAGACCTTTTTTGTAGAGAATTAAGTTTCCTACTTTTTATGTTCTATGATATTTTTTGATCAGATGCGTAGTTCTCGAGATATATCAAGATATTTAAACGTTCCGAAGCCGCACCAACATAATAGAGATACAGAAACACCGTGGCCCCTTTCTTTGAGATAACTCTGCACTATTGCGAGCTGTAAATGCCACTTCCAGCTTAGCTGTGCAGAAGAAGAACAACAAGAAGAAGAAATATCTCGAAATATGTCCGTCAGGCCCCTTCCCTTGAGATAATTCTACAAATATCTCGGAAACGAAGCGAGCTATGGCAAAATGTTAAGAGACCTTTTTTGTAGAGAATTATGTTTCCTACAATTTATGTTCTATGATATTTTTTGATCAGAAGCGTAGTTTTCGAGATATATCGAGATATTTAAAAGTTCCGAAGCCGCACCAACATAATAGAGATACAGAAACACCGTGGCCCCTTTCTTTGAGATAACTCTGCACTAGTGCGAGCTGCAAATGCCACTTCCAGCTTAGCTGTGCAGAAGAAGAACAACAAGAAGAAGAAGTATCTCGAAATATGTCCGTCAGGCCCCTTCCCTTGAGATAAATCTGCAAATATCTCGGAAACCAAGCGAGCTATGGCAAAATGTTAAGAGACCTTTTTTGTAGAGAATTAAGTTTCCTACTTTTTATGTTCTATGATATTTTTTGATCAGATGCGTGGTTTTCGAGATATATCGAGATATTTAAAAGTTCCGAAGCCGCACCAACATAATAGGGATACAGAAACACCGTGGCCCCTTTCTTTGAGATAACTCTGCACTAGTGCGAGCGGCAAATGCCACTTCCAGCTTAGCTGTGCAGAAGAAGAACAACAAGAAGAAGAAATATCTCGAAATATTTCCGTTAGGCTCCTTCCCTTGAGATAAATCTGCAAATATCTCGGAAACGAAGCGACCTATGGCAAAATGTTCAGAGACCTTTTTTGTAGAGAATTAAGTTTCCTACTTTTTATGTTCTATGATATTTTTTGATCAGAAGCGTAGTTTTCGAGATATATCGAGATATTTAAAAGTTCCGAAGACGCACCAACATAATAGAGATACAGAAACACCGTGGCCCCTTTCTTTGAGATAACTGTGCACTAGTGCGAGCCGCAAATGCCACTTCCAGCTTAGCTGTGCAGAAGAAGAACAACAAGAAGAAGAAATATCTCGAAATATGTCCGTCAGGCCCCTTCCCTTGAGATATATCTGCAAATATCTCGGAAACGAAGCGAGCTATGGCAAAATGTTAAGAGACCGTTTTTGTAGAGAATTAAGTTTCCTACTTTTCATGTTCTATGATATTTTTTGATCAGATGCGTAGTTCTCGAGATATATCAAGATATTTAAAAGTTCCGAAGCCGCACCAACATAATAGAGATACAGAAACACCGTCGCCCCTTTCGTTGAGACAACTCTGCACTATTGCGAGCTGCAAATGCCACTTCCAGCTTAGCTGTGCAGAGGAAGAACAACAAGAAGAAGGAGTATCTCGAAATATGTCCGTCAGGCCCGTTCCTTTGAGCTGAATCTGCAAATATCTCGGAAACGAAGCGAGCTATGGCAAAATGTTAAGAGACGTTTTTTGTAGAGAATTATGTTTCCTACAATTTATGTTCTATGATATTTTTCGATCAGAGGCGTAGTTCTCGAGATATATCAAGATATTTAAAAGTACCGAAGCCGCACCAACATAATAGAGATACAGAAACACCGTGGCCCCTTTCTTTGAGATAACTCTGCACGATTGCGAGCTGGAAATGCCACTTCCAGTTTAGATGTGCAGAACAAGAACAACAAGAAGAAGGAATATCTCGAAATATGTCCGTCAGGCCACTTCCCTTGAGATAAATCTGCAAATATCTCGGAAACGAAGCGAGCTATGGCAAAATGTTAAGAGACCTTTTTTGTAGAGAATTATGTTTCCTACTATTTATGTTCGATGATATTTTTTGATCAGATGCGTAGTTCTCGAGATATATCAAGATATTTAAAAGTTCCGAAGCTGCACCAACATAATAGAGGTACAGAAACACCGTGGCCTCTTTCTTTGAGATAACTCTGCACTATTGCGAGCTGCAAATGCCGCTTCGAGCTTAGCTGTGCAGAAGAAGAACAACAAGAAGAAGAAATATCTCGAAATATGTCCGTCAGACCCCTTCCCTTGAGATGAATCTGCAAATATCTCGGAAACGAAGCGAGCTATGGCAAAATGTTAAGAGACCTTTTTTGTAGAGAATAATGTTTCCTACAATTTACGTTCTATGATATTTTTTGATCAGAAGCGTAGTTTTCGAGATATATCGAGATATTTAAAAGTTCCGAAGCCGCACCAACATAATAGAGATACAGAAACACCGTGGCCCCTTTCTTTGAGATAACTCTGCACTATTGCGACCTGCAAATGCCACTTCCAGCTCAGCTGTGCAGAAGAAGAACAACAAGAAGAAGAAATATCTCGAAATATGTCCGTCAGGCCCCTTCCCTTGAGATACATCTGCAAATATCTCGGAAACGAAGCGAGCTATGGCAAAATGTTAAGAGACCTTTTTTGTAGAGAATTAAGTTTCCTACTTTTTATGTTCTATAATATTTTTTGATCAGATGCGTAGTTCTCGAGATATATCAAGATATTTAAAAGTTCCGAAGCCGCACCAACATAATAGAGATACAGAAACACCGTGGCCCCTTTCTTTGAGATAACTCTGCACTATTGCGAGCTGCAAATGCCACTTCCAGCTTAGCTGTGCAGAGGAAGAACAACAAGAAGAAGAAATATCTCGAAATATGTCCGTCAGGCCAGTTCCTTTGAGCTGAATCTGCAAATATCTCGGAAACGAAGCGAGCTATGGCAAAATGTTAAGAGACGTTGTTGGTAGAGAATTATGTTTCCTACAATTTATGTTCTATGATATTTTTTGATCAGAAGCGTAGTTTTCGAGATATATCGAGATATTTAAAAGTTCCGAAGCCGCACCAACATAATAGGGATACAGAAACACCGTGGCCCCTTTCTTTGAGATAACTCTGCACTAGTGCGAGCCGCAAATGCCACTTCCAGCTTAGCTGTGCAGAAGAAGAACAACAAGAAGAAGAAATATCTCGAAATATGTCCGTCAGGCGCCTTCCCTTGAGATAAATCTCCAAATATCTCGGAAACGAAGCGAGCTATGGCAAAATGTTAAGAGACCTTTTTTGTAGAAAATTAGGTTTCCTACTTTTTATGTTCTATGATATTTTTTGATCAGATGCGTAGTTCTCGAGATATATCAAGATATTTAAAAGTTCCGAAGCCGCACCAACATAATAGAGATACAGAATCACCGTGGCCCCTTTCTTTGAGATAACTCTGCACTATTGCGAGCTGTGAATGCCACTTCCAGCTTCGCTGTGCAGAAGAAGAACAACAAGAAGAAGAAATATCTCGAAATATGTCCGTCAGGCCCCTTCCCTTGAGATATATCTGCAAATATCTCGGAAACGAAGCGAGCTATGGCAAAATGTTGAGAGACCTTTTTTGTAGAGAATTATGTTTCCTACAATTTATGTTCTATGATATTTTTTGATCAGAAGCGTAGTTTTCGAGATATATCGAGATATTTAAAAGTTCCGAAGCCGCACCAACATAATAGAGATACAGAAACACCGTGGCCCCTTTCTTTGAGATAACTCTGCACTAGTGCGAGCTGCCAATGCCACTTCCAGCTTAGCTGTGCAGAAGAAGAACAACAAGAAGAAGAAATATCTCGAAATATGTCCGTCAGGCCCCTTCCCTTGAGATAAATCTGCAAATATCTCGGAAACGAAGCGAGCTATGGCAAAATGTTAAGAGACCTTTTTTGTAGAGAATTATGTTTCCTACTTTTTATGTTCGATGATATTTTTTGATCAGATGCGTAGTTCTCGAGATATATCAAGATATTTAAAAGTTCCGAAGCTGCACCAACATAATAGAGGTACAGAAACACCGTGGCCTCTTTCTTTGAGATAACTCTGCACTATTGCGAGCTGCAAATGCCACTTCGAGCTTAGCTGTGCAGAAGAAGAACAACAAGAAGAAGAAATATCTCGAAATATGTCCGTCAGGCCCCTTCCCTTGAGATAAATCTGCAAATATCTCGGAAACGAAGAGAGCTATGGCAAAATGTTAAGAGACCTTTTTTGTAGAGAATAATGTTTCCTACAATTTACGTTCTATGATATTTTTTGATCAGAAGCGTAGTTTTCGAGATATATCAAGATATTTAAAAGTTCCGAAGCCGCACCAACATAATAGAGATACAGAAACACCGTGGCCCCTTTCTTTGAGATAACTCTGCACTATTGCGAGCTGCAAATGCCACTTCCAGCTTAGCTGTGCAGAGGAAGAACAACAAGAAGAAGAAATATCTCGAAATATGTCCGTCAGGCCAGTTCCTTTGAGCTGAATCTGCAAATATCTCGGAAACGAAACGAGCTATGGCAAAATGTTAAGAGACCTTTTTTGTAGAGAATTATGTTTCCTACAATTTATTGTCTGTGATATTTTTTGATCAGAAGCGTAGTTTTCGAGATATATCGAGATACTTAAAAGTTCCGAAGACGCACCAACATAATAGAGATACAGAAACACCGTGGCCCCTTTCTTTGAGATAACTCTGCACTAGTGCGAGCCGCAAATGCCACTTCCAGTTTAGCTGTGCAGAAGAAGAACGACAAGAAGAAGAAATATCTCGAAATATGTCCGTCAGGCCACTTCCCTTGAGATAAATCTGCAAATATCTCGGAAACGAAGCGAGCTATGGCAAAATGTTAAGAGACCTTTTTTGTAGAGAATTAAGTTTCCTACTTTTTATGTTCGATGATATTTTTTGATCAGATGCGTAGTTCTCGAGATATATCAAGATATTTAAAAGTTCCGAAGCTGCACCAACATAATAGAGGTACAGACACACCGTGGCCTCTTTCTTTGAGATAACTCTGCACTATTGCGAGCTGCAAATGCCACTTCGAGCTTAGCTGTGCAGAAGAAGAACAACAAGAAGAAGAAATATCTCGAAATATGTCCGTCAGGCCCCTTCCCTTGAGATAAATCTGCAAATATCTCGGAAACGAAGAGAGCTATGGCAAAATGTTAAGAGACCTTTTTTGTAGAGAATTAAGTTTCCTACTTTTCATGTTCTATGATATTTTTTGATCAGATGCGTAGTTCTCGAGATATATCAAGATATTTAAAAGTTCCGAAGCAGCACCAACATAATAGAGATACAGAAACACCGTGGCCCCTTTCTTTGAGATAACTCTGCACTATTGCGAGCTGTAAATGCCACTTCCAGCTTAGCTGTGCAGAAGAAGAACAACAAGAAGAAGAAATATCTCGAAATATGTCCGTCAGGCCCCTTCCCTTGAGATAAATATGCAAATATCTCGGAAACGAAGCGAGCTATGGCAAAATGTTAAGAGACCTTTTTTGTAGAGAATTAAGTTTCCTACTTTTTATGTTCTATGATATTTTTTGATCAGATGCGTAGTTCTCGAGATATATCAAGATATTTAAAAGTTCCGAAGCCGCACCAACATAATAGAGATACAGAAACACCGTGGCCCCTTTCTTTGAGATAACTCTGCACTATTGCGAGCTGCAAATGCCACTTCCAGCTTAGCTGTGCAGAGGAAGAACAACAAGAAGAAGAAATATCTCGAAATATGTCCGTCAGGCCAGTTCCTTTGAGCTGAATCTGCAAATATCTCGGAAACGAAACGAGCTATGGCAAAATGTTAAGAGACCTTTTTTGTAGAGAATTATGTTTCCTACAATTTATTGTCTGTGATATTTTTTGATCAGAAGCGTAGTTTTCGAGATATATCGAGATATTTAAAAGTTCCGAAGACGCACCAACATAATAGAGATACAGAAACACCGTGGCCCCTTTCTTTGAGATAACTCTGCACTAGTGCGAGCCGCAAATGCCACTTCCAGTTTAGCTGTGCAGAAGAAGAACGACAAGAAGAAGAAATATCTCGAAATATGTCCGTCAGGCCACTTCCCTTGAGATAAATCTGCAAATATCTCGGAAACGAAGCGAGCTATGGCAAAATGTTAAGAGACCTTTTTTGTAGAGAATTAAGTTTCCTACTTTTTATGTTCGATGATATTTTTTGATCAGATGCGTAGTTCTCGAGATATATCAAGATATTTAAAAGTTCCGAAGCTGCACCAACATAATAGAGGTACAGACACACCGTGGCCTCTTTCTTTGAGATAACTCTGCACTATTGCGAGCTGCAAATGCCACTTCGAGCTTAGCTGTGCAGAGGAAGAACAACAAGAAGAAGAAATATCTCGAAATATGTCCGTCAGGCCAGTTCCTTTGAGCTGAATCTGCAAATATCTCGGAAACGAAGCGAGCTATGGCAAAATGTTAAGAGACGTTGTTGGTAGAGAATTATGTTTCCTACAATTTATGTTCTATGATATTTTTTGATCAGAAGCGTAGTTTTCGAGATATATCGAGATATTTAAAAGTTCCGAAGCCGCACCAACATAATAGGGATACAGAAACACCGTGGCCCCTTTCTTTGAGATAACTCTGCACTAGTGCGAGCCGCAAATGCCACTTCCAGCTTAGCTGTGCAGAAGAAGAACAACAAGAAGAAGAAATATCTCGAAATATGTCCGTCAGGCGCCTTCCCTTGAGATAAATCTCCAAATATCTCGGAAACGAAGCGAGCTATGGCAAAATGTTAAGAGACCTTTTTTGTAGAAAATTAGGTTTCCTACTTTTTATGTTCTATGATATTTTTTGATCAGATGCGTAGTTCTCGAGATATATCAAGATATTTAAAAGTTCCGAAGCCGCACCAACATAATAGAGATACAGAATCACCGTGGCCCCTTTCTTTGAGATAACTCTGCACTATTGCGAGCTGTGAATGCCACTTCCAGCTTCGCTGTGCAGAAGAAGAACAACAAGAAGAAGAAATATCTCGAAATATGTCCGTCAGGCCCCTTCCCTTGAGATATATCTGCAAATATCTCGGAAACGAAGCGAGCTATGGCAAAATGTTGAGAGACCTTTTTTGTAGAGAATTATGTTTCCTACAATTTATGTTCTATGATATTTTTTGATCAGAAGCGTAGTTTTCGAGATATATCGAGATATTTAAAAGTTCCGAAGCCGCACCAACATAATAGAGATACAGAAACACCGTGGCCCCTTTCTTTGAGATAACTCTGCACTAGTGCGAGCTGCCAATGCCACTTCCAGCTTAGCTGTGCAGAAGAAGAACAACAAGAAGAAGAAATATCTCGAAATATGTCCGTCAGGCCCCTTCCCTTGAGATAAATCTGCAAATATCTCGGAAACGAAGCGAGCTATGGCAAAATGTTAAGAGACCTTTTTTGTAGAGAATTATGTTTCCTACTTTTTATGTTCGATGATATTTTTTGATCAGATGCGTAGTTCTCGAGATATATCAAGATATTTAAAAGTTCCGAAGCTGCACCAACATAATAGAGGTACAGAAACACCGTGGCCTCTTTCTTTGAGATAACTCTGCACTATTGCGAGCTGCAAATGCCACTTCGAGCTTAGCTGTGCAGAAGAAGAACAACAAGAAGAAGAAATATCTCGAAATATGTCCGTCAGGCCCCTTCCCTTGAGATAAATCTGCAAATATCTCGGAAACGAAGAGAGCTATGGCAAAATGCTAAGAGACCTTTTTTGTAGAGAATAATGTTTCCTACAATTTACGTTCTATGATATTTTTTGATCAGAAGCGTAGTTTTCGAGATATATCAAGATATTTAAAAGTTCCGAAGCCGCACCAACATAATAGAGATACAGAAACACCGTGGCCCCTTTCTTTGAGATAACTCTGCACTATTGCGAGCTGCAAATGCCACTTCCAGCTTAGCTGTGCAGAGGAAGAACAACAAGAAGAAGAAATATCTCGAAATATGTCCGTCAGGCCAGTTCCTTTGAGCTGAATCTGCAAATATCTCGGAAACGAAACGAGCTATGGCAAAATGTTAAGAGACCTTTTTTGTAGAGAATTATGTTTCCTACAATTTATTGTCTGTGATATTTTTTGATCAGAAGCGTAGTTTTCGAGATATATCGAGATATTTAAAAGTTCCGAAGACGCACCAACATAATAGAGATACAGAAACACCGTGGCCCCTTTCTTTGAGATAACTCTGCACTAGTGCGAGCCGCAAATGCCACTTCCAGTTTAGCTGTGCAGAAGAAGAACGACAAGAAGAAGAAATATCTCGAAATATGTCCGTCAGGCCACTTCCCTTGAGATAAATCTGCAAATATCTCGGAAACGAAGCGAGCTATGGCAAAATGTTAAGAGACCTTTTTTGTAGAGAATTAAGTTTCCTACTTTTTATGTTCGATGATATTTTTTGATCAGATGCGTAGTTCTCGAGATATATCAAGATATTTAAAAGTTCCGAAGCTGCACCAACATAATAGAGATACAGAAACACCGTGGCCCCTTTCTTTGAGATAACTCTGCACTAGTGCGAGCTGCCAATGCCACTTCCAGCTTAGCTGTGCAGAAGAAGAACAACAAGAAGAAGAAATATCTCGAAATATGTCCGTCAGGCCCCTTCCCTTGAGATAAATATGCAAATATCTCGGAAACGAAGCGAGCTATGGCAAAATGTTAAGAGACCTTTTTTGTAGAGAATTAAGTTTCCTACAATTTATGTTCTATGATATTTTTTGATCAGAAGCGTAGTTTTCGAGATATATCGAGATATTTAAAAGTTCCGAAGACGCACCAACATAATAGAGATACAGAAACACCGTGGCCCCTTTCTTTGAGATAACTCTGCACTAGTGCGAGCCGCAAATGCCACTTCCAGTTTAGCTGTGCAGAGGAAGAACAACAAGAAGAAGAAATATCTCGAAATATGTCCGTCAGGCCAGTTCCTTTGAGCTGAATCTGCAAATATCTCGGAAACGAAGCGAGCTATGGCAAAATGTTAAGAGACGTTGTTGGTAGAGAATTATGTTTCCTACAATTTATGTTCTATGATATTTTTTGATCAGAAGCGTAGTTTTCGAGATATATCGAGATATTTAAAAGTTCCGAAGCCGCACCAACATAATAGGGATACAGAAACACCGTGGCCCCTTTCTTTGAGATAACTCTGCACTAGTGCGAGCCGCAAATGCCACTTCCAGCTTAGCTGTGCAGAAGAAGAACAACAAGAAGAAGAAATATCTCGAAATATGTCCGTCAGGCGCCTTCCCTTGAGATAAATCTCCAAATATCTCGGAAACGAAGCGAGCTATGGCAAAATGTTAAGAGACCTTTTTTGTAGAAAATTAGGTTTCCTACTTTTTATGTTCTATGATATTTTTTGATCAGATGCGTAGTTCTCGAGATATATCAAGATATTTAAAAGTTCCGAAGCCGCACCAACATAATAGAGATACAGAATCACCGTGGCCCCTTTCTTTGAGATAACTCTGCACTATTGCGAGCTGTGAATGCCACTTCCAGCTTCGCTGTGCAGAAGAAGAACAACAAGAAGAAGAAATATCTCGAAATATGTCCGTCAGGCCCCTTCCCTTGAGATATATCTGCAAATATCTCGGAAACGAAGCGAGCTATGGCAAAATGTTGAGAGACCTTTTTTGTAGAGAATTATGTTTCCTACAATTTATGTTCTATGATATTTTTTGATCAGAAGCGTAGTTTTCGAGATATATCGAGATATTTAAAAGTTCCGAAGCCGCACCAACATAATAGAGATACAGAAACACCGTGGCCCCTTTCTTTGAGATAACTCTGCACTAGTGCGAGCTGCCAATGCCACTTCCAGCTTAGCTGTGCAGAAGAAGAACAACAAGAAGAAGAAATATCTCGAAATATGTCCGTCAGGCCCCTTCCCTTGAGATAAATCTGCAAATATCTCGGAAACGAAGCGAGCTATGGCAAAATGTTAAGAGACCTTTTTTGTAGAGAATTATGTTTCCTACTTTTTATGTTCGATGATATTTTTTGATCAGATGCGTAGTTCTCGAGATATATCAAGATATTTAAAAGTTCCGAAGCTGCACCAACATAATAGAGGTACAGAAACACCGTGGCCTCTTTCTTTGAGATAACTCTGCACTATTGCGAGCTGCAAATGCCACTTCGAGCTTAGCTGTGCAGAAGAAGAACAACAAGAAGAAGAAATATCTCGAAATATGTCCGTCAGGCCCCTTCCCTTGAGATAAATCTGCAAATATCTCGGAAACGAAGAGAGCTATGGCAAAATGTTAAGAGACCTTTTTTGTAGAGAATAATGTTTCCTACAATTTACGTTCTATGATATTTTTTGATCAGAAGCGTAGTTTTCGAGATATATCAAGATATTTAAAAGTTCCGAAGCCGCACCAACATAATAGAGATACAGAAACACCGTGGCCCCTTTCTTTGAGATAACTCTGCACTATTGCGAGCTGCAAATGCCACTTCCAGCTTAGCTGTGCAGAGGAAGAACAACAAGAAGAAGAAATATCTCGAAATATGTCCGTCAGGCCAGTTCCTTTGAGCTGAATCTGCAAATATCTCGGAAACGAAACGAGCTATGGCAAAATGTTAAGAGACCTTTTTTGTAGAGAATTATGTTTCCTACAATTTATTGTCTGTGATATTTTTTGATCAGAAGCGTAGTTTTCGAGATATATCGAGATATTTAAAAGTTCCGAAGACGCACCAACATAATAGAGATACAGAAACACCGTGGCCCCTTTCTTTGAGATAACTCTGCACTAGTGCGAGCCGCAAATGCCACTTCCAGTTTAGCTGTGCAGAAGAAGAACGACAAGAAGAAGAAATATCTCGAAATATGTCCGTCAGGCCACTTCCCTTGAGATAAATCTGCAAATATCTCGGAAACGAAGCGAGCTATGGCAAAATGTTAAGAGACCTTTTTTGTAGAGAATTAAGTTTCCTACTTTTTATGTTCGATGATATTTTTTGATCAGATGCGTAGTTCTCGAGATATATCAAGATATTTAAAAGTTCCGAAGCTGCACCAACATAATAGAGGTACAGACACACCGTGGCCTCTTTCTTTGAGATAACTCTGCACTATTGCGAGCTGCAAATGCCACTTCGAGCTTAGCTGTGCAGAAGAAGAACAACAAGAAGAAGAAATATCTCGAAATATGTCCGTCAGGCCCCTTCCCTTGAGATAAATCTGCAAATATCTCGGAAACGAAGAGAGCTATGGCAAAATGTTAAGAGACCTTTTTTGTAGAGAATTAAGTTTCCTACTTTTCATGTTCTATGATATTTTTTGATCAGATGCGTAGTTCTCGAGATATATCAAGATATTTAAAAGTTCCGAAGCCGCACCAACATAATAGAGATACAGAAACACCGTGGCCCCTTTCTTTGAGATAACTCTGCACTATTGCGAGCTGCAAATGCCACTTCCAGCTTAGCTGTGCAGAGGAAGAACAACAAGAAGAAGAAATATCTCGAAATATGTCCGTCAGGCCAGTTCCTTTGAGCTGAATCTGCAAATATCTCGGAAACGAAACGAGCTATGGCAAAATGTTAAGAGACCTTTTTTGTAGAGAATTATGTTTCCTACAATTTATTGTCTGTGATATTTTTTGATCAGAAGCGTAGTTTTCGAGATATATCGAGATATTTAAAAGTTCCGAAGACGCACCAACATAATAGAGATACAGAAACACCGTGGCCCCTTTCTTTGAGATAACTCTGCACTAGTGCGAGCCGCAAATGCCACTTCCAGTTTAGCTGTGCAGAAGAAGAACGACAAGAAGAAGAAATATCTCGAAATATGTCCGTCAGGCCACTTCCCTTCAGATAAATCTGCAAATATCTCGGAAACGAAGCGAGCTATGGCAAAATGTTAAGAGACCTTTTTTGTAGAGAATTAAGTTTCCTACTTTTTATGTTCGATGATATTTTTTGATCAGATGCGTAGTTCTCGAGATATATCAAGATATTTAAAAGTTCCGAAGCTGCACCAACATAATAGAGGTACAGACACACCGTGGCCTCTTTCTTTGAGATAACTCTGCACTATTGCGAGCTGCAAATGCCACTTCGAGCTTAGCTGTGCAGAGGAAGAACAACAAGAAGAAGAAATATCTCGAAATATGTCCGTCAGGCCAGTTCCTTTGAGCTGAATCTGCAAATATCTCGGAAACGAAGCGAGCTATGGCAAAATGTTAAGAGACGTTTTTGGTAGAGAATTATGTTTCCTACAATTTATGTTCTATGATATTTTTTGATCAGAAGCGTAGTTTTCGAGATATATCGAGATATTTAAAAGTTCCGAAGCCGCACCAACATAATAGGGATACAGAAACACCGTGGCCCCTTTCTTTGAGATAACTCTGCACTAGTGCGAGCCGCAAATGCCACTTCCAGCTTAGCTGTGCAGAAGAAGAACAACAAGAAGAAGAAATATCTCGAAATATGTCCGTCAGGCGCCTTCCCTTGAGATAAATCTCCAAATATCTCGGAAACGAAGCGAGCTATGGCAAAATGTTAAGAGACCTTTTTTGTAGAAAATTAGGTTTCCTACTTTTTATGTTCTATGATATTTTTTGATCAGATGCGTAGTTCTCGAGATATATCAAGATATTTAAAAGTTCCGAAGCCGCACCAACATAATAGAGATACAGAAACACCGTGGCCCCTTTCTTTGAGATAACTCTGCACTATTGCGAGCTGTGAATGCCACTTCCAGCTTCGCTGTGCAGAAGAAGAACAACAAGAAGAAGAAATATCTCGAAATATGTCCGTCAGGCCCCTTCCCTTGAGATATATCTGCAAATATCTCGGAAACGAAGCGAGCTATGGCAAAATGTTGAGAGACCTTTTTTGTAGAGAATTATGTTTCCTACAATTTATGTTCTATGATATTTTTTGATCAGAAGCGTAGTTTTCGAGATATATCGAGATATTTAAAAGTTCCGAAGCCGCACCAACATAATAGAGATACAGAAACACCGTGGCCCCTTTCTTTGAGATAACTCTGCACTAGTGCGAGCTGCCAATGCCACTTCCAGCTTAGCTGTGCAGAAGAAGAACAACAAGAAGAAGAAATATCTCGAAATATGTCCGTCAGGCCCCTTCCCTTGAGATAAATATGCAAATATCTCGGAAACGAAGCGAGCTATGGCAAAATGTTAAGAGACCTTTTTTGTAGAGAATTAAGTTTCCTACAATTTATGTTCTATGATATTTTTTGATCAGAAGCGTAGTTTTCGAGATATATCGAGATATTTAAAAGTTCCGAAGACGCACCAACATAATAGAGATACAGAAACACCGTGGCCCCTTTCTTTGAGATAACTCTGCACTAGTGCGAGCCGCAAATGCCACTTCCAGTTTAGCTGTGCAGAAGAAGAACAACAAGAAGAAGAAATATCTCGAAATATGTCCGTCAGGCCACTTCCCTTGAGATAAATCTGCAAATATCTCGGAAACGAAGCGAGCTATGGCAAAATGTTAAGAGACCTTTTTTGTAGAGAATTAAGTTTCCTACTTTTTATGTTCGATGATATTTTTTGATCAGATGCGTAGTTCTCGAGATATATCAAGATATTTAAAAGTTCTGTAGCTGCACCAACATAATAGAGGTACAGAAACACCGTGGCCTCTTTCTTTGAGATAACTCTGCACTATTGCGAGCTGCAAATGCCACTTCGAGCTTAGCTGTGCAGAAGAAGAACAACAAGAAGAAGAAATATCTCGAAATATGTCCGTCAGGCCCCTTCCCTTGAGATAAATCTGCAAATATCTCGGAAACGAAGAGAGCTATGGCAAAATGCTAAGAGACGTTTCTTGTAGAGAATTATGTTTCCTACAATTTATGTTCTATGATATTTTTTGATCAGAAGCGTAGTTTTCGAGATATATCAAGATATTTAAAAGTTCCGAAGCCGCACCAACATAATAGGGATACAGAAACACCGTGGCCCCTTTCTTTGAGATAACTCTGCACTAGTGCGAGCCGCAAATGCCACTTCCAGCTTAGCTGTGCAGAAGAAGAACAACAAGAAGAAGAAATATCTCGAAATATGTCCGTCAGGCGCCTTCCCTTGAGATAAATCTCCAAATATCTCGGAAACGAAGCGAGCTATGGCAAAATGTTAAGAGACCTTTTTTGTAGAAAATTAGGTTTCCTACTTTTTATGTTCTATGATATTTTTTGATCAGATGCGTAGTTCTCGAGATATATCAAGATATTTAAAAGTTCCGAAGCCGCACCAACATAATAGAGATACAGAAACACCGTGGCCCCTTTCTTTGAGATAACTCTGCACTATTGCGAGCTGTGAATGCCACTTCCAGCTTCGCTGTGCAGAAGAAGAACAACAAGAAGAAGAAATATCTCGAAATATGTCCGTCAGGCCCCTTCCCTTGAGATATATCTGCAAATATCTCGGAAACGAAGCGAGCTATGGCAAAATGTTGAGAGACCTTTTTTGTAGAGAATTATGTTTCCTACAATTTATGTTCTATGATATTTTTTGATCAGAAGCGTAGTTTTCGAGATATATCGAGATATTTAAAAGTTCCGAAGCCGCACCAACATAATAGAGATACAGAAACACCGTGGCCCCTTTCTTTGAGATAACTCTGCACTAGTGCGAGCTGCCAATGCCACTTCCAGCTTAGCTGTGCAGAAGAAGAACAACAAGAAGAAGAAATATCTCGAAATATGTCCGTCAGGCCCCTTCCCTTGAGATAAATCTGCAAATATCTCGGAAACGAAGCGAGCTATGGCAAAATGTTAAGAGACCTTTTTTGTAGAGAATTAAGTTTCCTACTTTTTATGTTCTATGATATTTTTTGATCAGATGCGTAGTTCTCGAGATATATCAAGATATTTAAAAGTTCCGAAGCCGCACCAACATAATAGAGATACAGAAACACCGTGGCCCCTTTCTTTGAGATAACTCTGCACTATTGCGAGCTGCAAATGCCACTTCCAGCTTAGCTGTGCAGAGGAAGAACAACAAGAAGAAGAACTATCTCGAAATATGTCCGTCAGGCCCGTTCCTTTGAGTTGAATCTGCAAATATCTCCGAAACGAAGCGAGCTATGGCAAAATGCTAAGAGACGTTTCTTGTAGAGAATTATGTTTCCTACAATTTATGTTCTATGATATTTTTTGATCAGAAGCGTAGTTTTCGAGATATATCGAGATATTTAAAAGTTCCGAAGCCGCACCAACATAATAGAGATACAGAAACACCGTGGCTCCTTTCTTTGAGATAACTCTGCACTATTGCGAGCTGTAAATGCCACTTCCAGCTTAGCTGTGCAGAAGAAGAACAACAAGAAGAAGAAATATCTCGAAATATGTCCGTCAGGCCCCTTCCCTTGAGATAAATATGCAAATATCTCGGAAACGAAGCGAGCTATGGCAAAATGTTAAGAGACCTTTTTTGTAGAGAATTAAGTTTCCTACTTTTTATGTTCTATGATATTTTTTGATCAGATGCGTAGTTCTCGAGATATATCAAGATATTTAAAAGTTCCGAAGCCGCACCAACATAATAGAGATACAGAAACACCGTGGCCCCTTTCTTTGAGATAACTCTGCACTATTGCGAGCTGCAAATGCCACTTCCAGCTTAGCTGTGCAGAGGAAGAACAACAAGAAGAAGAAATATCTCGAAATATGTCCGTCAGGCCAGTTCCTTTGAGCTGAATCTGCAAATATCTCGGAAACGAAACGAGCTATGGCAAAATGTTAAGAGACCTTTTTTGTAGAGAATTATGTTTCCTACAATTTATGTTCTATGATATTTTTTGATCAGAAGCGTAGTTTTCGAGATATATCGAGATATTTAAAAGTTCCGAAGCCGCACCAACATAATAAAGATACAGAAACACCGTGGCTCCTTTCTTTGAGATAACTCTGCACTATTGCGAGCTGTAAATGCCACTTCCAGCTTAGCTGTGCAGAAGAAGAACAACAAGAAGAAGAAATATCTCGAAATATGTCCGTCAGGCCCCTTCCCTTGAGATAAATATGCAAATATCTCGGAAACGAAGCGAGCTATGGCAAAATGTTCAGAGACCTTTTTTGTAGAGAATTAAGTTTCCTACTTTTTATGTTCTATGATATTTTTTGATCAGATGCGTAGTTCTCGAGATATATCAAGATATTTAAAAGTTCCGAAGCAGCACCAACATAATAGAGATACAGAAACACCGTGGCCCCTTTCTTTGAGATAACTCTGCACTAGTGCGAGCCGCAAATGCCACTTCCAGTTTAGCTGTGCAGAAGAAGAACAACAAGAAGAAGAAATATCTCGAAATATGTCCGTCAGGCCACTTCCCTTGAGATAAATCTGCAAATATCTCGGAAACGAAGCGAGCTATGGCAAAATGTTAAGAGACCTTTTTTGTAGAGAATTAAGTTTCCTACTTTTTATGTTCGATGATATTTTTTGATCAGATGCGTAGTTCTCGAGATATATCAAGATATTTAAAAGTTCCGAAGCTGCACCAACATAATAGAGGTACAGAAACACCGTGGCCTCTTTCTTTGAGATAACTCTGCACTATTGCGAGCTGCAAATGCCACTTCGAGCTTAGCTGTGCAGAAGAAGAACAACAAGAAGAAGAAATATCTCGAAATATGTCCGTCAGGCCCCTTCCCTTGAGATAAATATGCAAATATCTCGGAAACGAAGCGAGCTATGGCAAAATGTTAAGAGACCTTTTTTGTAGAGAATTAAGTTTCCTACTTTTTATGTTCTATGATATTTTTTGATCAGATGCGTAGTTCTCGAGATATATCAAGATATTTAAAAGTTCCGAAGCCGCACCAACATAATAGAGA
Source organism: Osmia lignaria lignaria (assembly GCF_051020975.1). NCBI lineage: Eukaryota > Metazoa > Arthropoda > Insecta > Hymenoptera > Megachilidae > Osmia > Osmia lignaria. Next base: position 10,875,809 of record NW_027478166.1, read on the forward strand.
TACAGAAACACCGTGGCCCCTTTCTTTGAGATAACTCTGCACTATTGCGAGCTGCAAATGCCACTTCCAGCTTAGCTGTGCAGAGGAAGAACAACAAGAAGAAGAAATATCTCGAAATATGTCCGTCAGGCCAGTTCCTTTGAGCTGAATCTGCAAATATCTCGGAAACGAAACGAGCTATGGCAAAATGTTAAGAGACCTTTTTTGTAGAGAATTATGTTTCCTACAATTTATGTTCTATGATATTTTTTGATCAGAAGCGTAGTTTTCGAGATATATCGAGATATTTAAAAGTTCCGAAGACGCACCAACATAATAGAGATACAGAAACACCGTGGCCCCTTTCTTTGAGATAACTCTGCACTAGTGCGAGCCGCAAATGCCACTTCCAGCTTAGCTGTGCAGAGGAAGAACAACAAGAAGAAGAAATATCTCGAAATATGTCCGTCAGGCCAGTTCCTTTGAGCTGAATCTGCAAATATCTCGGAAACGAAACGAGCTATGGCAAAATGTTTAGAGACCTTTTTTGTAGAGAATTATGTTTCCTACAATTTATGTTCTATGATATTTTTTGATCAGATGCGTAGTTCTCGAGATATATCAAGATATTTAAAAGTTCCGAAGCCGCACCAACATAATAGAGATACAGAAACACCGTGGCCCCTTTCTTTGAGATAACTCTGCACTATTGCGAGCTGCAAATGCCACTTCCAGCTTAGCTGTGCAGAGGAAGAACAACAAGAAGAAGAAATATCTCGAAATATGTCCGTCAGGCCAGTTCCTTTGAGCTGAATCTGCAAATATCTCGGAAACGAAACGAGCTATGGCAAAATGTTAAGAGACCTTTTTTGTAGAGAATTATGTTTCCTACAATTTATGTTCTATGATATTTTTTGATCAGAAGCGTAGTTTTCGAGATATATCGAGATATTTAAAAGTTCCGAAGACGCACCAACATAATAGAGATACAGAAACACCGTGGCCCCTTTCTTTGAGATAACTCTGCACTAGTGCGAGCCGCAAATGCCACTTCCAGTTTAGCTGTGCAGAAGAAGAACAACAAGAAGAAGAAATATCTCGAAATATGTCCGTCAGGCCACTTCCCTTGAGATAAATCTGCAAATATCTCGGAAACGAAGCGAGCTATGGCAAAATGTTAAGAGACCTTTTTTGTAGAGAATTAAGTTTCCTACTTTTTATGTTCGATGATATTTTTTGATCAGATGCGTAGTTCTCGAGATATATCAAGATATTTAAAAGTTCCGAAGCTGCACCAACATAATAGAGGTACAGAAACACCGTGGCCTCTTTCTTTGAGATAACTCTGCACTATTGCGAGCTGCAAATGCCACTTCGAGCTTAGCTGTGCAGAAGAAGAACAACAAGAAGAAGAAATATCTCGAAATATGTCCGTCAGGCCCCTTCCCTTGAGATAAATCTGCAAATATCTCGGAAACGAAGAGAGCTATGGCAAAATGTTAAGAGACCTTTTTTGTAGAGAATTAAGTTTCCTACTTTTCATGTTCTATGATATTTTTTGATCAGATGCGTAGTTCTCGAGATATATCAAGATATTTAAAAGTTCCGAAGCAGCACCAACATAATAGAGGTACAGAAACACCGTGGCCTCTTTCTTTGAGATAACTCTGCACTATTGCGAGCTGCAAATGCCACTTCGAGCTTAGCTGTGCAGAAGAAGAACAACAAGAAGAAGAAATATCTCGAAATATGTCCGTCAGGCCCCTTCCCTTGAGATAAATATGCAAATATCTCGGAAACGAAGCGAGCTATGGCAAAATGTGAAGAGACCTTTTTTGTAGAGAATTAAGTTTCCTACTTTTTATGTTCTATGATATTTTTTGATCAGATGCGTAGTTCTCGAGATATATCAAGATATTTAAAAGTTCCGAAGCCGCACCAACATAATAGAGATACAGAAACACCGTGGCCCCTTTCTTTGAGATAACTCTGCACTATTGCGAGCTGCAAATGCCACTTCCAGCTTAGCTGTGCAGAAGAAGAACAACAAGAATAAGAAATATTTCGAAATATGTCCGTCAGGCCCCTTCCCTTGAGATAAATCTGCAAATATCTCGGAAACGAAGCGAGCTACGGCAAAATGTTAAGAGACCTTTTTTGTAGAAAATTAGGTTTCCTACTTTTTATGTTCTATGATATTTTTTGATCAGATGCGTAGTTCTCGAGATATATCAAGATATTTAAAAGTTCCGAAGCCGCACCAACATAATAGAGATACAGAAACACCGTGGCCCCTTTCTTTGCGATAACTCTGCACTATTGCGAGCTGCAAATGCCACTTCCAGCTTAGCTGTGCAGAAGAAGAACAACAAGAAGAAGAAATATCTGGAAATATGTCCGTCAGGCCCCTTCCCTTGAGATAAATCTGCAAATATCTCGGAAACGAAGCGAGCTACGGCAAAATGTTAAGAGACCTTTTTTGTAGAAAATTAGGATTCCTACTTTTTATGTTCTATGATATTTTTTGAACAGATGCGTAGTTCTCGAGATATATCAAGATATTTAAAAGTTCCGAAGCCGCACCAACATAATAGAGATACAGAAACACCGTGGCCCCTTTCTTTGAGATAACTCTGCACTATTGCGCGCTGCAAATGCCACTTCCAGCTTAGCTGTGCAGAAGAAGAACAACAAGAAGAAGAAATATCTCGAAATATGTCCGTCAGGCCCCTTCCCTTGAGATAAATCTGCAAATATCTCGGAAACGAAGCGAGCTATGGCAAAATGTTAAGAGACCTTTTTTGTAGAGAATTAAGTTTCCTACTTTTTATGTTCTATGATATTTTTTGATCAGATGCGTAGTTCTCGAGATATATCAAGATATTTAAAAGTTCCGAAGCCGCACCAACATAATAGAGATACAGAAACACCGTGGCCCCTTTCTTTGAGATAACTCTGCACTATTGCGAGCTGCAAATGCCACTTCCAGCTTAGCTGTGCAGAAGAAGAACAACAAGAAGAAGAAGTATCTCGAAATATGTCCGTCAGGCCCCTTCCCTTGAGATAAATCTGCAAATATCTCGGAAACGAAGAGAGCTATGGCAAAATGTTAAGAGACCTTTTTTGTAGAGAATTAAGTTTCCTACTTTTTATGTTCTATGATATTTTTTGATCAGATGCGTAGTTCTCGAGATATATCAAGATATTTAAAAGCTCCGAAGCTGCACCAACATAATAGAGGTACAGAAACACCGTGGCCCCTTTCTTTGAGATAACTCTGCACTATTGCGAGCTGCAAATGCCACTTCCAGCTTAGCTGTGCAGAAGAAGAACAACAAGAATAAGAAATATTTCGAAATATGTCCGTCAGGCCCCTTCCCTTGAGATAAATCTGCAAATATCTCGGAAACGAAGCGAGCTACGGCAAAATGTTTAGAGACCTTTTTTGTAGAGAATTACGTTTCCTACAATTTACGTTCTCTGATATTTTTTGATCAGAAGCGTAGTTTTCGAGATATATCGAGATATTTAAAAGTTCCGAAGCCGCACCAACATAATAGAGATACAGAAACACCGTGGCCCCTTTCTTTGAGATAACTCTGCACTATTGCGACCTGCAAATGCCACTTCCAGCTTAGCTGTGCAGAAGAAGAACAACAAGAATAAGAAATATTTCGAAATATGTCCGTCAGGCCCCTTCCCTTGAGATAAATCTGCAAATATCTCGGAAACGAAGCGAGCTACGGCAAAATGTTAAGAGACCTTTTTTGTAGAAAATTAGGTTTCCTACTTTTTATGTTCTATGATATTTTTTGATCAGATGCGTAGTTCTCGAGATATATCAAGATATTTAAAAGTTCCGAAGCCGCACCAACATAATAGAGATACAGAAACACCGTGGCCCCTTTCTTTGCGATAACTCTGCACTATTGCGAGCTGCAAATGCCACTTCCAGCTTAGCTGTGCAGAAGAAGAACAACAAGAAGAAGAAATATCTGGAAATATGTCCGTCAGGCCCCTTCCCTTGAGATAAATCTGCAAATATCTCGGAAACGAAGCGAGCTACGGCAAAATGTTAAGAGACCTTTTTTGTAGAAAATTAGGATTCCTACTTTTTATGTTCTATGATATTTTTTGAACAGATGCGTAGTTCTCGAGATATATCAAGATATTTAAAAGTTCCGAAGCCGCACCAACATAATAGAGATACAGAAACACCGTGGCCCCTTTCTTTGAGATAACTCTGCACTATTGCGCGCTGCAAATGCCACTTCCAGCTTAGCTGTGCAGAAGAAGAACAACAAGAAGAAGAAATATCTCGAAATATGTCCGTCAGGCCCCTTCCCTTGAGATAAATCTGCAAATATCTCGGAAACGAAGCGAGCTATGGCAAAATGTTAAGAGACCTTTTTTGTAGAGAATTAAGTTTCCTACTTTTTATGTTCTATGATATTTTTTGATCAGATGCGTAGTTCTCGAGATATATCAAGATATTTAAAAGTTCCGAAGCCGCACCAACATAATAGAGATACAGAAACACCGTGGCCCCTTTCTTTGAGATAACTCTGCACTATTGCGAGCTGCAAATGCCACTTCCAGCTTAGCTGTGCAGAAGAAGAACAACAAGAAGAAGAAGTATCTCGAAATATGTCCGTCAGGCCCCTTCCCTTGAGATAAATCTGCAAATATCTCGGAAACGAAGAGAGCTATGGCAAAATGTTAAGAGACCTTTTTTGTAGAGAATTAAGTTTCCTACTTTTTATGTTCTATGATATTTTTTGATCAGATGCGTAGTTCTCGAGATATATCAAGATATTTAAAAGTTCCGAAGCCGCACCAACATAATAGAGATACAGAAACACCGTGGCCCCTTTCTTTGAGATAACTCTGCACTATTGCGAGCTGTAAATGCCACTTCCAGCGTAGCTGTGCAGAAGAAGAACAACAAGAAGAAGAAATATCTCGAAATATGTCCGTCAGGCCCCTGCCCTTGAGATATATCTGCAAATATCTCGGAAACGAAGCGAGCTATGGCAAAATGTTAAGAGACCTTTTTTGTAGAGAATTATGTTTCCTACAATTTATGTTCTATGATATTTTTTGATCAGAAGCGTAGTTTTCGAGATATATCGAGATATTTAAAAGATCCGAAGCCGCACCAACATAATAGAGATACAGAAACACCGTGGCCCCTTTCTTTGAGATAACTCTGCACTAGTGCGAGCCGCAAATGCCGCTTCCAGCTTAGCTGTGCAGAAGAAGAACAACAAGAAGAAGAAATATCTCGAAATATGTCCGTCAGGCCCCTTCCCTCGAGATAAATCTGCAAATATCTCGGAAACGAAGCGAGCTATGGCAAAATGTTGAGAGACCTTTTTTGTAGAGAATTAAGTTTCCTACTCTTTATGTTCTGTGATATTTTTTGATCAGATGCGTAGTTCTCGAGATATATCAAGATATTTAAAAGTTCCGAAGCCGCACCAACATAATAGAGATACAGAAACACCGTGGCCCGTTTCTTTGAGATAACTCTGCACTATTGCGCGCTGCAAATGCCACTTCCAGCTTAGCTGTGCAGAAGAGGAACAACAAGAAGAAGAAGTATCTCGAAATATGTCCGTCAGGCCCCTTCCCTTGAGATAAATCTGCAAATATCTCGGAAACGAAGCGAGCTATGGCAAAATGTTAAGAGACCTTTTTTGTAGAGAATAATGTTTCCTACAATGTACGTTCTATGATATTTTTTGATCAGAAGCGTAGTTCTCGAGATATATCAAGATATTTAAAAGTTCCGAAGACGCACCAACATAATAGAGATACAGAAACACCGTGGCCCCTTTCTTTGAGATAACTCTGCACCATTGCGAGCTGCAAATGCCACTTCCAGCTTAGCTGTGCAGAAGAAGAACAACAAGAAGAAGAAATATCTCGAAAAATGTCCGTCAGGCCCCTTCCCTTGAGATAAATCTGCAAATATCTCGGAAACGAAGCGAGCTACGGCAAAATGTTAAGAGACCTTTTTTGTAGAAAATTAGGTTTCCTACTTTTTATGTTCTATGATATTTTTTGATCAGATGCGTAGTTCTCGAGATATATCAAGATATTTGAAAGTTCCGAAGCCGCACCAACATAATAGAGATACAGAAACACCGTGGCCCCTTTCTTTGAGATAACTCTGCACTATTGCGAGCGGCAAATGCCACTTCCAGCTTAGCTGTGCAGAAGAAGAACAACAAGAAGAAGAAATATCTGGAAATATGTCCGTCAGGCCCCTTCCCTTGAGATAAATCTGCAAATATCTCGGAAACGAAGCGAGCTACGGCAAAATGTTAAGAGACCTTTTTTGTAGAAAATTAGGATTCCTACTTTTTATGCTCTATGATGTTTTTTGAACAGATGCGTAGTTCTCGAGATATATCAAGATATTTAAAAGTTCCGAAGCCGCACCAACATAATAGAGATACAGAAACACCGTGGCCCCTTTCTTTGAGATAACTCTGCACTATTGCGCGCTGCAAATGCCACTTCCAGCTTAGCTGTGCAGAAGAAGAACAACAAGAAGAAGAAATATCTCGAAATATGTCCGTCAGGCCCCTTCCCTTGAGATAAATCTGCAAATATCTCGGAAACGAAGCGAGCTATGGCAAAATGTTAAGAGACCTTTTTTGTAGAGAATTAAGTTTCCTACTTTTTAGGTTCTATGATATTTTTTGATCAGATGCGTAGTTCTCGAGATATATCAAGATATTTAAAAGCTCCGAAGCTGCACCAACATAATAGAGGTACAGAAACACCGTGGCCCCTTTCTTTGAGATAACTCTGCACTATTGCGAGCTGCAAATGCCACTTCCAGCTTAGCTGTGCAGAAGAAGAACAACAAGAAGAAGAAATATCCCGAAATATGTCCGTCAGGACCCTTCCCTTGAGATAAATCTGCAAATATCTCGGAAACGAAGCGAGCTATTGCAAAACGTTAAGAGACCTTTTTTGTAGAGAATTAAGTTTCCTACTTTTTATGTTCTATGATATTTTTTGATCAGATGCGTAGTTCTCGAGATATATCAAGATATTTAAAAGTTCCGAAGCCGCACCAACATAATAGAGATACAGAAACACCGTGGCCCCTTTCTTTGAGATAACTCTGCACTATTGCGAGCGGCAAATGCCACTTCCAGCTTAGCTGTGCAGAAGAAGAACAACAAGAAGAAGAAATATCTGGAAATATGTCCGTCAGGCCCCTTCCCTTGAGATAAATCTGCAAATATCTCGGAAACGAAGCGAGCTACGGCAAAATGTTAAGAGACCTTTTTTGTAGAAAATTAGGATTCCTACTTTCTATGGTCTATGATATTTTTTGAACAGATGCGTAGTTCTCGAGATATATCAAGATATTTAAAAGTTCCGAAGCCGCACCAACATAATAGAGATACAGAAACACCGTGGCCCCTTTCTTTGAGATAACTCTGCACTATTGCGCGCTGCAAATGCCACTTCCAGCTTAGCTGTGCAGAAGAAGAACAACAAGAAGAAGAAATATCTCGAAATATGTCCGTCAGGCCCCTTCCCTTGAGATAGATCTGCAAATATCTCGGAAACGAAGCGAGCTATGGCAAAATGTTAAGAGACCTTTTTTGTAGAGAATTAAGTTTCCTACTTTTTATGTTCTATGATATTTTTTGATCAGATGCGTAGTTCTCGAGATATATCAAGATATTTAAAAGCTCCGAAGCTGCACCAACATAATAGAGGTACAGAAACACCGTGGCCCCTTTCTTTGAGATAACTCTGCACTATTGCGAGCTGCAAATGCCACTTCCAGCTTAGCTGTGCAGAAGAAGAACAACAAGAAGAAGAAATATCTCGAAATATGTCCGTCAGGCCCCTTCCCTTGAGATAAATCTGCAAATATCTCGGAAACGAAGCGAGCTATGGCAAAATGTTAAGAGACCTTTTTTGTAGAGAATCAAGTTTCCTACTTTTTATGTTCTACGATATTTTTCGATCAGAGGCGTAGTTCTCGAGATATATCAAGATATTCAAAAGTTCCGAAGCCGCACCAACATAATAGAGATACAGAAACACCGTGGCCCCTTTCTTTGAGATAACTCTGCACTATTGCGAGCTGCAAATGCCACTTCCAGCTTAGCTGTGCAGAAGAAGAACAACAAGAAGAAGAAATATCTGGAAATATGTCCGTCCGGCCCCTTCCCTTGAGATAAATCTGCAAATATCTCGGAAACGAAGCGAGCTACGGCAAAATGTTAAGAGACCTTTTTTGTAGAGAATTATATTTCCCACAATTTAGGTTCTATGATATTTTTTGATCAGAAGCGTAGTTTTCGAGATAAATCGAGATATTTAAAAGATCCGAAGGCGCACCAACATAATAGAGATACAGAAACACCGTGGCCCCTTTCTTTGAGATAACTCTGCACTATTGCGAGCTGCAAATGCCACTTCCAGCTTAGCTGTGCAGAAGAAGAACAACAAGAAGAAGAAATATCTCGAAATATGTCCGTCAGGCCCCTTCCCTTGAGATAAATCTGCAAATATCTCGGAAACGAAGCGAGCTATGGCAAAATGTTAAGAGACCTTTTTTGTAGAGAATTAAGTTTCCTACTTTTTACGTTCTATGATATTTTTTGATCAGATGCGTAGTTCTCGAGATATATCAAGATATTTAAAAGTTCCGAAGCCGCACCAACATAATAGAGATACAGAAACACCGTGGCCCCTTTCTTTGAGATAACTCTGCACTATTGCGAGCTGCAAATGCCACTTCCAGCTTAGCTGTGCAGAAGAAGAACAACAAGAAGAAGAAATATCTCGAAATATGTCCGTCAGGCCGCTTCCCTTGAGATAAATCTGCAAATATCTCGGAAACGAAGCGAGCTATGGCAAAATGTTAAGCGACTTTATTTGTAGAGAATTAAGTTTCCTACTTTTTACGTTCTATGATATTTTTTAATCAGATGCGTAGTTCTCGAGATATATAAAGATAATTTAAAGTTCCGAAGCCGCACCAACATAATAGAGATACAGAAACACCGTGGCCCCTTTCTTCGAGATAACTCTGCACTATTGCGAGCTGCAAATGCCACTTCCAGCTTAGCTGTGCAGAAGAAGAACAACAAGAAGAAGAAATATCTCGAAATATGTCCGTCAGGCCCCTTCCCTTGAGATAAATCTGCACATATCTCGGAAACGAAGCGAGCTATGGCAAAATGTGAAGAGACCTTTTGTGTAGAGAATTAAGTTTCCTACTTTTTATCTTCTATGATATTTTTTGATCAGATGCGTAGTTCTCGAGATATATCAAGATATTTAAAAGTTCCGAAGCCGCACCAACATAATAGAGATACAGAAACACCGTGGCCCCTCTCTTTGAGATAACTCTGCACTATTGCGAGCTGGAAATGCCACTTCCAGTTTAGCTGTGCAGAAGAAGAACAACAAGAAGAAGAAATATCTCGAAATATGTCCGTCAGGCCCCTTCCCTTGAGATAAATCTGCAAATATCTCGGAAACGAAGAGAGCTATGGCAAAATGTTGAGAGACCTTTTTTGTAGAGAATTAAGTTTCCTACTTTTCATGTTCTATGATATTTTTTGATCAGATGCGTAGTTCTCGAGATATATCAAGATATTTAAAAGTTCCGAAGCCGCACCAACATAATAGAGATACAGAAACACCGTGGCCCCTTTCTTTGAGATAACTCTGCACTATTGCGAGCTGCAAATGCCACTTCCAGCTTAGCTGTGCAGAAGAAGAACAACAAGAAGAAGAAATATCCCGAAATATGTCCGTCAGGCCCCTTCCCTTGAGATAAATCTGCATATATCTCGGAAACGAAGCGAGCTATGGCAAAATGTTAAGAGACCTTTTTGGTAGAGAATGAAGTTTCCTACTTTTTATGTTCTATGATATTTTTTGATCAGATGCGTAGTTCTCGAGATATATCAAGATATTCAAAAGTTCCGAAGCCGCACCAACATAATAGAGATACAGAAACACCGTGGCCCCTTTCTTTGAGATAACTCTGCACTATTGCGAGCTGCAAATGCCACTTCCAGCTTAGCTGTGCAGAAGAAGAACAACAAGAAGAAGAAATATCTCGAAATATGTCCGTCAGGCCCCTTCCCTTGAGATAAATCTGCAAATATCTCGGAAACGAAGCGAGCTATGGCAAAATGTTAAGAGACCTTTTTTGTAGAGAATTAAGTTTCCTACTTTTTATGTTCTATGATATTTTTTGATCAGATGCGTAGTTCTCGAGATATATCAAGATATTTAAAAGTTCCGAAGCCGCACCAACATAATAGAGATACAGAAACACCGTGGCCCCTTTCTTTGAGATAACTCTGCACTATTGCGAGCTGCAAATGCCACTTCCAGCTTAGCTGTGCAGAAGAAGAACAACAAGAAGAAGAAATATCCCGAAATATGTCCGTCAGGCCCCTTCCCTTGAGATAAATCTGCATATATCTCGGAAACGAAGCGAGCTATGGCAAAATGTTAAGAGACCTTTTTGGTAGAGAATGAAGTTTCCTACTTTTTATGTTCTATGATATTTTTTGATCAGATGCGTAGTTCTCGAGATATATCAAGATATTCAAAAGTTCCGAAGCCGCACCAACATAATAGAGATACAGAAACACCGTGGCCCCTTTCTTTGAGATAACTCTGCACTATTGCGAGCTGCAAATGCCACTTCCAGCTTAGCTGTGCAGAAGAAGAACAACAAGAAGAAGAAATATCTCGAAATATGTCCGTCAGGCCCCTTCCCTTGAGATAAATCTGCAAATATCTCGGAAACGAAGCGAGCTATGGCAAAATGTTAAGAGACCTTTTTTGTAGAGAATTAAGTTTCCTACTTTTTATGTTCTATGATATTTTTTGATCAGATGCGTAGTTCTCGAGATATATCAAGATATCTAAAAGTTCCGAAGCCGCACCAACATAATAGAGATACAGAAACACCATGGCCCCTTTCTTCGAGATAACTCTGCACTATTGCGAGCTGCAAATGCCACTTCCAGCTTAGCTGTGCAGAAGAAGAACAACAAGAAGAAGAAATATCTCGAAAAATGTCCGTCAGGCCCCTTCCCTTGAGATAAATCTGCAAATATCTCGGAAACGAAGCGAGCTATGGCAAAATGTTAAGAGACCTTATTTGTAGAGAATTAAGTTTCCTACTTTTTATGTTCTATGATATTTTTTGATCAGATGCGTAGTTCTCGAGATATATCAAGATATTTAAAAGTTCCGAAGCCGCACCAACATAATAGAGATACAGAAACACCGTGGCCCCTTTCTTTGAGATAACTCTGCGCTATTGCGAGCTGGAAATGCCACTTTCAGTTTAGCTGTGCAGAAGAAGAACAACAAGAAGAGGAAATATCTCGAAATATGTCCGTCAGGCCCCTTCCCTTGAGATATATCTGCAAATATCTCGGAAACGAAACGAGCTATGGCAAAATGTTGAGAGACCTTTTTTGTAGAGAATTATGTTTCCTACAATTTATGTTCTATGATATTTTTTGATCAGAAGCGTAGTTTTCGAGATATATCGAGATATTTAACAGATCCGAAGCTGCACCAACATAATAGAGATACAGAAACACCGTGGCCCCTTTCTTTGAGATAACTCTGCACTAGTGCGAGCCGCAAATGCCGCTTCCAGCTTAGCTGTGCAGAAGAAGAACAACAAGAAGAAGAAATATCTCGAAATATGTCCGTCAGGCCCCTTCCCTCGAGATAAATCTGCAAATATCTCGGAAACGAAGCGAGCTATGGCAAAATGTTAAGAGACCTTTTTTGTAGAGAATTAAGTTTCCCACAATTTAGGTTCTATGATATCTTTTGATCAGAAGCGTAGTTTTCGAGATATATCGAGATATTTAAAAGATCCGAAGCCGCACCAACATAATAGAGATACAGAAACACCGTGGCCCCTTTCTTTGAGATAACTCTGCACCATTGCGAGCTGCAAATGCCACTTCCAGCTTAGCTGTGCAGAAGAAGACCAACAAGAAGAAGAAATATCTCGAAATATGTCCGTCAGGCCCCTTCCCTTGAGATAAATCTGCAAATATCTCGGAAACGAAGCGAGCTATGGCAAAATGTTAAGAGACCTTATTTGTAGAGAATTAAGTTTCCTACTTTTTATGTTCTATGATATTATTTGATCAGATGCGTAGTTCTCGAGATATATCAAGATATTTAAAAGTTCCGAAGCCGCACCAACATAATAGAGATACAGAAACACCGTGGCCCCTTTCTTTCATATAACTCTGCACTATTGCGAGCTGGAAATGCCACTTCCTGTTTAGCTGTGCAGAAGAAGAACAACAAGAAGAAGAAATATCCCGAAATATGTCCGTCAGGCCCCTTCCCTTGAGATAAATCTGCATATATCTCGGAAACGAAGCGAGCTATGGCAAAATGTTAAGAGACCTTTTTGGTAGAGAATGAAGTTTCCTACTTTTTATGTTCTATGATATTTTTTGATCAGATGCGTAGTTCTCGAGATATATCAAGATATTTAAAAGTTCCGAAGCCGCACCAACATAATAGAGATACAGAAACACCGTGGCCCTTTTCTTTCAGATAACTCTGCACTATTGCGAGCTGGAAATGCCACTTCCTGTTTAGCTGTGCAGAAGAAGAACAACAAGAAGAAGAAATATCCCGAAATATGTCCGTCAGGCCCCTTCCCTTGAGATAAATCTGCATATATCTCGGAAACGAAGCGAGCTATGGCAAAATGTTAAGAGACCTTTTTGGTAGAGAATGAAGTTTCCTACAATTTATGTTCTATGATATTTTTTGATCAGAAGCGTAGTTTTCGAGATATATCAAGATATTTTAAAGTTCCGAAGCCGCACCAACATAATAGAGATACAGAAACACCGTGGCCCCTTTCTTTGAGATAACTCTGCACTACTGCGAGCTGGAAATGCCACTTCCAGTTTAGCTGTGCAGAAGAAGAACAACAAGAAGAAGAAATATCTCGAAATATGTCCGTCAGGCCCCTTCCCTTGAGATAAATCTGCAAATATCTCGGAAACGAAGCGAGCTATGGCAAAATGTTAAGAGACCTTTTTTGTTGAGAATTAAGTTTCCTACTTTTTATGTTCCATGATATTTTTTGATCAGATGCGTAGTTCTCGAGATATATCAAGATATTTAAAAGTTCCGAAGCCGCACCAACATAATAGAGATACAGAAACACCGTGGCCCCTTTCTTTGAGATAACTCTGCACTATTGCGAGCTGCAAATGCCACTTCCAGCTTAGCTGTGCAGAAGAAGAACAACAAGAAGAAGAAATATCTCGAAATATGTCCGTCAGGCCCCTTCCCTTGAGATAAATCTGCAAATATCTCGGAAACGAAGCGAGCTATGGCAAAATGTTAAGAGACCTTTTTTGTAGAGAATTAAGTTTCCTACTTTTTATGTTCTATGATATTTTTTGATCAGATGCGTAGTTCTCGAGATATATCAAGATATTTAAAAGTTCCGAAGCCGCACCAACATAATAGAGATACAGAAACACCGTGGCCCCTTTCTTTGAGATAACTCTGCACTATTGCGAGCTGCAAATGCCACTTCCAGCTTAGCTGTGCAGAAGAAGAACAACAAGAAGAAGAAATATCTCGAAATATGTCCGTCAGGCCCCTTCCCTTGAGATAAATCTGCAAATATCTCGGAAACGAAGCGAGCTATGGCAAAATGTTAAGAGACCTTTTTTGTAGAGAATTAAGTTTCCTACTTTTTATGTTCTATGATATTTTTTGATCAGATGCGTAGTTCTCCAGATATATCAAGATATCTAAAAGTTCCGAAGCCGCACCAACATAATAGAGATACAGAAACACCATGGCCCCTTTCTTCGAGATAACTCTGCACTATTGCGAGCTGCAAATGCCACTTCCAGCTTAGCTGTGCAGAAGAAGAACAACAAGAAGAAGAAATATCTCGAAAAATGTCCGTCAGGCCCCTTCCCTTGAGATAAATCTGCAAATATCTCGGAAACGAAGCGAGCTATGGCAAAATGTTAAGAGACCTTATTTGTAGAGAATTAAGTTTCCTACTTTTTATGTTCTATGATATTTTTTGATCAGATGCGTAGTTCTCGAGATATATCAAGATATTTAAAAGTTCCGAAGCCGCACCAACATAATAGAGATACAGAAACACCGTGGCCCCTTTCTTTGAGATAACTCTGCGCTATTGCGAGCTGGAAATGCCACTTTCAGTTTAGCTGTGCAGAAGAAGAACAACAAGAAGAGGAAATATCTCGAAATATGTCCGTCAGGCCCCTTCCCTTGAGATATATCTGCAAATATCTCGGAAACGAAACGAGCTATGGCAAAATGTTGAGAGACCTTTTTTGTAGAGAATTATGTTTCCTACAATTTATGTTCTATGATATTTTTTGATCAGAAGCGTAGTTTTCGAGATATATCGAGATATTTAACAGATCCGAAGCTGCACCAACATAATAGAGATACAGAAACACCGTGGCCCCTTTCTTTGAGATAACTCTGCACTAGTGCGAGCCGCAAATGCCGCTTCCAGCTTAGCTGTGCAGAAGAAGAACAACAAGAAGAAGAAATATCTCGAAATATGTCCGTCAGGCCCCTTCCCTCGAGATAAATCTGCAAATATCTCGGAAACGAAGCGAGCTATGGCAAAATGTTAAGAGACCTTTTTTGTAGAGAATTAAGTTTCCCACAATTTAGGTTCTATGATATCTTTTGATCAGAAGCGTAGTTTTCGAGATATATCGAGATATTTAAAAGATCCGAAGCCGCACCAACATAATAGAGATACAGAAACACCGTGGCCCCTTTCTTTGAGATAACTCTGCACCATTGCGAGCTGCAAATGCCACTTCCAGCTTAGCTGTGCAGAAGAAGACCAACAAGAAGAAGAAATATCTCGAAATATGTCCGTCAGGCCCCTTCCCTTGAGATAAATCTGCAAATATCTCGGAAACGAAGCGAGCTATGGCAAAATGTTAAGAGACCTTATTTGTAGAGAATTAAGTTTCCTACTTTTTATGTTCTATGATATTATTTGATCAGATGCGTAGTTCTCGAGATATATCAAGATATTTAAAAGTTCCGAAGCCGCACCAACATAATAGAGATACAGAAACACCGTGGCCCCTTTCTTTCAGATAACTCTGCACTATTGCGAGCTGGAAATGCCACTTCCTGTTTAGCTGTGCAGAAGAAGAACAACAAGAAGAAGAAATATCCCGAAATATGTCCGTCAGGCCCCTTCCCTTGAGATAAATCTGCATATATCTCGGAAACGAAGCGAGCTATGGCAAAATGTTAAGAGACCTTTTTGGTAGAGAATGAAGTTTCCTACTTTTTATGTTCTATGATATTTTTTGATCAGATGCGTAGTTCTCGAGATATATCAAGATATTTAAAAGTTCCGAAGCCGCACCAACATAATAGAGATACAGAAACACCGTGGCCCCTTTCTTTCAGATAACTCTGCACTATTGCGAGCTGGAAATGCCACTTCCTGTTTAGCTGTGCAGAAGAAGAACAACAAGAAGAAGAAATATCCCGAAATATGTCCGTCAGGCCCCTTCCCTTGAGATAAATATGCATATATCTCGGAAACGAAGCGAGCTATGGCAAAATGTTAAGAGACCTTTTTGGTAGAGAATGAAGTTTCCTACTTTTTATGTTCTATGATATTTTTTGATCAGATGCGTAGTTCTCGAGATATATCAAGATATTTAAAAGTTCCGAAGCCGCACCAACATAATAGAGATACAGAAACACCGTGGCCCCTTTCTTTCAGATAACTCTGCACTATTGCGAGCTGGAAATGCCACTTCCTGTTTAGCTGTGCAGAAGAAGAACAACAAGAAGAAGAAATATCCCGAAATATGTCCGTCAGGCCCCTTCCCTTGAGATAAATCTGCATATATCTCGGAAACGAAGCGAGCTATGGCAAAATGTTAAGAGACCTTTTTGGTAGAGAATGAAGTTTCCTACAATTTATGTTCTATGATATTTTTTGATCAGAAGCGTAGTTTTCGAGATATATCAAGATATTTTAAAGTTCCGAAGCCGCACCAACATAATAGAGATACAGAAACACCGTGGCCCCTTTCTTTGAGATAACTCTGCACTACTGCGAGCTGGAAATGCCACTTCCAGTTTAGCTGTGCAGAAGAAGAACAACAAGAAGAAGAAATATCTCGAAATATGTCCGTCAGGCCCCTTCCCTTGAGATAAATCTGCATATATCTCGGAAACGAAGCGAGCTATGGCAAAATGTTAAGAGACCTTTTTGGTAGAGAATGAAGTTTCCTACAATTTATGTTCTATGATATTTTTTGATCAGAAGCGTAGTTTTCGAGATATATCAAGATATTTTAAAGTTCCGAAGCCGCACCAACATAATAGAGATACAGAAACACCGTGGCCCCTTTCTTTGAGATAACTCTGCACTACTGCGAGCTGGAAATGCCACTTCCAGTTTAGCTGTGCAGAAGAAGAACAACAAGAAGAAGAAATATCTCGAAATATGTCCGTCAGGCCCCTTCCCTTGAGATAAATCTGCAAATATCTCGGAAACGAAGCGAGCTATGGCAAAATGTTAAGAGACCTTTTTTGTTGAGAATTAAGTTTCCTACTTTTTATGTTGCATGATATTTTTTGATCAGATGCGTAGTTCTCGAGATATATCAAGATATTTAAAAGTTCCGAAGCCGCACCAACATAATAGAGATACAGAAACACCGTGGCCCCTTTCTTTGAGATAACTCTGCACTATTGCGAGCTGCAAATGCCACTTCCAGCTTAGCTGTGCAGAAGAAGAACAACAAGAAGAAGAAATATCTCGAAATATGTCCGTCAGGCCCCTTCCCTTGAGATAAATCTGCAAATATCTCGGAAACGAAGCGAGCTATGGCAAAATGTTAAGAGACCTTTTTTGTAGAGAATTAAGTTTCCTACTTTTTATGTTCTATGATATTTTTTGATCAGATGCGTAGTTCTCGAGATATATCAAGATATTTAAAAGTTCCGAAGCCGCACCAACATAATAGAGATACAGAAACACCGTGGCCCCTTTCTTTGAGATAACTCTGCACTATTGCGAGCTGCAAATGCCACTTCCAGCTTAGCTGTGCAGAAGAAGAACAACAAGAAGAAGAAATATCCCGAAATATGTCCGTCAGGCCCCTTCCCTTGAGATAAATCTGCATATATCTCGGAAACGAAGCGAGCTATGGCAAAATGTTAAGAGACCTTTTTGGTAGAGAATGAAGTTTCCTACTTTTTATGTTCTATGATATTTTTTGATCAGATGCGTAGTTCTCGAGATATATCAAGATATTCAAAAGTTCCGAAGCCGCACCAACATAATAGAGATACAGAAACACCGTGGCCCCTTTCTTTGAGATAACTCTGCACTATTGCGAGCTGCAAATGCCACTTCCAGCTTAGCTGTGCAGAAGAAGAACAACAAGAAGAAGAAATATCTCGAAATATGTCCGTCAGGCCCCTTCCCTTGAGATAAATCTGCAAATATCTCGGAAACGAAGCGAGCTATGGCAAAATGTTAAGAGACCTTTTTTGTAGAGAATTAAGTTTCCTACTTTTTATGTTCTATGATATTTTTTGATCAGATGCGTAGTTCTCGAGATATATCAAGATATCTAAAAGTTCCGAAGCCGCACCAACATAATAGAGATACAGAAACACCATGGCCCCTTTCTTCGAGATAACTCTGCACTATTGCGAGCTGCAAATGCCACTTCCAGCTTAGCTGTGCAGAAGAAGAACAACAAGAAGAAGAAATATCTCGAAAAATGTCCGTCAGGCCCCTTCCCTTGAGATAAATCTGCAAATATCTCGGAAACGAAGCGAGCTATGGCAAAATGTTAAGAGACCTTATTTGTAGAGAATTAAGTTTCCTACTTTTTATGTTCTATGATATTTTTTGATCAGATGCGTAGTTCTCGAGATATATCAAGATATTTAAAAGTTCCGAAGCCGCACCAACATAATAGAGATACAGAAACACCGTGGCCCCTTTCTTTGAGATAACTCTGCGCTATTGCGAGCTGGAAATGCCACTTTCAGTTTAGCTGTGCAGAAGAAGAACAACAAGAAGAGGAAATATCTCGAAATATGTCCGTCAGGCCCCTTCCCTTGAGATATATCTGCAAATATCTCGGAAACGAAACGAGCTATGGCAAAATGTTGAGAGACCTTTTTTGTATAGAATTATGTTTCCTACAATTTATGTTCTATGATATTTTTTGATCAGAAGCGTAGTTTTCGAGATATATCGAGATATTTAAAAGATCCGAAGCCGCACCAACATAAGAGAGATACAGAAACACCCTGGCCCCTTTCTTTGAGATAACTCTGCACCATTGCGAGCTGCAAATGCCACCTCCAGCTTAGCTGTGCAGAAGAAGACCAACAAGAAGAAGAAATATCTCGAAATATGTCCGTCAGGCCCCTTCCCTTGAGATAAATCTGCAAATATCTCGGAAACGAAGCGAGCTATGGCAAAATGTTAAGAGACCTTATTTGTAGAGAATTAAGTTTCCTACTTTTTATGTTCTATGATATTATTTGATCAGATGCGTAGTTCTCGAGATATATCAAGATATTTAAAAGTTCCGAAGCCGCACCAACATAATAGAGATACAGAAACACCGTGGCCCCTTTCTTTGAGATAACTCTGCACTACTGCGAGCTGGAAATGCCACTTCCAGTTTAGCTGTGCAGAAGAAGAACAACAAGAAGAAGAAATATCTCGAAATATGTCCGTCAGGCCCCTTCCCTTGAGATAAATCTGCAAATATCTCGGAAACGAAGCGAGCTATGGCAAAATGTTAAGAGACCTTTTTTGTTGAGAATTAAGTTTCCTACTTTTTATGTTCCATGATATTTTTTGATCAGATGCGTAGTTCTCGAGATATATCAAGATATTTAAAAGTTCCGAAGCCGCACCAACATAATAGAGATACAGAAACACCGTGGCCCCTTTCTTTGAGATAACTCTGCACTATTGCGAGCTGTAAATGCCACGTCCAGCTTAGCTGTGCAGAAGAAGAACAACAAGAAGAAGAAATATCTCGAAATATGTCCGTCAGGCCCCTTCCCTCGAGATAAATCTGCAAATATCTCGGAAACGAAGCGAGCTATGGCAAAATGTTGAGAGACCTTTTTTGTAGATAATTAAGTTTCCTACTTTTTATGTTCTATGATATTTTTTGATCGGATGCGTAGTTCTCGAGATATATCAAGATATTTAAAAGTTCCGAAGCCGCACCAACATAATAGAGATACAGAAACACCGTGGCCCCTTTCTTTGAGATAACTCTGCACTATTGCGAGCTGCAAATGCCACTTCCAGCTTAGCTGTGCAGAAGAAGAACAACAAGAAGAAGAAATATCTCGAAATATGTCCGTCAGACCCCTTCCCTTGAAATAAATCTGCAAATATCTCGGAAACGAAGCGAGCTATGGCAAAATGTTAAGAGACCTTTTTTGTAGAGAATTATGTTTCCCACAATTCACGTTCTATGATATTTTTCGATCAGAAGCGTAGTTTTCGAGATATATCAAGATATTTAAAAGTTCCGAAGCCGCACCAACATAATAGAGATACAGAAACACCGTGGCCCCTTTCTTTGAGATAACTCTGCACTATTGCGAGCTGCAAATGCCACTTCCAGCTTAGCTGTGCAGAAGAAGAACAACAAGAAGAAGAAATATCCCGAAATATGTCCGTCAGGCCCCTTCCCTTGAGATAAATCTGCATATATCTCGGAAACGAAGCGAGCTATGGCAAAATGTTAAGAGACCTTTTTGGTAGAGAATGAAGTTTCCTACTTTTTATGTTCTATGATATTTTTTGATCAGATGCGTAGTTCTCGAGATATATCAAGATATTCAAAAGTTCCGAAGCCGCACCAACATAATAGAGATACAGAAACACCGTGGCCCCTTTCTTTGAGATAACTCTGCACTATTGCGTGCTGCAAATGCCACTTCCAGCTTAGCTGTGCAGAAGAAGAACAACAAGAAGAAGAAATATCTCGAAATATGTCCGTCAGGCCCCTTCCCTTGAGATAAATCTGCAAATATCTCGGAAACGAAGCGAGCTATGGCAAAATGTTAAGAGACCTTTTTTGTAGAGAATTAAGTTTCCTACTTTTTATGTTCTATGATATTTTTTGATCAGATGCGTAGTTCTCGAGATATATCAAGATATCTAAAAGTTCCGAAGCCGCACCAACATAATAGAGATACAGAAACACCATGGCCCCTTTCTTCGAGATAACTCTGCACTATTGCGAGCTGCAAATGCCACTTCCAGCTTAGCTGTGCAGAAGAAGAACAACAAGAAGAAGAAATATCTCGAAAAATGTCCGTCAGGCCCCTTCCCTTGAGATAAATCTGCAAATATCTCGGAAACGAAGCGAGCTATGGCAAAATGTTAAGAGACCTTATTTGTAGAGAATTAAGTTTCCTACTTTTTATGTTCTATGATATTTGTTGATCAGATGCGTAGTTCTCGAGATATATCAAGATATTTAAAAGTTCCGAAGCCGCACCAACATAATAGAGATACAGAAACACCGTGGCCCCTTTCTTTGAGATAACTCTGCGCTATTGCGAGCTGGAAATGCCACTTTCAGTTTAGCTGTGCAGAAGAAGAACAACAAGAAGAGGAAATATCTCGAAATATGTCCGTCAGGCCCCTTCCCTTGAGATATATCTGCAAATATCTCGGAAACGAAACGAGCTATGGCAAAATGTTGAGAGACCTTTTTTGTAGAGAATTATGTTTCCTACAATTTAGGTTCTATGATATCTTTTGATCAGAAGCGTAGTTTTCGAGATATATCGAGATATTTAAAAGATCCGAAGCCGCACCAACATAATAGAGATACAGAAACACCGTGGCCCCTTTCTTTGAGATAACTCTGCACCATTGCGAGCTGCAAATGCCACTTCCAGCTTAGCTGTGCAGAAGAAGACCAACAAGAAGAAGAAATATCTCGAAATATGTCCGTCAGGCCCCTTCCCTTGAGATAAATCTGCAAATATCTCGGAAACGAAGCGAGCTATGGCAAAATGTTAAGAGACCTTATTTGTAGAGAATTAAGTTTCCTACTTTTTATGTTCTATGATATTATTTGATCAGATGCGTAGTTCTCGAGATATATCAAGATATTTAAAAGTTCCGAAGCCGCACCAACATAATAGAGATACAGAAACACCGTGGCCCCTTTCTTTCAGATAACTCTGCACTATTGCGAGCTGGAAATGCCACTTCCTGTTTAGCTGTGCAGAAGAAGAACAACAAGAAGAAGAAATATCCCGAAATATGTCCGTCAGGCCCCTTCCCTTGAGATAAATCTGCATATATCTCGGAAACGAAGCGAGCTATGGCAAAATGTTAAGAGACCTTTTTGGTAGAGAATGAAGTTTCCTACTTTTTATGTTCTATGATATTTTTTGATCAGATGCGTAGTTCTCGAGATATATCAAGATATTTAAAAGTTCCGAAGCCGCACCAACATAATAGAGATACAGAAACACCGTGGCCCCATTCTTTCAGATAACTCTGCACTATTGCGAGCTGGAAATGCCACTTCCTGTTTAGCTGTGCAGAAGAAGAACAACAAGAAGAAGAAATATCCCGAAATATGTCCGTCAGGCCCCTTCCCTTGAGATAAATCTGCATATATCTCGGAAACGAAGCGAGCTATGGCAAAATGTTAAGAGACCTTTTTGGTAGAGAATGAAGTTTCCTACAATTTATGTTCTATGATATTTTTTGATCAGAAGCGTAGTTTTCGAGATATATCAAGATATTTTAAAGTTCCGAAGCCGCACCAACGTAATAGAGATACAGAAACACCGTGGCCCCTTTCTTTGAGATAACTCTGCACTACTGCGAGCTGGAAATGCCACTTCCAGTTTAGCTGTGCAGAAGAAGAACAACAAGAAGAAGAAATATCTCGAAATATGTCCGTCAGGCCCCTTCCCTTGAGATAAATCTGCAAATATCTCGGAAACGAAGCGAGCTATGGCAAAATGTTAAGAGACCTTTTTTGTTGAGAATTAAGTTTCCTACTTTTTATGTTCCATGATATTTTTTGATCAGATGCGTAGTTCTCGAGATATATCAAGATATTTAAAAGTTCCGAAGCCGCACCAACATAATAGAGATACAGAAACACCGTGGCCCCTTTCTTTGAGATAACTCTGCACTATTGCGAGCTGTAAATGCCACGTCCAGCTTAGCTGTGCAGAAGAAGAACAACAAGAAGAAGAAATATCTCGAAATATGTCCGTCAGGCCCCTTCCCTCGAGATAAATCTGCAAATATCTCGGAAACGAAGCGAGCTATGGCAAAATGTTGAGAGACCTTTTTTGTAGATAATTAAGTTTCCTACTTTTTATGTTCTATGATATTTTTTGATCGGATGCGTAGTTCTCGAGATATATCAAGATATTTAAAAGTTCCGAAGCCGCACCAACATAATAGAGATACAGAAACACCGTGGCCCCTTTCTTTGAGATAACTCTGCACTATTCCGAGCTGCAAATGCCACTTCCAGCTTAGCTGTGCAGAAGAAGAACAACAAGAAGAAGAAATATCTCGAAATATGTCCGTCAGACCCCTTCCCTTGAAATAAATCTGCAAATATCTCGGAAACGAAGCGAGCTATGGCAAAATGTTAAGAGACCTTTTTTGTAGAGAATTATGTTTCCCACAATTCACGTTCTATGATATTTTTCGATCAGAAGCGTAGTTTTCGAGATATATCGAGATATTTAAAAGATCCGAAGCCGCACCAACATAATAGAGATACAGAAACACCGTGGCCCCTTTCTTCGAGATAACTCTGCACTATTGCGAGCTGCAAATGCCACTTCCAGCTTAGCTGTGCAGAAGAAGACCAACAAGAAGAAGAAATATCTCGAAATATGTCCGTCAGGCCCCTTCCCTTGAGATAAATCTGCAAATATCTCGGAAACGAAGCGAGCTATGGCAAAATGTTAAGACACCTTTTTGGTAGAGAATGAAGTTTCCTACTTTTTATGTTCTTTGATATTTTTTGATCAGATGCGTAGTTCTCGAGATATATCAAGATATTTAAAAGTTCCGAAGCCGCACCAACATAATAGAGATACAGAAACACCGTGGCCCCTTTCTTTCAGATAACTCTGCACTATTGCGAGCTGGAAATGCCACTTCCTGTTTAGCTGTGCAGAAGAAGAACAACAAGAAGAAGAAATATCCCGAAATATGTCCGTCAGGCCCCTTCCCTTGAGATAAATCTGCATATATCTCGGAAACGAAGCGAGCTATGGCAAAATGTTAAGAGACCTTTTTGGTAGAGAATGAAGTTTCCTACTTTTTATGTTCTATGATATTTTTTGATCAGATGCGTAGTTCTCGAGATATATCAAGATATTTAAAAGTTCCGAAGCCGCACCAACATAATAGAGATACAGAAACACCGTGGCCCCTTTCTTTGAGATAACTCTGCACTATTGCGAGCTGCAAATGCCACTTCCAGCTTAGCTGTGCAGAAGAAGAACAACAAGAAGAAGAAATATCTCGAAATATGTCCGTCAGGCCCCTTCCCTTGAGATAAATCTGCAAATATCTCGGAAACGAAGCGAGCTATGGCAAAATGTTAAGCGACTTTATTTGTAGAGAATTAAGTTTCCTACTTTTTACGTTCTATGATATTTTTTGATCAGATGCGTAGTTCTCGAGATATATCAAGATATTTTAAAGTTCCGAAGCCGCACCAACATAATAGAGATACAGAAACACCGTGGCCCCTTTCTTTGAGATAACTCTGCACTACTGCGAGCTGGAAATGCCACTTCCAGTTTAGCTGTGCAGAAGAAGAACAACAAGAAGAAGAAATATCTCGAAATATGTCCGTCAGGCCCCTTCCCTTGAGATAAATCTGCAAATATCTCGGAAACGAAGCGAGCTATGGCAAAATGTTAAGAGACCTTTTTTGTTGAGAATTAAGTTTCCTACTTTTTATGTTCCATGATATTTTTTGATCAGATGCGTAGTTCTCGAGATATATCAAGATATTTAAAAGTTCCGAAGCCGCACCAACATAATAGAGATACAGAAACACCGTGGCCCCTTTCTTTGAGATAACTCTGCACTATTGCGAGCTGTAAATGCCACGTCCAGCTTAGCCGTGCAGAAGAAGAACAACAAGAAGAAGAAATATCTCGAAATATGTCCGTCAGGCCCCTTCCCTCGAGATAAATCTGCAAATATCTCGGAAACGAAGCGAGCTATGGCAAAATGTTAAGAGACCTTTTTTGTAGAGAATTATGTTTTCCACAATTTACGTTCTATGATATTTTTTGATCAGAAGCGTAGTTTTCGAGATATATCGAGATATTTAAAAGATCCGAAGCCGCACCAACATAATAGAGATACAGAAACACCGTGGCCCCTTTCTTCGAGATAACTCTGCACTATTGCGAGCTGCAAATGCCACTTCCAGCTTAGCTGTGCAGAAGAAGACCAACAAGAAGAAGAAATATCTCGAAATATGTCCGTCAGGCCCCTTCCCTTGAGATAAATCTGCAAATATCTCGGTAACGAAGCGAGCTATGGCAAAATGTTAAGGGACCTTATTTGTGGAGAATTAAGTTTCCTACTTTTTATGTTCTATGATATTATTTGATCAGATGCGTAGTTCTCGAGATATATCAAGATATTTAAAAGTTCCGAAGCCGCACCAACATAATAGAGATACAGAAACACCGTGGCCCCTTTCTTTGAGATAACTCTGCACTATTGCGAGCTGCAAATGCCACTTCCAGCTTAGCTGTGCAGAAGAAGAACAACAAGAAGAAGAAATATCTCGAAAAATGTCCGTCAGGCCCCTTCCCTTGAGATAAATCTGCAAATATCTCAGAAACGAAGCGAGCTATGGCAAAATGTTAAGAGACCTTATTTGTAGAGAATTAAGTTTCCTACTTTTTATGTGCTATGATATTTTTTGATCAGATGCGTAGTTCTCGAGATATATCAAGATATTTAAAAGTTCCGAAGCCGCACCAACATAATAGAGATACAGAAACACCGTGGCCCCTTTCTTTGAGATAACTCTGCACTATTGCGAGCTGCAAATGCCACTTCCAGCTTAGCTGTGCAGAAGAAGAACAACAAGAAGAAGAAATATCTCGAAAAATGTCCGTCAGGCCCCTTCCCTTGAGATAAATCTGCAAATATCTCGGAAACGAAGCGAGCTATGGCAAAATGTTAAGAGACCTTATTTGTAGAGAATTAAGTTTCCTACTTTTTATGTTCTATGATATTTTTTGATCAGATGCGTAGTTCTCGAGATATATCAAGATATTTAAAAGTTCCGAAGCCGCACCAACATAATAGAGATACAGAAACACCGTGGCCCCTTTCTTTGAGATAACTCTGCACTATTGCGAGCTGTAAATGCCACGTCCAGCTTAGCTGTGCAGAAGAAGAACAACAAGAAGAAGAAATATCTCGAAATATGTCCGTCAGGCCCCTTCCCTCGAGATAAATCTGCAAATATCTCGGAAACGAAGCGAGCTATGGCAAAATGTTAAGAGACCTTTTTTGTAGAGAATTAAGTTTCCTACTTTTTATGTTCTATGATATTTTTTGATCGGATGCGTAGTTCTCGAGATATATCAAGATATTTAAAAGTTCCGAAGCCGCACCAACATAATAGAGATACAGAAACACCGTGGCCCCTTTCTTTGAGATAACTCTGCACTAGTGCGAGCCGCAAATGCCGCTTCCAGCTTAGCTGTGCAGAAGAAGAACAACAAGAAGAAGAAATATCTCGAAATATGTCCGTCAGGCCCCTTCCCTCGAGATAAATCTGCATATATCTCGGAAACGAAGCGAGCTATGGCTAAATGTTAAGAGACCTTTTTGGTAGAGAATGAAGTTTCCTACTTTTTATGTTCTATGATATTTTTTGATCAGATGCGTAGTTCTCGAGATATATCAAGATATTTAAAAGTTCCGAAGCCGCACCAACATAATAGAGATACAGAAACACCGTGGCCCCTTTCTTTGAGATAACTCTGCACTATTGCGAGCTGCAAATGCCACTTCCAGCTTAGCTGTGCAGAAGAAGACCAACAAGAAGAAGAAATATCTCGAAATATGTCCGTCAGGCCCCTTCCCTTGAGATAAATCTGCAAATATCTCGGAAACGAAGCGAGCTATGGCAAAATGTTAAGAGACCTTATTTGTAGAGAATTAAGTTTCCTACTTTTTATGTTCTATGATATTATTTGATCAGATGCGTAGTTCTCGAGATATATCAAGATATTTAAAAGTTCCGAAGCCGCACCAACATAATAGAGATACAGAAACACCGTGGCCCCTTTCTTTCAGATAACTCTGCACTATTGCGAGCTGGAAATGCCACTTCCTGTTTAGCTGTGCAGAAGAAGAACAACAAGAAGAAGAAATATCCCGAAATATGTCCATCAGGCCCCTTCCCTTGAGATAAATCTGCATATATCTCGGAAACGAAGCGAGCTATGGCAAAATGTTAAGAGACCTTTTTGGTAGAGAATGAAGTTTCCTACTTTTTATGTTCTATGATATTTTTTGATCAGATGCGTAGTTCTCGAGATATATCAAGATATTTAAAAGTTCCGAAGCCGCACCAACATAATAGAGATACAGAAACACCGTGGCCCCTTTCTTTGAGATAACTCTGCACTATTGCGAGCTGCAAATGCCACTTCCAGCTTAGCTGTGCAGAAGAAGAACAACAAGAAGAAGAAATATCTCGAAATATGTCCGTCAGGCCCCTTCCCTTGAGATAAATCTGCAAATATCTCGGAAACGAAGCGAGCTATGGCAAAATGTTAAGCAACTTTATTTGTAGAGAATTAAGTTTCCTACTTTTTACGTTCTATGATATTTTTTGATCAGATGCGTAGTTCTCGAGATATATCAAGATATTTTAAAGTTCCGAAGCCGCACCAACATAATAGAGATACAGAAACACCGTGGCCCCTTTCTTTGAGATAACTCTGCACTACTGCGAGCTGGAAATGCCACTTCCAGTTTAGCTGTGCAGAAGAAGAACAACAAGAAGAAGAAATATCTCGAAATATGTCCGTCAGGCCCCTTCCCTTGAGATAAATCTGCAAATATCTCGGAAACGAAGCGAGCTATGGCAAAATGTTAAGAGACCTTTTTTGTTGAGAATTAAGTTTCCTACTTTTTATGTTCCATGATATTTTTTGATCAGATGCGTAGTTCTCGAGATATATCAAGGTATTTAAAAGTTCCGAAGCCGCACCAACATAATAGAGATACAGAAACACCGTGGCCCCTTTCTTTGAGATAACTCTGCACTAGTGCGAGCCGCAAATGCCGCTTCCAGCTTAGCTGTGCAGAAGAAGAACAACAAGAAGAAGAAATATCTCGAAATATGTCCGTCAGGCCCCTTCCCTCGAGATAAATCTGCATATATCTCGGAAACGAAGCGAGCTATGGCTAAATGTTGAGAGACCTTTTTGGTAGAGAATGAAGTTTCCTACTTTTTATGTTCTATGATATTTTTTGATCAGATGCGTAGTTCTCGAGATATATCAAGATATTTAAAAGTTCCGAAGCCGCACCAACATAATAGAGATACAGAAACACCGTGGCCCCTTTCTTTGAGATAACTCTGCACTATTGCGAGCTGCAAATGCCACTTCCAGCTTAGCTGTGCAGAAGAAGACCAACAAGAAGAAGAAATATCTCGAAATATGTCCGTCAGGCCCCTTCCCTTGAGATAAATCTGCAAATATCTCGGAAACGAAGCGAGCTATGGCAAAATGTTAAGAGACCTTATTTGTAGAGAATTAAGTTTCCTACTTTTTATGTTCTATGATATTATTTGATCAGATGCGTAGTTCTCGAGATATATCAAGATATTTAAAAGTTCCGAAGCCGCACCAACATAATAGAGATACAGAAACACCGTGGCCCCTTTCTTTCAGATAACTCTGCACTATTGCGAGCTGGAAATGCCACTTCCTGTTTAGCTGTGCAGAAGAAGAACAACAAGAAGAAGAAATATCCCGAAATATGTCCGTCAGGCCCCTTCCCTTGAGATAAATCTGCATATATCTCGGAAACGAAGCGAGCTATGGCAAAATGTTAAGAGACCTTTTTGGTAGAGAATGAAGTTTCCTACTTTTTATGTTCTATGATATTTTTTGATCAGATGCGTAGTTCTCGAGATATATCAAGATATTTAAAAGTTCCGAAGCCGCACCAACATAATAGAGATACAGAAACACCGTGGCCCCTTTCTTTGAGATAACTCTGCACTATTGCGAGCTGCAAATGCCACTTCCAGCTTAGCTGTGCAGAAGAAGAACAACAAGAAGAAGAAATATCTCGAAATATGTCCGTCAGGCCCCTTCCCTTGAGATAAATCTGCAAATATCTCGGAAACGAAGCGAGCTATGGCAAAATGTTAAGCAACTTTATTTGTAGAGAATTAAGTTTCCTACTTTTTACGTTCTATGATATTTTTTGATCAGATGCGTAGTTCTCGAGATATATCAAGATATTTTAAAGTTCCGAAGCCGCACCAACATAATAGAGATACAGAAACACCGTGGCCCCTTTCTTTGAGATAACTCTGCACTACTGCGAGCTGGAAATGCCACTTCCAGTTTAGCTGTGCAGAAGAAGAACAACAAGAAGAAGAAATATCTCGAAATATGTCCGTCAGGCCCCTTCCCTTGAGATAAATCTGCAAATATCTCGGAAACGAAGCGAGCTATGGCAAAATGTTAAGAGACCTTTTTTGTTGAGAATTAAGTTTCCTACTTTTTATGTTCCATGATATTTTTTGATCAGATGCGTAGTTCTCGAGATATATCAAGGTATTTAAAAGTTCCGAAGCCGCACCAACATAATAGAGATACAGAAACACCGTGGCCCCTTTCTTTGAGATAACTCTGCACTATTGCGAGCTGTAAATGCCACGTCCAGCTTAGCTGTGCAGAAGAAGAACAACAAGAAGAAGAAATATCTCGAAATATGTCCGTCAGGCCCCTTCCCTCGAGATATATCTGCAAATATCTCGGAAACGAAGCGAGCTATGGCAAAATGTTAAGAGACCTTTTTTGTAGAGAATTAAGTTTCCTACTTTTTATGTTCTATGATATTTTTTGATCGGATGCGTAGTTCTCGAGATATATCAAGATATTTAAAAGTTCCGAAGCCGCACCAACATAATAGAGATACAGAAACACCGTGGCCCCTTTCTTTGAGATAACTCTGCACTATTGCGAGGTGCAAATGCCACTTCCAGCTTAGCTGTGCAGAAGAAGAACAACAAGAAGAAGAAATATCTCGAAATATGTCCGTCAGGCCCCTTCCCTTGAGATAAATCTGCAAATATCTCGGAAACGAAGCGAGCTATGGCAAAATGTTAAGAGACCTTTTTGGTAGAGAATGAAGTTTCCTACTTTTTATGTTCTATGATATTTTTTGATCAGATGCGTAGTTCTCGAGATATATCAAGATATTTAAAAGTTCCGAAGCCGCACCAACATAATAGAGATACAGAAACACCGTGGCCCCTTTCTTTGAGATAACTCTGCACTATTGCGAGCTGCAAATGCCACTTCCAGCTTAGCTGTGCAGAAGAAGAACAACAAGAAGAAGAAATATCTCGAAATATGTCCGTCAGACCCCTTCCCTTGAGATAAATCTGCAAATATCTCGGAAACGAAGCGAGCTATGGCAAAATGTTAAGCGACTTTATTTGTAGAGAATTAAGTTTCCTACTTTTTATGTTCTATGATATTTTTTGATCAGATGCGTAGTTCTCGAGATATATCAAGATATTTAAAAGATCCGAAGCCGCACCAACATAATAGAGATACAGAAACACCGTGGCCCCTTTCTTCGAGATAACTCTGCACTATTGCGGGCTGCAAATGCCACTTCCAGCTTAGCTGTGCAGAAGAAGACCAACAAGAAGAAGAAATATCTCGAAATATGTCCGTCAGGCCCCTTCCCTTAAGATAAATCTGCAAATATCTCGGAAACGAAGCGAGCTATGGCAAAATGTTAAGAGACCTTATTTGTGGAGAATTAAGTTTCCTACTTTTTATGTTCTATGATATTATTTGATCAGATGCGTAGTTCTCGAGATATATCAAGATATTTAAAAGTTCCGAAGCCGCACCAACATAATAGAGATACAGAAACACCGTGGCCCCTTTCTTTGAGATAACTCTGCACTATTGCGAGCTGCAAATGCCACTTCCAGCTTAGCTGTGCAGAAGAAGAACAACAAGAAGAAGAAATATCTCGAAATATGTCCGTCAGGCCCCTTCCCTTGAGATAAATCTGCAAATATCTCGGAAACGAAGCGAGCTATGGCAAAATGTTAAGAGACCTTATTTGTAGAGAATTAAGTTTCCTACTTTTTATGTTCTATGATATTTTTTGATCAGATGCGTAGTTCTCGAGATATATCAAGATATTTAAAAGTTCCGAAGCCGCACCAACATAATAGAGATACAGAAACACCGTGGCCCCTTTCTTTGAGATAACTCTGCGCTATTGCGCGCTGGAAATGCCACTTCCAGTTTAGCTGTGCAGAAGAAGAACAACAAGAAGAGGAAATATCTCGAAATATGTCCGTCAGGCCCCTTCCCTTGAGATATATCTGCAAATATCTCGGAAACGAAACGAGCTATGGCAAAATGTTAAGAGACCTTTTTTGTAGAGAATTATGTTTCCTACAATTTATGTTCTATGATATTTTTTGATCAGAAGCATAGTTTTCGAGATATATCGAGATATTTAAAAGATCCGAAGCTGCACCAACATAATAGAGATACAGAAACACCGTGGCCCCTTTCTTTGAGATAACTCTGCACTAGTGCGAGCCGCAAATGCCGCTTCCAGCTTAGCTGTGCAGAAGAAGAACAACAAGAAGAAGAAATATCTCGAAATATGTCCGTCAGGCCCCTTCCCTCGAGATAAATCTGCAAATATCTCGGAAACGAAGCGAGCTATGGCAAAATGTTAAGAGACCTTTTTTGTAGAGAATTAAGTTTCCTACTTTTTATTTTCTATGATATTTTTTGATCGGATGCGTAGTTCTCGAGATATATCAAGATATTTAAAAGTTCCGAAGCCGCACCAACATAATAGAGATACAGAAACACCGTGGCCCCTTTCTTTGAGATAACTCTGCACTATTGCGAGCTGCAAATGCCACTTCCAGCTTAGCTGTGCAGAAGAAGAACAACAAGAAGAAGAAATATCTCGAAATATGTCCGTCAGGCCCCTTCCCTTGAGATAAATCTGCAAATATCTCGGAAACGAAGCGAGCTATGGCAAAATGTTAAGAGACCTTATTTGTAGAGAATTAAGTTTCCTACTTTTTATGTTCTATGATATTTTTTGATCAGATGCGTAGTTCTCGAGATATATCAAGATATTTAAAAGTTCCGAAGCCGCACCAACATAATAGAGATACAGAAACACCGTGGCCCCTTTCTTTGAGATAACTCTGCGCTATTGCGCGCTGGAAATGCCACTTCCAGTTTAGCTGTGCAGAAGAAGAACAACAAGAAGAGGAAATATCTCGAAATATGTCCGTCAGGCCCCTTCCCTTGAGATATATCTGCAAATATCTCGGAAACGAAACGAGCTATGGCAAAATGTTAAGAGACCTTTTTTGTAGAGAATTATGTTTCCTACAATTTATGTTCTATGATATTTTTTGATCAGAAGCATAGTTTTCGAGATATATCGAGATATTTAAAAGATCCGAAGCTGCACCAACATAATAGAGATACAGAAACACCGTGGCCCCTTTCTTTGAGATAACTCTGCACTAGTGCGAGCCGCAAATGCCGCTTCCAGCTTAGCTGTGCAGAAGAAGAACAACAAGAAGAAGAAATATCTCGAAATATGTCCGTCAGGCCCCTTCCCTCGAGATAAATCTGCAAATATCTCGGAAACGAAGCGAGCTATGGCAAAATGTTAAGAGACCTTTTTTGTAGAGAATTAAGTTTCCTACTTTTTATTTTCTATGATATTTTTTGATCGGATGCGTAGTTCTCGAGATATATCAAGATATTTAAAAGTTCCGAAGCCGCACCAACATAATAGAGATACAGAAACACCGTGGCCCCTTTCTTTGAGATAACTCTGCACTATTGCGAGCTGCAAATGCCACTTCCAGCTTAGCTGTGCAGAAGAAGAACAACAAGAAGAAGAAATATCTCGAAATATGTCCGTCAGGCCCCTTCCCTTGAGATAAATCTGCAAATATCTCGGAAACGAAGCGAGCTATGGCAAAATGTTAAGAGACCTTATTTGTAGAGAATTAAGTTTCCTACTTTTTATGTTCTATGATATTTTTTGATCAGATGCGTAGTTCTCGAGATATATCAAGATATTTAAAAGTTCCGAAGCCGCACCAACATAATAGAGATACAGAAACACCGTGGCCCCTTTCTTTGAGATAACTCTGCACTATTGCGAGCTGCAAATGCCACTTCCAGCTTAGCTGTGCAGAAGAAGAACAACAAGAAGAAGAAATATCTCGAAATATGTCCGTCAGACCCCTTCCCTTGAGATAAATCTGCAAATATCTCGGAAACGAAGCGGGCTACGGCAAAATGTTAAGAGACCTTTTTTGTAGAAAATTAGGTTTCCTACTTTTTATGTTCTATGATATTTTTTGATCAGATGCGTAGTTCTCGAGATATATCAAGATATTTAAAAGTTCCGAAGCCGTACCAACATAATAGAGATACAGAAACACCGTGGCCCCTTTCTTTGCGATAACTCTGCACTATTGCGAGCTGCAAATGCCACTTCCAGCTTAGCTGTGCAGAAGAAGAACAACAAGAAGAAGAAATATCTCGAAATATGTCCGTCAGGCCCCTTCCCTTGAGATAAATCTGCAAATATCTCGGAAACGAAGCGAGCTATGGCAAAATGTTAAGAGACCTTTTTTGTAGAGAATTAAGTTTCCTACTTTTTATGTTCTATGATATTTTTTGATCAGATGCGTAGTTCTCGAGATATATCAAGATATTTAAAAGTTAAGAAGCCGCACCAACATAATAGAGATCCAGAAACACCGTGGCCCCTTTCTTTGAGATAACTCTGCACTAATGCGAGCTGCAAATGCCACTTCCAGCTTAGCTGTGCAGAAGAAGAACAACAAGAAGAAGAAGTATCACGAAATATGTCCGTTAGGCCCCTTCCCTTGAGATAAATCTGCAAATATCTCGGAAACGAAGCGAGCTATGGCAAAATGTTAAGAGACCTTTTTGTAGCGAATTAAGTTTCCTACTTTTTATGTTCTATGATATTTTTTGATCAGATGCGTAGTTCTCGAGATATATCAAGATATTTAAAAGTTCCGAAGCCGCACCAACATAATAGAGATACAGAAACACCGTGGCCCCTTTCTTTGAGATAACTCTGCACTAGTGCGAGCCGCAAATGCCACTTCCAGCTTAGCTGTGCAGAAGAAGAACAACAAGAAGAAGAAATATCTCGAAATATGTCCGTCAGGCCCCTTCCCTTGAGATATATCTGCAAATATCTCGGAAACGAAGCGAGCTATGGCAAAATGTTAAGAGACCTTTTTTGTAGAGAATTAAGTTTCCTACTTTTTATCTTCTATGATATTTTCTGATCAGATTCGTAGTTCTCGAGATATATCAAGATATTTAAAAGTTCCGAAGCCGCACCAACATAATAGAGATACAGAAACACCGTGGCCCCTCTCTTTGAGATAACTCTGCACTATTGCGAGCTGCAAATGCCACTTCCAGCTTAGCTGTGCAGAAGAAGAACAACAAGAAGAAGAAATATCTCGAAATATGTCCGTCAGGCCCCTTCCCTTGAGATAAATCTGCAAATATCTCGGAAACGAAGCGAGCTATGGCAAAATGTTAAGAGACCTTTTTTGTATGGAATTATGTTTCCTACTTTTTATGTTCTATGATATTTTTTGATCGGATGCGTAGCTCTCGAGATATATCAAGATATTTAAAAGTTCCGAAGCCGCACCAACATAATAGAGATACAGAAACACCGTGGCCCCTTTCTTTGAGATAACTCTGCACTAGTGCGAGCCGCAAATGCCGCTTCCAGCTTAGCTGTGCAGAAGAAGAACAACAAGAAGAAGAAATATCTCGAAATATGTCCGTCAGGCCCCTTTCCTCGAGATAAATCTGCAAATATCTCGGAAACGAAGCGAGCTATGGCAAAATGTTAAGAGACCTTTTTTGTAGAGAATTAAGTTTCCTACTTTTTATTTTCTATGATATTTTTTGATCGGATGCGTAGTTCTCGAGATATATCAAGATATTTAAAAGTTCCGAAGCCGCACCAACATAATAGAGATACAGAAACACCGTGGCCCCTTTCTTTGAGATAACTCTGCACTAGTGCGAGCCGCAAATGCCGCTTCCAGCTTAGCTGTGCAGAAGAAGAACAACAAGAAGAAGAAATATCTCGAAATATGTCCGTCAGGCCCCTTCCCTCGAGATAAATCTGCAAATATCTCGGAAACGAAGCGAGCTATGGCAAAATGTTAAGAGACCTTTTTTGTAGAGAATTAAGTTTCCTACTTTTCATGTTCTATGATATTTTTTGATCGGATGCGTAGTTCTCGAGATATATCAAGATATTTAAAAGTTCCGAAGCCGCACCAACATAATAGAGATACAGAAACACCGTGGCCCCTTTCTTTGAGATAACTCTGCACTATTGCGAGCTGCAAATGCCACTTCCAGCTTAGCTGTGCAGAAGAAGAACAACAAAAAGGAGAAATATCTCGAAATATGTCCGTCAGGCCCCTTCCCTTGAGATAAATCTGCAAATATCTCGGAATCGAAGCGGGCTACCGCAAAATGTTAAGAGACCTTTTTTGTAGAAAATTAGGTTTCCTACTTTTTATGTTCTATGATATTTTTTGATCAGATGCGTAGTTCTCGAGATATATCAAGATATTTAAAAGTTCCGAAGCCGTACCAACATAATAGAGATACAGAAACACCGTGGCCCCTTTCTTTGCGATAACTCTGCACTATTGCGAGCTGCAAATGCCACTTCCAGCTTAGCTGTGCAGAAGAAGAACAACAAGAAGAAGAAATATCTCGAAATATGTCCGTCAGGCCCCTTCCCTTGAGATAAATCTGCAAATATCTCGGAAACGAAGCGAGCTATGGCAAAATGTTAAGAGACCTTTTTTGTAGAGAATTAAGTTTCCTACTTTTTATGTTCTATGATATTTTTTGATCAGATGCGTAGTTCTCGAGATATATCAAGATATTTAAAAGTTAAGAAGCCGCACCAACATAATAGAGATACAGAAACACCGTGGCCCCTTTCTTTGAGATAACTCTGCACTAATGCGAGCTGCAAATGCCACTTCCAGCTTAGCTGTGCAGAAGAAGAACAACAAGAAGAAGAAGTATCACGAAATATGTCCGTTAGGCCCCTTCCCTTGAGATAAATCTGCAAATATCTCGGAAACGAAGCGAGCTATGGCAAAATGTTAAGAGACCTTTTTGTAGCGAATTAAGTTTCCTACTTTTTATGTTCTATGATATTTTTTGATCAGATGCGTAGTTCTCGAGATATATCAAGATATTTAAAAGTTCCGAAGCCGCACCAACATAATAGAGATACAGAAACACCGTGGCCCCTTTCTTTGAGATAACTCTGCACTAGTGCGAGCCGCAAATGCCACTTCCAGCTTAGCTGTGCAGAAGAAGAACAACAAGAAGAAGAAATATCTCGAAATATGTCCGTCAGGCCCCTTCCCTTGAGATATATCTGCAAATATCTCGGAAACGAAGCGAGCTATGGCAAAATGTTAAGAGACCTTTTTTGTAGAGAATTAAGTTTCCTACTTTTTATCTTCTATGATATTTTCTGATCAGATTCGTAGTTCTCGAGATATATCAAGATATTTAAAAGTTCCGAAGCCGCACCAACATAATAGAGATACAGAAACACCGTGGCCCCTCTCTTTGAGATAACTCTGCACTATTGCGAGCTGCAAATGCCACTTCCAGCTTAGCTGTGCAGAAGAAGAACAACAAGAAGAAGAAATATCTCGAAATATGTCCGTCAGGCCCCTTCCCTTGAGATAAATCTGCAAATATCTCGGAAACGAAGCGAGCTATGGCAAAATGTTAAGAGACCTTTTTTGTATGGAATTATGTTTCCTACTTTTTATGTTCTATGATATTTTTTGATCGGATGCGTAGCTCTCGAGATATATCAAGATATTTAAAAGTTCCGAAGCCGCACCAACATAATAGAGATACAGAAACACCGTGGCCCCTTTCTTTGAGATAACTCTGCACTAGTGCGAGCCGCAAATGCCGCTTCCAGCTTAGCTGTGCAGAAGAAGAACAACAAGAAGAAGAAATATCTCGAAATATGTCCGTCAGGCCCCTTCCCTCGAGATAAATCTGCAAATATCTCGGAAACGAAGCGAGCTATGGCAAAATGTTAAGAGACCTTTGTTGTAGAGAATTAAGTTTCCTACTTTTTATTTTCTATGATATTTTTTGATCGGATGCGTAGTTCTCGAGATATATCAAGATATTTAAAAGTTCCGAAGCCGCACCAACATAATAGAGATACAGAAACACCGTGGCCCCTTTCTTTGAGATAACTCTGCACTAGTGCGAGCCGCAAATGCCGCTTCCAGCTTAGCTGTGCAGAAGAAGAACAACAAGAAGAAGAAATATCTCGAAATATGTCCGTCAGGCCCCTTCCCTCGAGATAAATCTGCAAATATCTCGGAAACGAAGCGAGCTATGGCAAAATGTTAAGAGACCTTTTTTGTAGAGAATTAAGTTTCCTACTTTTCATGTTCTATGATATTTTTTGATCGGATGCGTAGTTCTCGAGATATATCAAGATATTTAAAAGTTCCGAAGCCGCACCAACATAATAGAGATACAGAAACACCGTGGCCCCTCTCTTTGAGATAACTCTGCACTATTGCGAGCTGCAAATGCCACTTCCAGCTTAGCTGTGCAGAAGAAGAACAACAAGAAGAAGAAATATCTCGAAATATGTCCGTCAGGCCCCTTCCCTTGAGATAAATCTGCAAATATCTCGGAAACGAAGCGAGCTATGGCAAAATGTTAAGAGACCTTTTTTGTATGGAATTATGTTTCCTACTTTTTATGTTCTATGATATTTTTTGATCGGATGCGTAGCTCTCGAGATATATCAAGATATTTAAAAGTTCCGAAGCCGCACCAACATAATAGAGATACAGAAACACCGTGGCCCCTTTCTTTGAGATAACTCTGCACTAGTGCGAGCCGCAAATGCCGCTTCCAGCTTAGCTGTGCAGAAGAAGAACAACAAGAAGAAGAAATATCTCGAAATATGTCCGTCAGGCCCCTTCCCTCGAGATAAATCTGCAAATATCTCGGAAACGAAGCGAGCTATGGCAAAATGTTAAGAGACCTTTGTTGTAGAGAATTAAGTTTCCTACTTTTTATTTTCTATGATATTTTTTGATCGGATGCGTAGTTCTCGAGATATATCAAGATATTTAAAAGTTCCGAAGCCGCACCAACATAATAGAGATACAGAAACACCGTGGCCCCTTTCTTTGAGATAACTCTGCACTAGTGCGAGCCGCAAATGCCGCTTCCAGCTTAGCTGTGCAGAAGAAGAACAACAAGAAGAAGAAATATCTCGAAATATGTCCGTCAGGCCCCTTCCCTCGAGATAAATCTGCAAATATCTCGGAAACGAAGCGAGCTATGGCAAAATGTTAAGAGACCTTTTTTGTAGAGAATTAAGTTTCCTACTTTTCATGTTCTATGATATTTTTTGATCGGATGCGTAGTTCTCGAGATATATCAAGATATTTAAAAGTTCCGAAGCCGCACCAACATAATAGAGATACAGAAACACCGTGGCCCCTTTCTTTGAGATAACTCTGCACTATTGCGAGCTGCAAATGCCACTTCCAGCTTAGCTGTGCAGAAGAAGAACAACAAAAAGGAGAAATATCTCGAAATATGTCCGTCAGGCCCCTTCCCTTGAGATAAATCTGCAAATATCTCGGAAACGAAGCGAGCTATGGCAAAATGTTAAGAGACCTCTTTTGTAGAGAATTAAGTTTCCTACTTTTTATGTTCTATGATATTTTTCGATCAGATGCGTAGTTCTCGAGATATATCAAGATATTTAAAAGTTCCGAAGCCGCACCAACATAATAGAGATACAGACACACCGTGGCCCCTTTCTTTGAGATAACTCTGCACTATTGCGAGCTGCAAATGCCACTTCCAGCTTAGCTGTGCAGAAGAAGAACAACAAGAAGAAGAAATATCTCGAAATATGTCCGTCAGGCCCCTTCCCTTGAGATAAATCTGCAAATATCTCGGAAACGAAGCGAGCTATGGCAAAATGTTAAGAGACCTGTTTTGTAGAGAATTAAGTTTCCTACTTTTTATGTTCTATGATATTTTTCGATCAGATGCGTAGTTCTCGAGATATATCAAGATATTTAAAAGTTCCGAAGCCGCACCAACATAATAGAGATACAGAAACACCGTGGCCCCTTTCTTTGAGATAACTCTGCACTATTGCGAGCTGCAAATGCCACCTCCAGCTTAGCTGTGCAGAAGAAGAACAACAAGAAGAAGAAATATCTCGAAATATGTCCGTCAGACCCCTTCCCTTGAGATCAATCTGCAAATATCTCGGAAACGAAGCGAGCTATGGCAAAATGTTAAGAGACCTTTTTTGTAGAGAATTAAGTTTCCTACTTTTTATGTTCTATGATATTTTTCGATCAGAGGCGTAGTTCTCGAGATATATCAAGATATTTCAAAGTTCCGAAGCCGCACCAACATAATAGAGATACAGAAACACCGTGGCCCCTTTCTTTGAGATAACTCTGCACGATTGCGAGCTGGAAATGCCACTTCCAGTTTAGCTGTGCAGAAGAAGAACAACAAGAAGAAGAAATATCTCGAAATATGTCCATCAGGACCCTTCCCTTGAGATGTATCTGCAAATATCTCGGAAACGAAGCGAGCTATTGCAAATCGATAAGAGACCTTTTTTGTAGAGAATTAAGTTTCCTACTTTTTATGTTCTATGATATTTTTTGATCAGATGCGTAGTTCTCGAGATATATCAAGATATTTAAAAGCTCCGAAGCTGCACCAACATAATAGAGGTACAGAAACACCGTGGCCCCTTTCTTTGAGATAACTCTGCACTATTGCGAGCTGCAAATGCCACTTCCAGCTTAGCTGTGGAGAAGAAGAACAACAAGAATAAGAAATATTTCGAAATATGTCCGTCAGGCCCCTTCCCTTGAGATAAATCTGCAAATATCTCGGAAACGAAGCGAGCTACGGCAAGATGTTAAGAGACCTTTTTTGTAGAAAATTAGGTTTCCTACTTTTTATGTTCTATGATATTTTTTGATCAGATGCGTAGTTCTCGAGATATATCAAGATATTTAAAAGTTCCGAAGCCGCACCAACATAATAGAGATACAGAAACACCGTGGCCCCTTTCTTTGCGATAACTCTGCACTATTGCGAGCTGCAAATGCCACTTCCAGCTTAGCTGTGCAGAAGAAGAACAACAAGAAGAAGAAATATCTCGAAATATGTCCGTCAGGCCCCTTCCCTTGAGATAAATCTGCAAATATCTCGGAAACGAAGCGAGCTATGCCAAAATGTTAAGAGACCTTATTTGTAGAGAATTAAGTTTCCTACTTTTTATGTTCTATGATATTTTTTGATGAGATGCGTAGTTCTCGAGATATATCGAGATATTTAAAAGTTCCGAAGCCGCACCAACATAATAGAGATACAGAAACACCGTGGCCCCTTTCTTTGAGATAACTGTGCACTATTGCGAGCTGCAAATGCCACTTCCAGCTTAGCTGTGCAGAAGAAGAACAACAAGAAGAAGAAATATCTCGAAATATGTCCGTCAGGCCCCTTCCCTTGAGATAAATCGGCAAGTATCTCGGAAACGAAGCGAGCTATGGCAAAATGTTGAGAGACCTTTTTTGTAGAGAATTAAGTTTCCTACTTTTTATGTTCTATGATATTTTTTGATCAGATGCGTAGATCTCGAGATATATCAAGATATTTAAAAGTTCCGAAGCCGCACCAACATAATAGAGATACAGAAACACCGTGGCCCCTTTCTTTGAGATAACTCTGCACTATTGCGAGCTGCAAATGCCACTTCCAGCTTAGCTGTGCAGAAGAAGAACAACAAGAAGAAGAAATATCTCGAAATATGTCCGTCAGGCCCCTTCCCTTGAGATAAGTCTGCAAATATCTCGGAAACGAAGCGAGCTATGGCAAAATGTTAAGAGACCTTTTTTGTATGGAATTATGTTTCCTACTTTTTATGTTCTATGATATTTTTTGATCAGACGCGTAGTTCTCGAGATATATCAAGATATTTAAAAGTTCCGAAGCCGCACCAACATAATAGAGATACAGAAACACCGTGGCTCCTTTCTTTTAGATAACTCTGCACTATTGCGACCTGGAAATGCCACTTCCAGTTTAGCTGTGCAGAAGAAGAACAACAAGAAGAAGAAATATCTCGAAATATGTCCGTTAGGCCCCTTCCCTTGAGATAAATCTGCAAATATCTCGGAAACGAAGCGAGCTATGGCAAAATGTTAAGAGACCTTTTTTGTAGAGAATTAAGTTTCCAACGTTTTATGTTGTATGATATTTTTTGATCAGATGCGTAGTTCTCGAGATATATCAAGATATTTAAAAGTTCCGAAGCCGCACCAACATAATAGAGATACAGAAACACCGTGGCCCCTCTCTTTGAGATAACTCTGCACTATTGCGAGCTGCAAATGCCACTTCCAGTTTAGCTGTGCAGAAGAAGAACAACAAGAAGAAGAAATATCTCGAAATATGTCCGTTAGGCCCCTTCCCTTGAGATAAATCGGCAAGTATCTCGGAAACGAAGCGAGCTATGGCAAAATGTTGAGAGACCTTTTTTGTAGAGAATTAAGTTTCCTACTTTTTATGTTCTATGATATTTTTTGATCAGATGCGTAGTTCTCGAGATATATCAAGATATTTAAAAGTTCCGAAGCCGCACCAACATAATAGAGATACAGAAACACCGTGGCCCCTTTCTTTGAGATAACTCTGCACAATTGCGAGCTGCAAATGCCACTCCCAGCTTAGCTGTGCAGAAGAAGAACAACAAGAAGAAGAAATATCTCGAAATATGTCCGTCAGGCCCCTTCCCTTGAGATAAATCGGCAAGTATCTCGGAAACGAAGCGAGCTATGGCAAAATGTTGAGAGTCCTTTTTTGTAGAGAATTAAGTTTCCTACTTTTTATGTTCTATGATATTTTTTGATCAGATGCGTAGATCTCGAGATATATCAAGATATTTAAAAGTTCCGAAGCCGCACCAACATAATAGAGATACAGAAACACCGTGGCCCCTTTCTTTGAGATAACTCTGCACTATTGCGAGCTGCAAATGCCACTTCGAGCTTAGCTGTGCAGAAGAAGAACAACAAGAAGAAGAAATATCTCGAAATATGTCCGTCAGGCCCCTTCCCTTGAGATAAATCTGCAAATATCTCGGAAACGAAGCGAGCTATGGCAAAATGTTAAGAGACCTTTTCTGTAGAGAATTATGTTTCCTACTTTTTATGTTCTATGATATTTTTTGATCAGATGCGTAGTTCTCGAGATATATCAAGATATCTAAAAGTTCTGAAGCTGCACCAACATAATAGAGATACAGAAACACCGTGGCCGCTTTCTTTGAGATAACTCTGCACTAGTGCGAGCCGCGAATGCCACTTCCAGCTTAGCTGTGCAGAAGAAGAACAACAAGAAGAAGAAATATCTGGAAATATGTCCGTTAGGCCCCTTCCCTTGAGATAAATCTGCAAATATCTCGGAAACGAAGCGAGCTATGGCAAAATGTTAAGAGACCTTTTTTGTAGAGAATTATGTTTCCTACTTTTTATGTTCTATGATATTTTTTGATCAGATGCGTAGTTCTCGAGATATATCAAGATATTTAAAAGTTCCGAAGCCGCACCAACATAATAGAGATACAGAAACACCGTGGCCCCTTTCTTTGAGATAACTCTGCACTATTGCGAGCTGCAAATTCCACTTCCAGCTTAGCGTGCAGAAGAAGAACAACAAGAAGAAGAAATATCTCGAAATGTGTCCGTCAGGCCCCTTCCCTTGAGATAAATCTGCAAATATCTCGGAAACGAATAGAGCTATGGCAAAATGTTAAGAGACCTTTTTTGTAGAGAATTAAGTTTCCTACTTTTTATGTTCGATGATATTTTTTGATCAGATGCGTAGTTCTCGAGATATATCAAGATATTTAAAAGTTCCGAAGCCGCACCAACATAATAGAGATACAGAAACACCGTGGCCCCTTTCTTTGAGATAACTCTGTACTATTGCGAGCTGGAAATGCCACTTCCAGTTTAGCTGTGCAGAAGAAGAACAACAAGAAGAAGAAATATCTCGAAATATGTCCGTTAGGCCCCTTCCCTTGAGATAAATCTGCAAATATCTCGGAAACGAAGCGAGCTATGGCAAAATGTTAAGAGACGTTTTTTGTAGAGAATTATGTTTCCTATAATTTATGTTCTATGATATTTTTTGATCAGAAGCGTAGTTTTCGAGATATATCGAGATATTTAAAAGTTCCGAAGCAGCACCAACATAATAGAGATACAGAAACACCGTGGCCCCTTTCTTTCAGATAACTATGCACTATTGCGAGCTGTAAATGCCACTTCCAGCTTAGCTGTGCAGAAGAAGAACAACAAGAAGAAGAAATATCTCGAAATATGTCCGTCAGGCCCCTTACCTTGAGATAAATCTGCAAATATCTCGGAAACGAAGCGAGCTATGGCAAAATGTTAAGAGACGTTTTTTGTAGAGAATTAAGTTTCCTACTTTTTATCTTCTATGATATTTTCTGATCAGATGCGTAGTTCTCGAGATATATCAAGATATTTAAAAGTTCCGAATCCGCACCAACATAATAGAGATACAGAAACACCGTGGCCCCTTTCTTTGAGATAACTCTGCACTAGTGCGAGCCGCAAATGCCACTTCCAGCTTAGCTGTGCAGAAGAAGAACAACAAGAAGAAGAAATATCTCGAAATATGTCCGTCAGGCCACTTCCCTTGAGATAAATCTGCAAATATCTCGGAAACGAAGCGAGCTATGGCAAAATGTTAAGAGACCTTTTTGTAGCGAATTAAGTTTCCTACTTTTTATGTTCTATGATATTTTTTGATCAGATGCGTAGTTCTCGAGATATATCAAGATATTTAAAAGTTCCGAAGCCGCACCAACATAATAGAGATACAGAAACACCGTGGCCCCTTTCTTTGAGATAACTCTGCACTATTGCGAGCTGGAAATGCCACTTCCAGTTTAGCTGTGCAGAAGAAGAACAACAAGAAGAAGAAATATCTCGAAATGTGTCCGTCAGGCCCCTTCCCTTGAGATAAATCTACAAATATCTCGGAAACGAAGAGAGCTATGGCAAAATGTTAAGAGACCTTTTTTGTAGAGAATTAAGTTTCCTACTTTTTATGTTCTATGATATTTTTTGATCAGACGCGTAGTTCTCGAGATATATCAAGATATTTAAAAGTTCCGAAGCCGCACCAACATAATAGAGATACAGAAACACCGTGGCCCCTTTCTTTGAGATAACTCTGTACTATTGCGAGCTGGAAATGCCACTTCCAGCTTAGCTGTGCAGAAGAAGAACAACAAGAAGAAGAAATATCTCGAAATATGTCCGTTAGGCCCCTTCCCTTGAGATAAATCTGCAAATATCTCGGAAACGAAGCGAGCTATGGCAAAATGTTAAGAGACGTTTTTTGTAGAGAATTATGTTTCCTACAATTTATGTTCTATGATATTTTTTGATCAGAAGCGTAGTTTTCGAGATATATCGAGATATTTAAAAGTTCCGAAGCAGCACCAACATAATAGAGATACAGAAACACCGTGGCCCCTTTCTTTGAGATAACTCTGCACTAGTGCGAGCCGCAAATGCCACTTCCAGCTTAGCTGTGCAGAAGAAGAACAACAAGAAGAAGAAATATCTCGAAATATGTCCGTCAGGCCCCTTCCCTTGAGATAAATCTGCAAATATCTCGGAAACGAAGCGAGCTATTGCAAAATGTTAAGAGACCTTTTTTGTAGAGAATTGAGTTTCCTACTTT
The DNA here is from genome assembly GCF_051020975.1 of Osmia lignaria lignaria. Taxonomy (NCBI): domain Eukaryota; kingdom Metazoa; phylum Arthropoda; class Insecta; order Hymenoptera; family Megachilidae; genus Osmia; species Osmia lignaria. The sequence continues at coordinate 10,920,149 of NW_027478166.1, forward strand.
TTATGTTCTATGATATTTTTTGATCAGATGCGTAGTTCTCGAGATATATCAAGATATTTAAAAGTTCCGAAGCCGCACCAACATAATAGAGATACAGAAACACCGTGGCCCCTTACTTTGAGATAACTCTGTACTATTGCGAGCTGGAAATGCCACTTCCAGCTTAGCTGTGCAGAAGAAGAACAACAAGAAGAAGAAATATCTCGAAATATGTCCGTTAGGCCCCTTCCCTTGAGATAAATCTGCAAATATCTCGGAAACGAAGCGAGCTATGGCAAAATGTTAAGAGACGTTTTTTGTAGAGAATTATGTTTCCTACAATTTATGTTCTATGATATTTTTTTAATCAGAAGCGTAGTTTTCGAGATATATCGAGATATTTAAAAGTTCCGAAGCAGCACCAACATAATAGAGATACAGAAACACCGTGGCCCCTTTCCTTGAGATAACTCTGCACTATTGCGAGCTGCAAATGCCACTTCCAGCTTAGCTGTGCAGAAGAAGAACAACAAGAAGAAGAAATATCTCGAAATGTGTCCGTCAGGCCCCTTCCCTTGAGATAAATCTGCAAATATCTCGGAAACGAAGAGAGCTATGGCAAAATGTTAAGAGACCTTTTTTGTAGAGAATTAAGTTTCCTACTTTTTATGTTCTATGATATTTTTTGATCAGACGCGTAGTTCTCGAGATATATCAAGATATTTAAAAGTTCCGAAGCCGCACCAACATAATAGAGATACAGAAACACCGTGGCCCCTTTCTTTGAGATAACTCTGCACTATTGCGAGCTGGAAATGCCACTTCCAGTTTAGCTGTGCAGAAGAAGAACAACAAGAAGAAGAAATATCTCGAAATGTGTCCGTCAGGCCCCTTCCCTTGAGCTAAATCTGCAAATATCTCGGAAACGAAGAGAGCTATGGCAAAATGTTAAGAGACCTTTTTTGTAGAGAATTAAGTTTCCTACTTTTTATGTTCTACGATATTTTTTGCTCAGAAGCGTAGTTTTCGAGATATATCGAGATATTTAAAAGTTCCGAAGCAGCACCAACATAATAGAGATACAGAAACACCGTGGCCCCTCTCTTTGAGATAACTCTGCACTATTGCGAGCTGGAAATGCCACTTCCAGTTTAGCTGTGCAGAAGAAGAACAACAAGAAGAAGAAATGTCTCGAAATATGTCCGTTAGGCCCCTTCCCTTGAGATAAATCTGCAAATATCTCGGAAACGAAGCGAGCTATGGCAAAATCTTACGAGACTTTTTTGTAGAGAATTAAGTTTCCTACTTTTTATGTTCTATGATATTTTTTGATCAGATGCGTAGTTCTCGAGATATATCAAGATATTTAAAAGTTCCGAAGCCGCACCAACATAATAGAGATACCGAAACACCGTGGCCCCTTTCTTTGAGATAACTCTGCACTATTGCGAGCTGCAAATGCCACTTCCAGCTTAGCTGTGCAGAAGAAGAACAACAAGAAGAAGAAATATCTCGAAATGTGTCCGTCAGGCCCCTTCCCTTGAGATAAATCTGCAAATATCTCGGAAACGAAGAGAGCTATGGTAAAATGTTAAGAGACCTTTTTTGTAGAGAATTAAGTTTCCTACCTTTTATGTTCTATGATATTTTTTGATCAGTTGCGTAGTTCTCGAGATATATCAAGATATTTAAAAGTTCCGAAGCCGCACCAACATAATAGAGATACAGAAACACCGTGGCCCCTTTCTTTGAGATAACTCTGTACTATTGCGAGCTGGAAATGCCACTTCCAGTTTAGCTGTGCAGAAGGAGAACAACAAGAAGAAGAAATATCTCGAAATATGTCCGTTAGGCCCCTTCCCTTGAGATAAATCTGCAAATATCTCGGAAACGAAGCGAGCTATGGCAAAATGTTAAGAGACGTTTTTTGTAGAGAATTATGTTTCCTACAATTTATGTTCTATGATATTTTTTTAATCAGAAGCGTAGTTTTCGAGATATATCGAGATATTTAAAAGTTCCGAAGCAGCACCAACATAATAGAGATACAGAAACACCGTGGCCCCTTTCCTTGAGATAACTCTGCACTATTGCGAGCTGCAAATGCCACTTCCAGCTTAGCTGTGCAGAAGAAGAACAACAAGAAGAAGAAATATCTCGAAATGTGTCCGTCAGGCCCCTTCCCTTGAGATAAATCTGCAAATATCTCGGAAACGAAGAGAGCTATGGCAAAATGTTAAGAGACCTTTTTTGTAGAGAATTAAGTTTCCTACTTTTTATGTTCTATGATATTTTTTGATCAGACGCGTAGTTCTCGAGATATATCAAGATATTTAAAAGTTCCGAAGCCGCACCAACATAATAGAGATACAGAAACACCGTGGCCCCTTTCTTTGAGATAACTCTGTACTATTGCGAGCTGGAAATGCCACTTCCAGCTTAGCTGTGCAGAAGAAGAACAACAAGAAGAAGAAATATCTCGAAATATGTCCGTTAGGCCCCTTCCCTTGAGATAAATCTGCAAATATCTCGGAAACGAAGCGAGCTATGGCAAAATGTTAAGAGACGTTTTTTGTAGAGAATTATGTTTCCTACAATTTATGTTCTATGATATTTTTTGATCAGAAGCGTAGTTTTCGAGATATATCGAGATATTTAAAAGTTCCGAAGCAGCACCAACATAATAGAGATACAGAAACACCGTGGCCCCTTTCCTTGAGATAACTCTGCACTATTGCGAGCTGCAAATGCCACTTCCAGCTTAGCTGTGCAGAAGAAGAACAACAAGAAGAAGAAATATCTCGAAATATGTCCGTCAGACCCCTTCCCTTGAGATGAATCTGCAAATATCTCGGAAACGAAGCGAGCTATGGCAAAATGTTAAGAGACCTTTTTTGTAGAGAATAATGTTTCCTACAATTTACGTTCTATGATATTTTTTGATCAGAAGCGTAGTTTTCGAGATATATCGAGATATTTAAAAGTTCCGAAGCCGCACCAACATAATAGAGATACAGAAACACCGTGGCCCCTTTCTTTGATGTAACTCTGCACTATTGCGACCTGCAAATGCCACTTCCAGCTCAGCTGTGCAGAAGAAGAACAACAAGAAGAAGAAATATCTCGAAATATGTCCGTCAGGCCACTTCCCTTGAGATAAATCTGCAAATATCTCGGAAACGAAGCGAGCTATGGCAAAATGTTAACAGACCTTTTTGTAGCGAATTAAGTTTCCTACTTTTTATGTTCTATGATATTTTTTGATCAGATGCGTAGTTCTCGAGATATATCAAGATATTTAAAAGTTCCGAAGCCGCACCAACATAATAGAGATACAGAAACACCGTGGCCCCTTTCTTTGAGATAACTCTGCACTATTGCGAGCTGGAAATGCCACTTCCAGTTTAGCTGTGCAGAAGAAGAACAACAAGAAGAAGAAATATCTCGAAATGTGTCCGTCAGGCCCCTTCCCTTGAGCTAAATCTGCAAATATCTCGGAAACGAAGAGAGCTATGGCAAAATGTTAAGAGACCTTTTTTGTAGAGAATTAAGTTTCCTACTTTTTATGTTCTACGATATTTTTTGCTCAGAAGCGTAGTTTTCGAGATATATCGAGATATTTAAAAGTTCCGAAGCAGCACCAACATAATAGAGATACAGAAACACCGTGGCCCCTCTCTTTGAGATAACTCTGCACTATTGCGAGCTGGAAATGCCACTTCCAGTTTAGCTGTGCAGAAGAAGAACAACAAGAAGAAGAAATGTCTCGAAATATGTCCGTTAGGCCCCTTCCCTTGAGATAAATCTGCAAATATCTCGGAAACGAAGCGAGCTATGGCAAAATCTTACGAGACTTTTTTGTAGAGAATTAAGTTTCCTACTTTTTATGTTCTATGATATTTTTTGATCAGATGCGTAGTTCTCGAGATATATCAAGATATTTAAAAGTTCCGAAGCCGCACCAACATAATAGAGATACCGAAACACCGTGGCCCCTTTCTTTGAGATAACTCTGCACTATTGCGAGCTGCAAATGCCACTTCCAGCTTAGCTGTGCAGAAGAAGAACAACAAGAAGAAGAAATATCTCGAAATGTGTCCGTCAGGCCCCTTCCCTTGAGATAAATCTGCAAATATCTCGGAAACGAAGAGAGCTATGGTAAAATGTTAAGAGACCTTTTTTGTAGAGAATTAAGTTTCCTACCTTTTATGTTCTATGATATTTTTTGATCAGATGCGTAGTTCTCGAGATATATCAAGATATTTAAAAGTTCCGAAGCCGCACCAACATAATAGAGATACAGAAACACCGTGGCCCCTTTCTTTGAGATAACTCTGTACTATTGCGAGCTGGAAATGCCACTTCCAGTTTAGCTGTGCAGAAGGAGAACAACAAGAAGAAGAAATATCTCGAAATATGTCCGTTAGGCCCCTTCCCTTGAGATAAATCTGCAAATATCTCGGAAACGAAGCGAGCTATGGCAAAATGTTAAGAGACGTTTTTTGTAGAGAATTATGTTTCCAACAATTTATGTTCTATGATATTTTTCGATCAGAAGCGTAGTTTTCGAGATATATCGAGATATTTAAAAGTTCCGAAGCAGCACCAACATAATAGAGATACAGAAACACCGTGGCCCCTTTCTTTGAGATAACTCTGCACTAGTGCGAGCCGCAAATGCCACTTCCAGCTTAGCTGTGCAGAAGAAGAACAACAAGAAGAAGAAATATCTCGAAATATGTCCGTCAGGACCCTTCCCTTGAGATAAATCTGCAAATATCTCGGAAACGAAGCGAGCTATGGCAAAATGTTAAGAGACCTTTTTTGTAGAGAATTAAGTTTCCTACTTTTTATGTTCTATGATATTTTTTGATCAGACGCGTAGTTCTCGAGATATATCAAGATATTTAAAAGTTCCGAAGCCGCACCAACATAATAGAGATACAGAAACACCGTGGCCCCTTTCTTTGAGATAACTCTGTACTATTGCGAGCTGGAAATGCCGCTTCGAGCTTAGCTGTGCAGAAGAAGAACAACAAGAAGAAGAAATATCTCGAAATATGTCCGTCAGACCCCTTCCCTTGAGATGAATCTGCAAATATCTCGGAAACGAAGCGAGCTATGGCAAAATGTTAAGAGACCTTTTTTGTAGAGAATAATGTTTCCTACAATTTACGTTCTATGATATTTTTTGATCAGAAGCGTAGTTTTCGAGATATATCGAGATATTTAAAAGTTCCGAAGCCGCACCAACATAATAGAGATACAGAAACACCGTGGCCCCTTTCTTTGAGATAACTCTGCACTATTGCGACCTGCAAATGCCACTTCCAGCTCAGCTGTGCAGAAGAAGAACAACAAGAAGAAGAAATATCTCGAAATATGTCCGTCAGGCCACTTCCCTTGAGATAAATCTGCAAATATCTCGGAAACGAAACGAGCTATGGCAAAATGTTAAGAGACCTTTTTTGTAGAGAATTATGTTTCCTATAATTTATGTTCTGTGATATTTTTTGATCAGAAGCGTAGTTTTCGAGATATATCGAGATATTTAAAAGTTCCGAAGACGCACCAACATAATAGAGATACAGAAACACCGTGGCCCCTTTCTTTGAGATAACTCTGCACTAGTGCGAGCCGCAAATGCCACTTCCAGTTTAGCTGTGCAGAAGAAGAACAACAAGAAGAAGAAATATCTCGAAATATGTCCGTCAGGCCACTTCCCTTGAGATAAATCTGCAAATATCTCGGAAACGAAGCGAGCTATGGCAAAATGTTAAGAGACCTTTTTTGTAGAGAATTAAGTTTCCTACTTTTTATGTTCTATGATATTTTTTGATCAGATGCGTAGTTCTCGAGATATATCAAGATATTTAAAAGTTCCGAAGCCGCACCAACATAATAGAGATACAGAAACACCGTGGCCCCTTTCTTTGGGATAACTCTGCACTCTTGCGAGCTGCAAATGCCACTTCCAGCTTAGCTGTGCAGAAGAAGAACAACAAGAAGAAGAAATATCTCGAAATATGTCCGTCAGGCCAGTTCCTTTGAGCTGAATCTGCAAATATCTCGGAAACGAAACGAGCTATGGCAAAATGTTAAGAGACGTTTTTTGTAGAGAATTATGTTTCCTACAATTTATGTTCTATGATATTTTTTGATCAGAAGCGTAGTTTTCGAGATATATCGAGATATTTAAAAGTTCCGAAGACGCACCAACATAATAGAGATACAGAAACACCGTGGCCCCTTTCTTTGAGATAACTCTGCACTAGTGCGAGCCGCAAATGCCACTTCCAGCTTAGCTGTGCAGAAGAAGAACAACAAGAAGAAGAAATATCTCGAAATATGTCCGTCAGGCCCCTTCCCTTGAGATATATCTGCAAATATCTCGGAAACGAAGAGAGCTATGGCAAAATGTTAAGAGACCTTTTTTGTAGAGAATTAAGTTTCCTACTTTTCATGTTCTATGATATTTTTTGATCGGATGCGTAGTTCTCGAGATATATCAAGATATTTAAAAGTTCCGAAGCCGCACCAACATAATAGAGATACAGAAACACCGTGGCCCCTTTCTTTGAGATAACTCTGCACTATTGCGAGCTGTAAATGCCACTTCCAGCTTAGCTGTGCAGAAGAAGAACAACAAGAAGAAGAAATATCTCGAAATATGCCCGTTAGGCCCCTTTCCTTGAGATATATCTGCAAATATCTCGGAAACGAAGCGAGCTATGGCAAAATGTTAAGAGACCTTTTTTGTAGAGAATTATGTTTGCTACAATTTATGTTCTATGATATTTTTTGATCAGAAGCGTAGTTTTCGAGATATATCGAGATATTTAAAAGTTCCGAAGCCGCACCAACATAATAGAGATACAGAAACACCGTGGCCCCTTTCTTTGAGGTAACTCTGCACTATTGCGAGCTGCAAATGCCACTTCCAGCTTAGCTGTGCAGAAGAAGAACAACAAGAAGAAGAAATATCTCGAAATATGTCCGTCAGGCCCCTTCCCTTGAGATAAATCTGCAAATATCTCGGAAACGAAGCGAGCTATTGCAAAATGTTAAGAGACCTTTTTTGTAGAGAATTGAGTTTCCTACTTTTTATGTTCTATGATATTTTTTGATCAGATGCGTAGTTCTCGAGATATATCAAGATATTTAAAAGTTCCGAAGCCGCACCAACATAATAGAGATACAGAAACACCGTGGCCCCTTTCTTTGAGATAACTCTGTACTATTGCGAGCTGGAAATGCCACTTCCAGCTTAGCTGTGCAGAAGAAGAACAACAAGAAGAAGAAATATCTCGAAATATGTCCGTTAGGCCCCTTCCCTTGAGATAAATCTCCAAATATCTCGGAAACGAAGCGAGCTATGGCAAAATGTTAAGAGACGTTTTTTGTAGAGAATTATGTTTCCTACAATTTATGTTCTATGATATTTTTTTAATCAGAAGCGTAGTTTTCGAGATATATCGAGATATTTAAAAGTTCCGAAGCAGCACCAACATAATAGAGATACCGAAACACCGTGGCCCCTTTCTTTGAGATAACTCTGCACTATTGCGAGCTGCAAATGCCACTTCCAGCTTAGCTGTGCAGAAGGAGAACAACAAGAAGAAGAAATATCTCGAAATGTGTCCGTCAGGCCCCTTCCCTTGAGATAAATCTGCAAATATCTCGGAAACGAAGAGAGCTATGGTAAAATGTTAAGAGACCTTTTTTGTAGAGAATTAAGTTTCCTACCTTTTATGTTCTATGATATTTTTTAATCAGATGCGTAGTTCTCGAGATATATCAAGATATTTAAAAGTTCCGAAGCCGCACCAACATAATAGAGATACAGAAACACCGTGGCCCCTTTCTTTGAGATAACTCTGTACTATTGCGAGCTGGAAATGCCACTTCCAGTTTAGCTGTGCAGAAGGAGAACAACAAGAAGAAGAAATATCTCGAAATATGTCCGTTAGGCCCCTTCCCTTGAGATAAATCTGCAAATATCTCGGAAACGAAGCGAGCTATGGCAAAATGTTAAGAGACGTTTTTTGTAGAGAATTATGTTTCCAACAATTTATGTTCTATGATATTTTTCGATCAGAAGCGTAGTTTTCGAGATATATCGAGATATTTAAAAGTTCCGAAGCAGCACCAACATAATAGAGATACAGAAACACCGTGGCCCCTTTCTTTGAGATAACTCTGCACTAGTGCGAGCCGCAAATGCCACTTCCAGCTTAGCTGTGCAGAAGAAGAACAACAAGAAGAAGAAATATCTCGAAATATGCCCGTTAGGCCCCTTTCCTTGAGATATATCTGCAAATATCTCGGAAACGAAGCGAGCTATGGCAAAATGTTAAGAGACCTTTTTTGTAGAGAATTATGTTTGCTACAATTTATGTTCTATGATATTTTTTGATCAGAAGCGTAGTTTTCGAGATATATCGAGATATTTAAAAGTTCCGAAGCCGCACCAACATAATAGAGATACAGAAACACCGTGGCCCCTTTCTTTGAGGTAACTCTGCACTATTGCGAGCTGCAAATGCCACTTCCAGCTTAGCTGTGCAGAAGAAGAACAACAAGAAGAAGAAATATCTCGAAATATGTCCGTCAGGCCCCTTCCCTTGAGATAAATCTGCAAATATCTCGGAAACCAAGCGAGCTATCGCAAAATGTTAAGAGACCTTATTTGTAGAGAATTAAGTTTCCTACTTTTTATGTTCTACGATATTTTTTGATCAGATGCGTAGTTCTCGAGATATATCAAGATATTTAAAAGTTCCGAAGCCGCACCAACATAATAGAGATACAGAAACACCGTGGCCCCTTTCTTTGAGATAACTCTGCACTATTGCGAGCTGCAAATGCCACTTCCAGCTTAGCTGTGCAGAAGAAGAACAACAAGAAGAAGAAATATCTGGAAATATGTCCGTCAGGCCCCTTCCCTTGAGATAAATCTGCAAATATCTCGGAAACGAAGCGAGCTACGGCAAAATGTTAAGAGACCTTTTTTGTAGAAAATTAGGATTCCTACTTTTTATGTTCTATGATATTTTTTGATCAGATGCGTAGTTCTCGAGATATATCCTGATATTTAAAAGTTCCGAAGCGGCACCAACATAATAGAGATACAGAAACACCGTGGCCCCTTTCTTTGAGGTAACTCTGCACTATTGCGAGCTGCAAATGACACTTCCAGCTTAGCTGTGCAGAAGAAGAACAACAAGAAGAAGAAATATCTCGAAATATGTCCGTCAGGCCCCTTCCCTTGAGATAAATCTGCAAATATCTCGGAAACGAAGCGAGCTATGGCAAAATGTTAAGAGACCATTTTTGTAGAGAATTAAGTTTCCTACTTTTTATGTTCTATGATATTTTTTGATCAGATGCGTAGTTCTCGAGATATATCAAGGTATTTAAAAGTTCCGAAGCCCCACCAACATAATAGAGATACAGAAACACCGTGGCCCCTTTCTTTGAGATAACTGTGCACTATTGCGAGCTGCAAATGCCACTTCCAGCTTAGCTGTGCAGAGGAAGAACAACAAGAAGAAGAAATATCTCGAAATATGTCCGTCAGGCCAGTTCCTTTGAGCTGAATCTGCAAATATCTCGGAAACGAAGCGAACTATGGCAAAATGTTAAGAGACGTTTTTTGTAGAGAATTATGTTTCCTACAATTTATGTTCTATGATATTTTTTGATCAGAAGCGTAGTTTTCGAGATATATCGAGATACTTAAAAGTTCCGAAGCCGCACCAACATAATAGAGATACAGAAACACCGTGGCCCCTTTCTTTGAGATAACTCTGCACTATTGCGAGCTGCAAATGCCACTTCCAGCTTAGCTGTGCAGAAGAAGAACAACAAGAAGAAGAAGTATCTCGAAATATGTCCGTCAGGCCCCTTCCCTTGAGATAAATCTGCAAATATCTCGGAAACGAAGAGAGCTATGGCAAAATGTTAAGAGACCTTTTTTGTAGAGAATTAAGTTTCCTACTTTTTATGTTCTATGATATTTTTTGATCAGATGCGTAGTTCTCGAGATATATCAAGATATTTAAAAGTTCCGAAGCCGCACCAACATAATAGAGATACAGAAACACCGTGGCCCCTTTCTTTGAGATAACTCTGCACTATTGCGAGCTGTAAATGCCACTTCCAGCTTAGCTGTGCAGAAGAAGAACAACAAGAAGAAGAAATATCTCGAAATATGTCCGTCAGGCCCCTGCCCTTGAGATATATCTGCAAATATCTCGGAAACGAAGCGAGCTATGGCAAAATGTTAAGAGACGTTTTTTGTAGAGAATTATGTTTCCTACAATTTACGTTCTATGATATTTTTTGATCAGAAGCGTAGTTTTCGAGATATATCGAGATACTTAAAAGTTCCGAAGCCGCACCAACATAATAGAGATACAGAAACACCGTGGCCCCTTTCTTTGAGATAACTCTGCACTATTGCGAGCTGCAAATGCCACTTCCAGCTTAGCTGTGCAGAAGAAGAACAACAAGAAGAAGAAATATCTCGAAATATGCCCGTTAGGCCCCTTTCCTTGAGATATATCTGCAAATATCTCGGAAACGAAGCGAGCTATGGCAAAATGTTAAGAGACCTTTTTTGTAGAGAATTATGTTTGCTACAATTTATGTTCTATGATATTTTTTGATCAGAAGCGTAGTTTTCGAGATATATCGAGATATTTAAAAGTTCCGAAGCCGCACCAACATAATAGAGATACAGAAACACCGTGGCCCCTTTCTTTGAGGTAACTCTGCACTATTGCGAGCTGCAAATGCCACTTCCAGCTTAGCTGTGCAGAAGAAGAACAACAAGAAGAAGAAATATCTCGAAATATGTCCGTCAGGCCCCTTCCCTTGAGATAAATCTGCAAATATCTCGGAAACCAAGCGAGCTATCGCAAAATGTTAAGAGACCTTATTTGTAGAGAATTAAGTTTCCTACTTTTTATGTTCTACGATATTTTTTGATCAGATGCGTAGTTCTCGAGATATATCAAGATATTTAAAAGTTCCGAAGCCGCACCAACATAATAGAGATACAGAAACACCGTGGCCCCTTTCTTTGAGATAACTCTGCACTATTGCGAGCTGCAAATGCCACTTCCAGCTTAGCTGTGCAGAAGAAGAACAACAAGAAGAAGAAATATCTGGAAATATGTCCGTCAGGCCCCTTCCCTTGAGATAAATCTGCAAATATCTCGGAAACGAAGCGAGCTACGGCAAAATGTTAAGAGACCTTTTTTGTAGAAAATTAGGATTCCTACTTTTTATGTTCTATGATATTTTTTGATCAGATGCGTAGTTCTCGAGATATATCCTGATATTTAAAAGTTCCGAAGCGGCACCAACATAATAGAGATACAGAAACACCGTGGCCCCTTTCTTTGAGGTAACTCTGCACTATTGCGAGCTGCAAATGCCACTTCCAGCTTAGCTGTGCAGAAGAAGAACAACAAGAAGAAGAAATATCTCGAAATATGTCCGTCAGGCCCCTTCCCTTGAGATAAATCTGCAAATATCTCGGAAACGAAGCGAGCTATGGCAAAATGTTAAGAGACCATTTTTGTAGAGAATTAAGTTTCCTACTTTTTATGTTCTATGATATTTTTTGATCAGATGCGTAGTTCTCGAGATATATCAAGGTATTTAAAAGTTCCGAAGCCCCACCAACATAATAGAGATACAGAAACACCGTGGCCCCTTTCTTTGAGATAACTGTGCACTATTGCGAGCTGCAAATGCCACTTCCAGCTTAGCTGTGCAGAGGAAGAACAACAAGAAGAAGAAATATCTCGAAATATGTCCGTCAGGCCAGTTCCTTTGAGCTGAATCTGCAAATATCTCGGAAACGAAGCGAACTATGGCAAAATGTTAAGAGACGTTTTTTGTAGAGAATTATGTTTCCTACAATTTATGTTCTATGATATTTTTTGATCAGAAGCGTAGTTTTCGAGATATATCGAGATACTTAAAAGTTCCGAAGCCGCACCAACATAATAGAGATACAGAAACACCGTGGCCCCTTTCTTTGAGATAACTCTGCACTATTGCGAGCTGCAAATGCCACTTCCAGCTTAGCTGTGCAGAAGAAGAACAACAAGAAGAAGAAGTATCTCGAAATATGTCCGTCAGGCCCCTTCCCTTGAGATAAATCTGCAAATATCTCGGAAACGAAGAGAGCTATGGCAAAATGTTAAGAGACCTTTTTTGTAGAGAATTAAGTTTCCTACTTTTTATGTTCTATGATATTTTTTGATCAGATGCGTAGTTCTCGAGATATATCAAGATATTTAAAAGTTCCGAAGCCGCACCAACATAATAGAGATACAGAAACACCGTGGCCCCTTTCTTTGAGATAACTCTGCACTATTGCGAGCTGTAAATGCCACTTCCAGCTTAGCTGTGCAGAAGAAGAACAACAAGAAGAAGAAATATCTCGAAATATGTCCGTCAGGCCCCTGCCCTTGAGATATATCTGCAAATATCTCGGAAACGAAGCGAGCTATGGCAAAATGTTAAGAGACCTTTTTTGTAGAGAATTATGTTTCCTACAATTTATGTTCTATGATATTTTTTGATCAGAAGCGTAGTTTTCGAGATATATCGAGATATTTAAAAGTTCCGAAGCCGCACCAACATAATAGAGATACAGAAACACCGTGGCCCCTTTCTTTGAGATAACTCTGCACTATTGCGAGCTGCAAATGCCACTTCCAGCTTAGCTGTGCAGAGGAAGAACAACAAGAAGAAGAAATATCTCGAAATATGTCCGTCAGGCCAGTTCCTTTGAGCTGAATCTGCAAATATCTCGGAAACGAAGCGAACTATGGCAAAATGTTAAGAGACGTTTTTTGTAGAGAATTATGTTTCCTACAATTTACGTTCTATGATATTTTTTGATCAGAAGCGTAGTTTTCGAGATATATCGAGATACTTAAAAGTTCCGAAGCCGCACCAACATAATAGAGATACAGAAACACCGTGGCCCCTTTCTTTGAGATAACTCTGCACTATTGCGAGCTGCAAATGCCACTTCCAGCTTAGCTGTGCAGAAGAAGAACAACAAGAAGAAGAAGTATCTCGAAATATGTCCGTCAGGCCCCTTCCCTTGAGATAAATCTGGAAATATCTCGGAAACGAAGAGAGCTATGGCAAAATGTTAAGAGACCTTTTTTGTAGAGAATTAAGTTTTCTACAATTTATATTCTATGATATTTTTTGATCAGAAGCGTAGTTTTCGAGATATATCGAGATATTTAAAAGATCCGAAGCCGCACCAACATAATAGAGATACAGAAACACCGTGGCCCCTTTCTTTGAGATAACTCTGCACTATTGCGCGTTGCAAATGCCACTTCCAGCTTAGCTGTGCAGAAGAGGAACAACAAGAAGAAGAAATATCTCGAAATATGTCCGTCAGGCCCCTTCCCTTGAGATAAATCTGCAAATATCTCGGAAACGAAGCGAGCTATGGCAAAATGTTAGGAGACCTTTTTTGTAGAGAATTAAGTTTCCTACTTTTCATGTTCTATGATATTTTTCGATCAGAGGCGTAGTTCTCGAGATATATCAAGATATTTAAAAGTTCCGAAGCCGCAACAACATAATAGAGATACAGAAACACCGTGGCCCCTCTCTTTGAGATAACTCTGCATGATTGCGAGCTGGAAATGCCACTTCCAGTTTAGCTGTGCAGAAGAAGAACAACAAGAAGAAGAAATATCTCGAAATATGTCCGTCAGGACCCTTCCCTTGAGATAAATCTGCAAATATCTCGGAAACGAAGCGAGCTATTGCAAAACGTTAAAAGACCTTTTTTGTAGAGAATTAAGTTTCCTACTTTTTATGTTCTATGATATTTTTTGATCAGATGCGTAGTTCTCGAGATATATCAAGATATTTAAAAGCTCCGAAGCTGCACCAACATAATAGAGGTACAGAAACACCGTGGCCCCTTTCTTTGAGATAACTCTGCACTATTGCGAGCTGCAAATGCCACTTCCAGCTTAGCTGTGCAGAAGAAGAACAACAAGAATAAGAAATATTTCGAAATATGTCCGTCAGGCCCCTTCCCTTGAGATAAATCTGCAAATATCTCGGAAACGAAGCGAGCTACGGCAAAATGTTAAGAGACCTTTTTTGTAGAGAATTACGTTTCCTACAATTTACGTTCTCTGATATTTTTTGATCAGAAGCGTAGTTTTCGAGATATATCGAGATATTTAAAAGTTCCGAAGCCGCACCAACATAATAGAGATACAGAAACACCGTGGCCCCTTTCTTTGAGATAACTCTGCACTATTGCGACCTGCAAATGCCACTTCCAGCTTAGCTGTGCAGAAGAGGAACAACAAGAAGAAGAAATATCTCGGAATATGTCCGTCAGGCCCCTTCCCTTGAGCTAAATCTGCAAATATCTCGGAAACGATGCCAGTTATGGGAAAATGTTAAGAAACCTTTTTTGTAGAGAATTAAGTTTCCTACTTTTTATGTTCTATGATATTTTTTGATCAGATGCGTAGTTCTCGAGATATATCAAGATATTTAAAAGCTCCGAAGCTGCACCAACATAATAGAGGTACAGAAACACCGTGGCCCCTTTCTTTGAGATAACTCTGCACTATTGCGAGCTGCAAATGCCACTTCCAGCTTAGCTGTGCAGAAGAAGAACAACAAGAATAAGAAATATTTCGAAATATGTCCGTCAGGCCCCTTCCCTTGAGATAAATCTGCAAATATCTCGGAAACGAAGCGAGCTACGGCAAAATGTTAAGAGACCTTTTTTGTAGAGAATTACGTTTCCTACAATTTACGTTCTCTGATATTTTTTGATCAGAAGCGTAGTTTTCGAGATATATCGAGATATTTAAAAGTTCCGAAGCCGCACCAACATAATAGAGATACAGAAACACCGTGGCCCCTTTCTTTGAGATAACTCTGCACTATTGCGACCTGCAAATGCCACTTCCAGCTTAGCTGTGCAGAAGAAGAACAACAAGAATAAGAAATATTTCGAAATATGTCCGTCAGGCCCCTTCCCTTGAGATAAATCTGCAAATATCTCGGAAACGAAGCGAGCTACGGCAAAATGTTAAGAGACCTTTTTTGTAGAAAATTAGGTTTCCTACTTTTTATGTTCTATGATATTTTTTGATCAGATGCGTAGTTCTCGAGATATATCAAGATATTTAAAAGTTCCGAAGCCGCACCAACATAATAGAGATACAGAAACACCGTGGCCCCTTTCTTTGCGATAACTCTGCACTATTGCGAGCTGCAAATGCCACTTCCAGCTTAGCTGTGCAGAAGAAGAACAACAAGAAGAAGAAATATCTGGAAATATGTCCGTCAGGCCCCTTCCCTTGAGATAAATCTGCAAATATCTCGGAAACGAAGCGAGCTACGGCAAAATGTTAAGAGACCATTTTTGTAGAAAATTAGGATTCCTACTTTTTATGTTCTATGATATTTTTTGAACAGATGCGTAGTTTTCGAGATATATCGAGATATTTAAAAGTTCCGAAGCCGCACCAACATAATAGAGATACAGAAACACCGTGGCCCCTTTCTTTGAGATAACTCTGCACTATTGCGACCTGCAAATGCCACTTCCAGCTTAGCTGTGCAGAAGAAGAACAACAAGAATAAGAAATATTTCGAAATATGTCCGTCAGGCCCCTTCCCTTGAGATAAATCTGCAAATATCTCGGAAACGAAGCGAGCTACGGCAAAATGTTAAGAGACCTTTTTTGTAGAAAATTAGGTTTCCTACTTTTTATGTTCTATGATATTTTTTGATCAGATGCGTAGTTCTCGAGATATATCAAGATATTTAAAAGTTCCGAAGCCGCACCAACATAATAGAGATACAGAAACACCGTGGCCCCTTTCTTTGAGATAACTCTGCACTATTGCGAGCTGCAAATGCCACTTCCAGCTTAGCTGTGCAGAAGAAGAACAACAAGAATAAGAAATATTTCGAAATATGTCCGTCAGGCCCCTTCCCTTGAGATAAATCTGCAAATATCTCGGAAACGAAGCGAGCTACGGCAAAATGTTAAGAGACCTTTTTTGTAGAGAATTACGTTTCCTACAATTTACGTTCTCTGATATTTTTTGATCAGAAGCGTAGTTTTCGAGATATATCGAGATATTTAAAAGTTCCGAAGCCGCACCAACATAATAGAGATACAGAAACACCGTGGCCCCTTTCTTTGAGATAACTCTGCACTATTGCGACCTGCAAATGCCACTTCCAGCTTAGCTGTGCAGAAGAGGAACAACAAGAAGAAGAAATATCTCGGAATATGTCCGTCAGGCCCCTTCCCTTGAGCTAAATCTGCAAATATCTCGGAAACGATGCCAGTTATGGGAAAATGTTAAGAAACCTTTTTTGTAGAGAATTAAGTTTCCTACTTTTTATGTTCTATGATATTTTTTGATCAGATGCGTAGTTCTCGAGATATATCAAGATATTTAAAAGCTCCGAAGCTGCACCAACATAATAGAGGTACAGAAACACCGTGGCCCCTTTCTTTGAGATAACTCTGCACTATTGCGAGCTGCAAATGCCACTTCCAGCTTAGCTGTGCAGAAGAAGAACAACAAGAATAAGAAATATTTCGAAATATGTCCGTCAGGCCCCTTCCCTTGAGATAAATCTGCAAATATCTCGGAAACGAAGCGAGCTACGGCAAAATGTTAAGAGACCTTTTTTGTAGAGAATTACGTTTCCTACAATTTACGTTCTCTGATATTTTTTGATCAGAAGCGTAGTTTTCGAGATATATCGAGATATTTAAAAGTTCCGAAGCCGCACCAACATAATAGAGATACAGAAACACCGTGGCCCCTTTCTTTGAGATAACTCTGCACTATTGCGACCTGCAAATGCCACTTCCAGCTTAGCTGTGCAGAAGAAGAACAACAAGAATAAGAAATATTTCGAAATATGTCCGTCAGGCCCCTTCCCTTGAGATAAATCTGCAAATATCTCGGAAACGAAGCGAGCTACGGCAAAATGTTAAGAGACCTTTTTTGTAGAAAATTAGGTTTCCTACTTTTTATGTTCTATGATATTTTTTGATCAGATGCGTAGTTCTCGAGATATATCAAGATATTTAAAAGTTCCGAAGCCGCACCAACATAATAGAGATACAGAAACACCGTGGCCCCTTTCTTTGCGATAACTCTGCACTATTGCGAGCTGCAAATGCCACTTCCAGCTTAGCTGTGCAGAAGAAGAACAACAAGAAGAAGAAATATCTGGAAATATGTCCGTCAGGCCCCTTCCCTTGAGATAAATCTGCAAATATCTCGGAAACGAAGCGAGCTACGGCAAAATGTTAAGAGACCATTTTTGTAGAAAATTAGGATTCCTACTTTTTATGTTCTATGATATTTTTTGAACAGATGCGTAGTTTTCGAGATATATCGAGATATTTAAAAGTTCCGAAGCCGCACCAACATAATAGAGATACAGAAACACCGTGGCCCCTTTCTTTGAGATAACTCTGCACTATTGCGACCTGCAAATGCCACTTCCAGCTTAGCTGTGCAGAAGAAGAACAACAAGAATAAGAAATATTTCGAAATATGTCCGTCAGGCCCCTTCCCTTGAGATAAATCTGCAAATATCTCGGAAACGAAGCGAGCTACGGCAAAATGTTAAGAGACCTTTTTTGTAGAAAATTAGGTTTCCTACTTTTTATGTTCTATGATATTTTTTGATCAGATGCGTAGTTCTCGAGATATATCAAGATATTTAAAAGTTCCGAAGCCGCACCAACATAATAGAGATACAGAAACACCGTGGCCCCTTTCTTTGCGATAACTCTGCACTATTGCGAGCTGCAAATGCCACTTCCAGCTTAGCTGTGCAGAAGAAGAACAACAAGAAGAAGAAATATCTGGAAATATGTCCGTCAGGCCCCTTCCCTTGAGATAAATCTGCAAATATCTCGGAAACGAAGCGAGCTACGGCAAAATGTTAAGAGACCATTTTTGTAGAAAATTAGGATTCCTACTTTTTATGTTCTATGATATTTTTTGAACAGATGCGTAGTTCTCGAGATATATCAAGATATTTAAAAGTTCCGAAGCCGCACCAACATAATAGAGATACAGAAACACCGTGGCCCCTTTCTTTGAGATAACTCTGCACTATTGCGCGCTGCAAATGCCACTTCCAGCTTAGCTGTGCAGAAGAAGAACAACAAGAAGAAGAAATATCTCGAAATATGTCCGTCAGGCCCCTTCCCTTGAGATAAATCTGCAAATATCTCGGAAACGAAGCGAGCTATGGCAAAATGTTAAGAGACCTTTTTTGTAGAGAATTAAGTTTCCTACTTTTTATGTTCTATGATATTTTTTGATCAGATGCGTAGTTCTCGAGATATATCAAGATATTTAAAAGTTCCGAAGCCGCACCAACATAATAGAGATACAGAAACACCGTGGCCCCTTTCTTTGAGGTAACTCTGCACTATTGCGAGCTGCAAATGCCACTTCCAGCTTAGCTGTGCAGAAGAAGAACAACAAGAAGAAGAAATATCTCGAAATATGTCCGTCAGGCCCCTTCCCTTGAGATAAATCTGCAAATATCTCGGAAACCAAGCGAGCTATCGCAAAATGTTAAGAGACCTTATTTGTAGAGAATTAAGTTTCCTACTTTTTATGTTCTACGATATTTTTTGATCAGATGCGTAGTTCTCGAGATATATCAAGATATTTAAAAGTTCCGAAGCCGCACCAACATAATAGAGATACAGATACACCGTGGCCCCTTTCTGTGAGATAACTCTGCACTATTGCGAGCTGCAAATGCCACTTCCAGCTTAGCTGTGCAGAAGAAGAACAACAAGAAGAAGAAATATCTGGAAATATGTCCGTGAGGCCCCTTCCCTTGAGATAAATCTGCAAATATCTCGGAAACGAAGCACGCTATGGCAAAATGTTAAGAGACCTTTTTTGTAGAGAATTAAGTTTCCTACTTTTTATGTTCTATGATATTTTCTGATCAGATGCGTAGTTCTCGAGATATATCAAGATATTTAAAAGTTCCGAAGCCGCACCAACATAATAGAGATACAGAAACACCGTGGCCCCTTTCTTTGAGATAACTCTGCACTACTGCGAGCTGCAAATGCCACTTCCAGCTTAGCTGTGCAGAAGAAGAACAACAAGAAGAAGAAATATCTCGAAATATGTCCGTCAGGCCCCTTCCCTTGAGATAAATCTGCAAATATCTCGGAAACGAAGCGAGCTATGGCAAAATGTTAAGAGACCTTTTTTGTAGAGAATTAAGTTTCCTACTTTTTATGTTCTATGATATTTTTTGATCAGATGCGTAGTTCTCGAGATATATCAAGATATTTAAAAGTTCCGAAGCCGCACCAACATAATAGAGATACAGAAACACCGTGGCCCCTTTCTTTGAGATAACTCTGCACTATTGCGACCTGCAAATGCCACTTCCAGCTTAGCTGTGCAGAAGAGGAACAACAAGAAGAAGAAATATCTCGGAATATGTCCGTCAGGCCCCTTCCCTTGAGCTAAATCTGCAAATATCTCGGAAACGATGCCAGTTATGGGAAAATGTTAAGAAACCTTTTTTGTAGAGAATTAAGTTTCCTACTTTTTATGTTCTATGATATTTTTTGATCAGATGCGTAGTTTTCGAGATATATCGAGATATTTAAAAGTTCCGAAGCCGCACCAACATAATAGAGATACAGAAACACCGTGGCCCCTTTCTTTGAGATAACTCTGCACTATTGCGACCTGCAAATGCCACTTCCAGCTTAGCTGTGCAGAAGAAGAACAACAAGAATAAGAAATATTTCGAAATATGTCCGTCAGGCCCCTTCCCTTGAGATAAATCTGCAAATATCTCGGAAACCAAGCGAGCTACGGCAAAATGTTAAGAGACCTTTTTTGTAGAAAATTAGGTTTCCTACTTTTTATGTTCTATGATATTTTTTGATCAGATGCGTAGTTCTCGAGATATATCAAGATATTTAAAAGTTCCGAAGCCGCACCAACATAATAGAGATACAGAAACACCGTGGCCCCTTTCTTTGCGATAACTCTGCACTATTGCGAGCTGCAAATGCCACTTCCAGCTTAGCTGTGCAGAAGAAGAACAACAAGAAGAAGAAATATCTGGAAATATGTCCGTCAGGCCCCTTCCCTTGAGATAAATCTGCAAATATCTCGGAAACGAAGCGAGCTACGGCAAAATGTTAAGAGACCATTTTTGTAGAAAATTAGGATTCCTACTTTTTATGTTCTATGATATTTTTTGAACAGATGCGTAGTTCTCGAGATATATCAAGATATTTAAAAGTTCCGAAGCCGCACCAACATAATAGAGATACAGAAACACCGTGGCCCCTTTCTTTGAGATAACTCTGCACTATTGCGCGCTGCAAATGCCACTTCCAGCTTAGCTGTGCAGAAGAAGAACAACAAGAAGAAGAAATATCTCGAAATATGTCCGTCAGGCCCCTTCCCTTGAGATAAATCTGCAAATATCTCGGAAACGAAGCGAGCTATGGCAAAATGTTAAGAGACCTTTTTTGTAGAGAATTAAGTTTCCTACTTTTTATGTTCTATGATATTTTTTGATCAGATGCGTAGTTCTCGAGATATATCAAGATATTTAAAAGTTCCGAAGCCGCACCAACATAATAGAGATACAGAAACACCGTGGCCCCTTTCTTTGAGGTAACTCTGCACTATTGCGAGCTGCAAATGCCACTTCCAGCTTAGCTGTGCAGAAGAAGAACAACAAGAAGAAGAAATATCTCGAAATATGTCCGTCAGGCCCCTTCCCTTGAGATAAATCTGCAAATATCTCGGAAACCA
The DNA here is from genome assembly GCF_051020975.1 of Osmia lignaria lignaria. NCBI lineage: Eukaryota > Metazoa > Arthropoda > Insecta > Hymenoptera > Megachilidae > Osmia > Osmia lignaria. The sequence goes on from NW_027478166.1 coordinate 10,941,020, forward strand.
AGCGAGCTATCGCAAAATGTTAAGAGACCTTATTTGTAGAGAATTAAGTTTCCTACTTTTTATGTTCTACGATATTTTTTGATCAGATGCGTAGTTCTCGAGATATATCAAGATATTTAAAAGTTCCGAAGCCGCACCAACATAATAGAGATACAGATACACCGTGGCCCCTTTCTGTGAGATAACTCTGCACTATTGCGAGCTGCAAATGCCACTTCCAGCTTAGCTGTGCAGAAGAAGAACAACAAGAAGAAGAAATATCTGGAAATATGTCCGTGAGGCCCCTTCCCTTGAGATAAATCTGCAAATATCTCGGAAACGAAGCAAGCTATGGCAAAATGTTAAGAGACCCTTTTTGTAGAGAATTAAGTTTCCTACTTTTTATGTTCTATGATATTTTTTGATCAGATGCGTAGTTTTCGAGATATATCGAGATATTTAAAAGTTCCGAAGCCGCACCAACATAATAGAGATACAGAAATACCGTGGCCCCTTTCTTTGAGATAACTCTGCACTATTGCGACCTGCAAATGCCACTTCCAGCTTAGCTGTGCAGAAGAAGAACAACAAGAATAAGAAATATTTCGAAATATGTCCGTCAGGCCCCTTCCCTTGAGATAAATCTGCAAATATCTCGGAAACCAAGCGAGCTACGGCAAAATGTTAAGAGACCTTTTTTGTAGAAAATTAGGTTTCCTACTTTTTATGTTCTATGATATTTTTTGATCAGATGCGTAGTTCTCGAGATATATCAAGATATTTAAAAGTTCCGAAGCCGCACCAACATAATAGAGATACAGAAACACCGTGGCCCCTTTCTTTGCGATAACTCTGCACTATTGCGAGCTGCAAATGCCACTTCCAGCTTAGCTGTGCAGAAGAAGAACAACAAGAAGAAGAAATATCTGGAAATATGTCCGTCAGGCCCCTTCCCTTGAGATAAATCTGCAAATATCTCGGAAACGAAGCGAGCTACGGCAAAATGTTAAGAGACCATTTTTGTAGAAAATTAGGATTCCTACTTTTTATGTTCTATGATATTTTTTGAACAGATGCGTAGTTCTCGAGATATATCAAGATATTTAAAAGTTCCGAAGCCGCACCAACATAATAGAGATACAGAAACACCGTGGCCCCTTTCTTTGAGATAACTCTGCACTATTGCGCGCTGCAAATGCCACTTCCAGCTTAGCTGTGCAGAAGAAGAACAACAAGAAGAAGAAATATCTCGAAATATGTCCGTCAGGCCCCTTCCCTTGAGATAAATCTGCAAATATCTCGGAAACGAAGCGAGCTATGGCAAAATGTTAAGAGACCTTTTTTGTAGAGAATTAAGTTTCCTACTTTTTATGTTCTATGATATTTTTTGATCAGATGCGTAGTTCTCGAGATATATCAAGATATTTAAAAGTTCCGAAGCCGCACCAACATAATAGAGATACAGAAACACCGTGGCCCCTTTCTTTGAGGTAACTCTGCACTATTGCGAGCTGCAAATGCCACTTCCAGCTTAGCTGTGCAGAAGAAGAACAACAAGAAGAAGAAATATCTCGAAATATGTCCGTCAGGCCCCTTCCCTTGAGATAAATCTGCAAATATCTCGGAAACCAAGCGAGCTATCGCAAAATGTTAAGAGACCTTATTTGTAGAGAATTAAGTTTCCTACTTTTTATGTTCTACGATATTTTTTGATCAGATGCGTAGTTCTCGAGATATATCAAGATATTTAAAAGTTCCGAAGCCGCACCAACATAATAGAGATACAGATACACCGTGGCCCCTTTCTGTGAGATAACTCTGCACTATTGCGAGCTGCAAATGCCACTTCCAGCTTAGCTGTGCAGAAGAAGAACAACAAGAAGAAGAAATATCTGGAAATATGTCCGTGAGGCCCCTTCCCTTGAGATAAATCTGCAAATATCTCGGAAACGAAGCAAGCTATGGCAAAATGTTAAGAGACCTTTTTTGTAGAGAATTAAGTTTCCTACTTTTTATGTTCTATGATATTTTCTGATCAGATGCGTAGTTCTCGAGATATATCAAGATATTTAAAAGTTCCGAAGCCGCACCAACATAATAGAGATACAGAAACACCGTGGCCCCTTTCTTTGAGATAACTCTGCACTACTGCGAGCTGCAAATGCCACTTCCAGCTTAGCTGTGCAGAAGAAGAACAACAAGAAGAAGAAATATCTCGAAATATGTCCGTCAGGCCCCTTCCCTTGAGATAAATCTGCAAATATCTCGGAAACGAAGCGAGCTATGGCAAAATGTTAAGAGACCATTTTTGTAGAGAATTAAGTTTCCTACTTTTTATGTTCTATGATATTTTTTGATCAGATGCGTAGTTCTCGAGATATATCCTGATATTTAAAAGTTCCGAAGCGGCACCAACATAATAGAGATACAGAAACACCGTGGCCCCTTTCTTTGAGGTAACTCTGCACTATTGCGAGCTGCAAATGCCACTTCCAGCTTAGCTGTGCAGAAGAAGAACAACAAGAAGAAGGAATATCTCGAAATATGTCCGTCAGGCCCCTTCCCTTGAGATAAATCTGCAAATATCTCGGAAACCAAGCGAGCTATGGCAAAAGTGTTTAGAGACCTTATTTGTAGAGAATTAAGTTTCCTACTTTTTATGTTCTACGATATTTTTTGATCAGATGCGTAGTTCTCGAGATATATCAAGATATTTAAAAGTTCCGAAGCCGCACCAACATAATAGAGATACAGAAACACCGTGGCCCCTTTCTTTGAGATAACTCTGCACTATTGCGACCTGCAAATGCCACTTCCAGCTTAGCTGTGCAGAAGAGGAACAACAAGAAGAAGAAATATCTCGGAATATGTCCGTCAGGCCCCTTCCCTTGAGCTAAATCTGCAAATATCTCGGAAACGATGCCAGCTATGGGAAAATGTTAAGAGACCTTTTTTGTAGAGAATTAAGTTTCCTACTTTTTATGTTCTATGATATTTTTTGATCAGATGCGTAGTTCTCGAGATATATCAAGATATTTAAAAGCTCCGAAGCTGCACCAACATAATAGAGGTACAGAAACACCGTGGCCCCTTTCTTTGAGATAACTCTGCACTAGTGCGAGCCGCAAATGCCACTTCCAGCTTAGCTGTGCAGAAGAAGAACAACAAGAAGAAGAAGAAGTATCTCGAAATATGTCCGTCAGGCCCGTTCCTTTGAGCTGAATCTGCAAATATCTCGGAAACGAAGCGAGCTATGGCAAAATGTTGAGAGACGGTTTTTGTAGAGAATTATGTTTCCTACAATTTATGTTCTATGATATTTTTTGATCAGAAGCGTAGTTTTCGAGATATATCGAGATATTTAAAAGTTCCGAAGCCGCACCAACATAATAGAGATACAGAAACACCGTGGCCCCTTTCTTTGAGATAACTCTGCACGATTGCGAGCTGGAAATGCCACTTCCAGTTTAGCTGTGCAGAAGAAGAACAACAAGAAGAAGAAATATCTCGAAATATGTCCATCAGGACCCTTCCCTTGAGATAAATCTGCAAATATCTCGGAAACGAAGCGAGCTATGGCAAAATGTTAAGAGACCTTTTTTGTAGAGAATAATGTTTCCTACAATTTACGTTCTATGATATTTTTTGATCAGAAGCGTAGTTCTCGAGATATATCAAGATATTTAAAAGTTCCGAAGACGCACCAACATAATAGAGATACAGAAACACCGTGGCCCCTTTCTTTGAGATAACTCTGCACCATTGCGAGCTGCAAATGCCACTTCCAGCTTAGCTGTGCAGAAGAAGAACAACAAGAAGAAGAAATATCTCGAAAAATGTCCGTCAGGCCCCTTCCCTTGAGATAAATCTGCAAATATCTCGGAAACGAAGCGAGCTACGGCAAAATGTTAAGAGACCTTTTTTGTAGAAAATTAGGTTTCCTACTTTTTATGTTCTATGATATTTTTTGATCAGATGCGTAGTTCTCGAGATATATCAAGATATTTGAAAGTTCCGAAGCCGCACCAACATAATAGAGATACAGAAACACCGTGGCCCCTTTCTTTGAGATAACTCTGCACTATTGCGAGCGGCAAATGCCACTTCCAGCTTAGCTGTGCAGAAGAAGAACAACAAGAAGAAGAAATATCTGGAAATATGTCCGTCAGGCCCCTTCCCTTGAGATAAATCTGCAAATATCTCGGAAACGAAGCGAGCTACGGCAAAATGTTAAGAGACCTTTTTTGTAGAAAATTAGGATTCCTACTTTTTATGCTCTATGATATTTTTTGAACAGATGCGTAGTTCTCGAGATATATCAAGATATTTAAAAGTTCCGAAGCCGCACCAACATAATAGAGATACAGAAACACCGTGGCCCCTTTCTTTGAGATAACTCTGCACTATTGCGCGCTGCAAATGCTACTTCCAGCTTAGCTGTGCAGAAGAAGAACAACAAGAAGAAGAAATATCTCGAAATATGTCCGTCAGGCCCCTTCCCTTGAGATAAATCTGCAAATATCTCGGAAACGAAGCGAGCTATGGCAAAATGTTAAGAGACCTTTTTTGTAGAGAATTAAGTTTCCTACTTTTTATGTTCTATGATATTTTTTGATCAGATGCGTAGTTCTCGAGATATATCAAGATATTTAAAAGTTCCGAAGCCGCACCAACATAATAGAGATACAGAAACACCGTGGCCCCTTTCTTTGAGATAACTCTGCACTATTGCGAGCGGCAAATGCCACTTCCAGCTTAGCTGTGCAGAAGAAGAACAACAAGAAGAAGAAATATCTGGAAATATGTCCGTCCGGCCCCTTCCCTTGAGATAAATCTGCAAATATCTCGGAAACGAAGCGAGCTACGGCAAAATGTTAAGAGACCTTTTTTGTAGAGAATTATATTTCCCACAATTTAGGTTCTATGATATTTTTTGATCAGAAGCGTAGTTTTCGAGATAAATCGAGATATTTAAAAGATCCGAAGCCGCACCAACATAATAGAGATACAGAAACACCGTGGCCCCTTTCTTTGAGATAACTCTGCACTATTGCGAGCTGCAAATGCCACTTCCAGCTTAGCTGTGCAGAAGAAGAACAACAAGAAGAAGAAATATCTCGAAATATGTCCGTCAGGCCCCTTCCCTTGAGATAAATCTGCAAATATCTCGGAAACGAAGCGAGCTATGGCAAAATGTTAAGAGACCTTTTTTGTAGAGAATAATGTTTCCTACAATTTACGTTCTATGATATTTTTTGATCAGAAGCGTAGTTCTCGAGATATATCAAGATATTTAAAAGTTCCGAAGACGCACCAACATAATAGAGATACAGAAACACCGTGGCCCCTTTCTTTGAGATAACTCTGCACCATTGCGAGCTGCAAATGCCACTTCCAGCTTAGCTGTGCAGAAGAAGAACAACAAGAAGAAGAAATATCTCGAAAAATGTCCGTCAGGCCCCTTCCCTTGAGATAAATCTGCAAATATCTCGGAAACGAAGCGAGCTACGGCAAAATGTTAAGAGACCTTTTTTGTAGAAAATTAGGTTTCCTACTTTTTATGTTCTATGATATTTTTTGATCAGATGCGTAGTTCTCGAGATATATCAAGATATTTGAAAGTTCCGAAGCCGCACCAACATAATAGAGATACAGAAACACCGTGGCCCCTTTCTTTGAGATAACTCTGCACTATTGCGAGCGGCAAATGCCACTTCCAGCTTAGCTGTGCAGAAGAAGAACAACAAGAAGAAGAAATATCTGGAAATATGTCCGTCAGGCCCCTTCCCTTGAGATAAATCTGCAAATATCTCGGAAACGAAGCGAGCTACGGCAAAATGTTAAGAGACCTTTTTTGTAGAAAATTAGGATTCCTACTTTTTATGCTCTATGATATTTTTTGAACAGATGCGTAGTTCTCGAGATATATCAAGATATTTAAAAGTTCCGAAGCCGCACCAACATAATAGAGATACAGAAACACCGTGGCCCCTTTCTTTGAGATAACTCTGCACTATTGCGCGCTGCAAATGCCACTTCCAGCTTAGCTGTGCAGAAGAAGAACAACAAGAAGAAGAAATATCTCGAAATATGTCCGTCAGGCCCCTTCCCTTGAGATAAATCTGCAAATATCTCGGAAACGAAGCGAGCTATGGCAAAATGTTAAGAGACCTTTTTTGTAGAGAATTAAGTTTCCTACTTTTTATGTTCTATGATATTTTTTGATCAGATGCGTAGTTCTCGAGATATATCAAGATATTTAAAAGTTCCGAAGCCGCACCAACATAATAGAGATACAGAAACACCGTGGCCCCTTTCTTTGAGATAACTCTGCACTATTGCGAGCGGCAAATGCCACTTCCAGCTTAGCTGTGCAGAAGAAGAACAACAAGAAGAAGAAATATCTGGAAATATGTCCGTCAGGCCCCTTCCCTTGAGATAAATCTGCAAATATCTCGGAAACGAAGCGAGCTACGGCAAAATGTTAAGAGACCTTTTTTGTAGAAAATTAGGATTCCTACTTTCTATGCTCTATGATATTTTTTGAACAGATGCGTAGTTCTCGAGATATATCAAGATATTTAAAAGTTCCGAAGCCGCACCAACATAATACAGATACAGAAACACCGTAGCCCCTTTCTTTGCGATAACTCTGCACTATTGCGAGCTGCAAATGCCACTTCCAGCTTAGCTGTGCAGAAGAAGAACAACAAGAAGAAGAAATATCTCGAAATATGTCCGTCAGGACCCTTCCCTTGAGATAAATCTGCAAATATCTCGGAAACGAAGCGAGCTATTGCAAAACGTTAAGAGACCTTTTTTGTAGAGAATTAAGTTTCCTACTTTTTATGTTCTATGATATTTTTTGATCAGATGCGTAGTTCTCGAGATATATCAAGATATTTAAAAGTTCCGAAGCCGCACGAACATAATAGAGATACAGAAACACCGTAGCCCCTTTCTTTGCGATAACTCTGCACTATTGCGAGCTGCAAATGCCACTTCCAGCTTAGCTGTGCAGAAGAAGAACAACAAGAAGAAGAAATATCTCGAAATATGTCCGTCAGGCCCCTTCCCTTGAGATAAATCTGCAAATATCTCGGAAACGAAGCGAGCTATGGCAAAATGTTAAGAGACCTTTTTTGTAGAGAATCAAGTTTCCTACTTTTTATGTTCTACGATATTTTTCGATCAGAGGCGTAGTTCTCGAGATATATCAAGATATTCAAAAGTTCCGAAGCCGCACCAACATAATAGAGATACAGAAACACCGTGGCCCCTTTCTTTGAGATAACTCTGCACTATTGCGAGCTGCAAATGCCACTTCCAGCTTAGCTGTGCAGAAGAAGAACAACAAGAAGAAGAAATATCTGGAAATATGTCCGTCCGGCCCCTTCCCTTGAGATAAATCTGCAAATATCTCGGAAACGAAGCGAGCTACGGCAAAATGTTAAGAGACCTTTTTTGTAGAGAATTATATTTCCCACAATTTAGGTTCTATGATATTTTTTGATCAGAAGCGTAGTTTTCGAGATAAATCGAGATATTTAAAAGATCCGAAGCCGCACCAACATAATAGAGATACAGAAACACCGTGGCCCCTTTCTTTGAGATAACTCTGCACTATTGCGAGCTGCAAATGCCACTTCCAGCTTAGCTGTGCAGAAGAAGAACAACAAGAAGAAGAAATATCTCGAAATATGTCCGTCAGGCCCCTTCCCTTGAGATAAATCTGCAAATATCTCGGAAACGAAGCGAGCTATGGCAAAATGTTAACAGACCTTTTTGTAGAGAATTAAGTTTCCTACTTTTTATGTTCTATGATATTTTTTGATCAGATGCGTAGTTCTCGAGATATATCAAGATATTTAAAAGTTCCGAAGCCGCACCAACATAATAGAGATACAGAAACACCGTGGCCCCTTTCTTTGAGATAACTCTGCACTATTGCGAGCTGCAAATGCCACTTCCAGCTTAGCTGTGCAGAAGAAGAACAACAAGAAGAAGAAATATCTCGAAATATGTCCGTCAGGCCCCTTCCCTTGAGATAAATCTGCAAATATCTCGGAAACGAAGCGAGCTATGGCAAAATGTTAAGCGACTTTATTTGTAGAGAATTAAGTTTCCTACTTTTTACGTTCTATGATATTTTTTAATCAGATGCGTAGTTCTCGAGATATATAAAGATAATTTAAAGTTCCGAAGCCGCACCAACATAATAGAGATACAGAAACACCGTGGCCCCTTTCTTCGAGATAACTCTGCACTATTGCGAGCTGCAAATGCCACTTCCAGCTTAGCTGTGCAGAAGAAGAACAACAAGAAGAAGAAATATCTCGAAATATGTCCGTCAGGCCCCTTCCCTCGAGATAAATCTGCAAATATCTCGGAAACGAAGCGAGCTATGGCAAAATGTTGAGAGACCTTTTTTGTAGAGAATTAAGTTTCCTACTTTTTATGTTCTATGATATTTTTTGATCGGATGCGTAGTTCTCGAGATATATCAAGATATTTAAAAGTTCCGAAGCCGCACCAACATAATAGAGATACAGAAACACCGTGGCCCCTTTCTTTGAGATAACTCTGCACTATTGCGAGCTGCAAATGCCACTTCCAGCTTAGCTGTGCAGAAGAAGAACAACAAGAAGAAGAAATATCTCGAAATATGTCCGTCAGACCCCTTCCCTTGAAATAAATCTGCAAATATCTCGGAAACGAAGCGAGCTATGGCAAAATGTTAAGAGATCTTTTTTGTAGAGAATTATGTTTCCCACAATTCACGTTCTATGATATTTTTCGATCAGAAGCGTAGTTTTCGAGATATATCGAGATATTTAAAAGATCCGAAGCCGCACCAACATAATAGAGATACAGAAACACCGTGGCCCCTTTCTTCGAGATAACTCTGCACTATTGCGAGCTGCAAATGCCACTTCCAGCTTAGCTGTGCAGAAGAAGACCAACAAGAAGAAGAAATATCTCGAAATATGTCCGTCAGGCCCCTTCCCTTGAGATAAATCTGCAAATATCTCGGAAACGAAGCGAGCTATGGCAATATGTTAAGAGACCTTATTTGTGGAGAATTAAGTTTCCTACTTTTTATGTTCTATGATATTTTTTGATCGGATGCGTAGCTCTCGAGATATATCAAGATGTTTAAAAGTTCCGAAGCCGCACCAACATAATAGAGATACAGAAACACCGTGGCCCCTTTCTTTGAGATAACTCTGCACTATTGCGAGCTGCAAATGCCACTTCCAGCTTAGCTGTGCAGAAGAAGAACAACAAGAAGAAGAAATATCTCGAAATATGTCCGTCAGACCCCTTCCCTTGAGATAAATCTGCAAATATCTCGGAAACGAAGCGAGCTATGGCAAAATGTTAAGAGACCATTTTTGTAGAGAATTATGTTTCCCACAATTTACGTTCTATAATATTTTTTGATCAGAAGCGTAGTTTTCGAGATATATCGAGATATTTAAAAGATCCGAAGCTGCACCAACATAATAGAGATACAGAAACACCGTGGCCCCTTACTTTGAGATAACTCTGCACTAGTGCGAGCCGCAAATGCCGCTTCCAGCTTAGCTGTGCAGAAGAAGAACAACAAGAAGAAGAAATATCTCGAAATATGTCCGTCAGGCCCCTTCCCTCGAGATAAATCTGCAAATATCTCGGAAACGAAGCGAGCTATGGCAAAATGTTAAGAGACCTTTTTTGTAGAGAATTAAGTTTCCTACTTTTCATGTTCTATGATATTTTTTGATCGGATGCGTAGTTCTCGAGATATATCAAGATATTTAAAAGTTCCGAAGCCGCACCAACATAATAGAGATACAGAAACACCGTGGCCCCTTTCTTTCAGATAACTCTGCACTATTGCGAGCTGGAAATGCCACTTCCTGTTTAGCTGTGCAGAAGAAGAACAACAAGAAGAAGAAATATCACGAAATATGTCCGTTAGGCCCCTTCCCTTGAGATAAATCTGCAAATATCTCGGAAACGAAGCGAGCTATGGCAAAATGTTAAGAGACCTTTTTGTAGCGAATTAAGTTTCCTACTTTTTATGTTCTATGATATTTTTTGATCAGATGCGTAGTTCTCGAGATATATCAAGATATTTAAAAGTTCCGAAGCCGCACCAACATAATAGAGATACAGAAACACCGTGGCCCCTTTCTTTGAGATAACTCTGCACTAGTGCGAGCCGCAAATGCCACTTCCAGCTTAGCTGTGCAGAAGAAGAACAACAAGAAGAAGAAATATCTCGAAATATGTCCGTCAGGCCCCTTCCCTTGAGATATATCTGCAAATATCTCGGAAACGAAGCGAGCTATGGCAAAATGTTAAGAGACCTTTTTTGTAGAGAATTAAGTTTCCTACTTTTTATCTTCTATGATATTTTCTGATCAGATTCGTAGTTCTCGAGATATATCAAGATATTTAAAAGTTCCGAAGCCGCACCAACATAATAGAGATACAGAAACACCGTGGCCCCTCTCTTTGAGATAACTCTGCACTATTGCGAGCTGCAAATGCCACTTCCAGCTTAGCTGTGCAGAAGAAGAACAACAAGAAGAAGAAATATCTCGAAATATGTCCGTCAGGCCCCTTCCCTTGAGATAAATCTGCAAATATCTCGGAAACGAAGCGAGCTATGGCAAAATGTTAAGAGACCTTTTTTGTATGGAATTATGTTTCCTACTTTTTATGTTCTATGATATTTTTTGATCGGATGCGTAGCTCTCGAGATATATCAAGATATTTAAAAGTTCCGAAGCCGCACCAACATAATAGAGATACAGAAACACCGTGGCCCCTTTCTTTGAGATAACTCTGCACTATTGCGAGCTGCAAATGCCACTTCCAGCTTAGCTGTGCAGAAGAAGAACAACAAGAAGAAGAAATATCTCGAAATATGTCCGTCAGACCCCTTCCCTTGAGATAAATCTGCAAATATCTCGGAAACGAAGCGAGCTATGGCAAAATGTTAAGAGACCATTTTTGTAGAGAATTATGTTTCCCACAATTTACGTTCTATAATATTTTTTGATCAGAAGCGTAGTTTTCGAGATATATCGAGATATTTAAAAGATCCGAAGCTGCACCAACATAATAGAGATACAGAAACACCGTGGCCCCTTACTTTGAGATAACTCTGCACTAGTGCGAGCCGCAAATGCCGCTTCCAGCTTAGCTGTGCAGAAGAAGAACAACAAGAAGAAGAAATATCTCGAAATATGTCCGTCAGGCCCCTTCCCTCGAGATAAATCTGCAAATATCTCGGAAACGAAGCGAGCTATGGCAAAATGTTAAGAGACCTTTTTTGTAGAGAATTAAGTTTCCTACTTTTCATGTTCTATGATATTTTTTGATCGGATGCGTAGTTCTCGAGATATATCAAGATATTTAAAAGTTCCGAAGCCGCACCAACATAATAGAGATACAGAAACACCGTGGCCCCTTTCTTTGAGATAACTCTGCACTATTGCGAGCTGCAAATGCCACTTCCAGCTTAGCTGTGCAGAAGAAGAACAACAAAAAGAAGAAATATCTCGAAATATGTCCGTCAGGCCCCTTCCCTTGAGATAAATCTGCAAATATCTCGGAAACGAAGCGAGCTATGGCAAAATGTTAAGAGACCTCTTTTGTAGAGAATTAAGTTTCCTACTTTTTATGTTCTATGATATTTTTCGAGCAGATGCGTAGTTCTCGAGATATATCAAGATATTTAAAAGTTCCGAAGCCGCACCAACATAATAGAGATACAGACACACCGTGGCCCCTTTCTTTGAGATAGCTCTGCACTATTGCGAGCTGCAAATGCCACTTCCAGCTTAGCTGTGCAGAAGAAGACCAACAAGAAGAAGAAATATCTCGAAATATGTCCGTCAGGCCCCTTCCCTTAAGATAAATCTGCAAATATCTCGGAAACGAAGCGAGCTATGGCAAAATGTTAAGAGACCTTATTTGTGGAGAATTAAGTTTCCTACTTTTTACGTTCTATGATATTATTTGATCAGATGCGTAGTTCTCGAGATATATCAAGATATTTAAAAGTTCCGAAGCCGCACCAACATAATAGAGATACAGAAACACCGTGGCCCCTTTCTTTGAGATAACTCTGCACTATTGCGAGCTGCAAATGCCACTTCCAGCTTAGCTGTGCAGAAGAAGAACAACAAGAAGAAGAAATATCTCGAAATATGTCCGTCAGGCCCCTTCCCTTGAGATAAATCTGCAAATATCTCGGAAACGAAGCGAGCTATGGCAAAATGTTAAGAGACCTTATTTGTAGAGAATTAAGTTTCCTACTTTTTATGTTCTATGATATTTTTTGATCAGATGCGTAGTTCTCGAGATATATCAAGATATTTAAAAGTTCCGAAGCCGCACCAACATAATAGAGATACAGAAACACCGTGGCCCCTTTCTTTGAGATAACTCTGCGCTATTGCGAGCTGGAAATGCCACTTCCAGTTTAGCTGTGCAGAAGAAGAACAACAAGAAGAGGAAATATCTCGAAATATGTCCGTCAGGCCCCTTCCCTTGAGATATATCTGCAAATATCTCGGAAACAAAACGAGCTATGGCAAAATGTTAAGAGACCTTTTTTGTAGAGAATTATGTTTCCTACAATTTATGTTCTATGATATTTTTTGATCAGAAGCGTAGTTTTCGAGATATATCGAGATATTTAAAAGATCCGAAGCTGCACCAACATAATAGAGATACAGAAACACCGTGGCCCCTTTCTTTGAGATAACTCTGCACTAGTGCGAGCCGCAAATGCCGCTTCCAGCTTAGCTGTGCAGAAGAAGAACAACAAGAAGAAGAAATATCTCGAAATATGTCCGTCAGGCCCCTTCCCTCGAGATAAATCTGCAAATATCTCGGAAACGAAGCGAGCTATGGCAAAATGTTAATAGACCTTTTTTGTAGAGAATTAAGTTTCCTACTTTTTATGTTCTATGATATTTTTTGATCGGATGCGTAGTTCTCGAGATATATCAAGATATTTAAAAGTTCCGAAGCCGCACCAACATAATAGAGATACAGAAACACCGTGGCCCCTTTCTTTGAGATAACTCTGCACTATTGCGAGCTGCAAATGCCACTTCCAGCTTAGCTGTGCAGAAGAAGAACAACAAAAAGAAGAAATATCTCGAAATATGTCCGTCAGGCCCCTTCCCTTGAGATAAATCTGCAAATATCTCGGAAACGAAGCGAGCTATGGCAAAATGTTAAGAGACCTCTTTTGTAGAGAATTAAGTTTCCTACTTTTTATGTTCTATGATATTTTTCGATCAGATGCGTAGTTCTCGAGATATATCAAGATATTTAAAAGTTCCGAAGCCGCACCAACATAATAGAGATACAGACACACCGTGGCCCCTTTCTTTGAGATAACTCTGCACTATTGCGAGCTGCAAATGCCACTTCCAGCTTAGCTGTGCAGAAGAAGAACAACAAGCAGAAGAAATATCTCGAAATATGTCCGTCAGGCCCCTTCCCTTGAGATAAATCTGCAAATATCTCGGAAACGAAGCGAGCTATGGCAAAATGTTAAGAGACCTGTTTTGTAGAGAATTAAGTTTCCTACTTTTTATGTTCTATGATATTTTTCGATCAGATGCGTAGTTCTCGAGATATATCAAGATATTTAAAAGTTCCGAAGCCGCACCAACATAATAGGGATACAGAAACACCGTGGCCCCTTTCTTTGAGATAACTCTGCACTATTGCGAGCTGCAAATGCCACCTCCAGCTTAGCTGTGCAGAAGAAGAACAACAAGAAGAAGAAATATCTCGAAATATGTCCGTCAGACCCCTTCCCTTGAGATAAATCTGCAAATATCTCGGAAACGAAGCGAGCTATGGCAAAATGTTAAGAGACCTTTTTTGTAGAGAATTAAGTTTCCTACTTTTTATGTTCTATGATATTTTTCGATCAGAGGCGTAGTTCTCGAGATATATCAAGATATTTAAAAGTTCCGAAGCCGCACCAACATAATAGAGATACAGAAACACCGTGGCCCCTTTCTTTGAGATAACTCTGCACTATTGCGAGCTGCAAATGCCACCTCCAGCTTAGCTGTGCAGAAGAAGAACAACAAGAAGAAGAAATATCTCGAAATATGTCCGTCAGACCCCTTCCCTTGAGATAAATCTGCAAATATCTCGGAAACGAAGCGAGCTATGGCAAAATGTTAAGAGACCTTTTTTGTAGGGAATTAAGTTTCCTACTTTTTATGTTCTATGATATTTTTCGATCAGAGGCGTAGTTCTCGAGATATATCAAGATATTTCAAAGTTCCGAAGCCGCACCAACATAATAGAGATACAGAAACACCGTGGCCCCTTTCTTTGAGATAACTCTGCACGATTGCGAGCTGGAAATGCCACTTCCAGTTTAGCTGTGCAGAAGAAGAACAACAAGAAGAAGAAATATCTCGAAATATGTCCATCAGGACCCTTCCCTTGAGATGAATCTGCAAATATCTCGGAAACGAAGCGAGCTATTGCAAATCGATAAGAGACCTTTTTTGTAGAGAATTAAGTTTCCTACTTTTTATGTTCTATGATATTTTTTGATCAGATGCGTAGTTCTCGAGATATATCAAGATATTTAAAAGCTCCGAAGCTGCACCAACATAATAGAGGTACAGAAACACCGTGGCCCCTTTCTTTGAGATAACTCTGCACTATTGCGAGCTGCAAATGCCACCTCCAGCTTAGCTGTGCAGAAGAAGAACAACAAGAAGAAGAAATATCTCGAAATATGTCCGTCAGACCCCTTCCCTTGAGATAAATCTGCAAATATCTCGGAAACGAAGCGAGCTATGGCAAAATGTTAAGAGACCTTTTTTGTAGAGAATTAAGTTTCCTACTTTTTATGTTCTATGATATTTTCTGATCAGATGCGTAGTTCTCGAGATATATCAAGATATTTAAAAGCTCCGAAGCTGCACCAACATAATAGAGATACAGAAACACCGTGGCCCCTTTCTTTGAGATAACTCTGCACTATTGCGAGCTGCAAATGCCACCTCCAGCTTAGCTGTGCAGAAGAAGAACAACAAGAAGAAGAAATATCTCGAAATATGTCCGTCAGACCCCTTCCCTTGAGATAAATCTGCAAATATCTCGGAAACGAAGCGAGCTATGGCAAAATGTTAAGAGACCTTTTTTGTAGAGAATTAAGTTTCCTACTTTTTATGTTCTATGATATTTTTCGATCAGAGGCGTAGTTCTCGAGATATATCAAGATATTTAAAAGTTCCGAAGCCGCACCAACATAATAGAGATACAGAAACACCGTGGCCCCTTTCTTTGAGATAACTCTGCACTATTGCGAGCTGCAAATGCCACCTCCAGCTTAGCTGTGCAGAAGAAGAACAACAAGAAGAAGAAATATCTCGAAATATGTCCGTCAGACCCCTTCCCTTGAGATAAATCTGCAAATATCTCGGAAACGAAGCGAGCTATGGCAAAATGTTAAGAGACCTTTTTTGTAGGGAATTAAGTTTCCTACTTTTTATGTTCTATGATATTTTTCGATCAGAGGCGTAGTTCTCGAGATATATCAAGATATTTCAAAGTTCCGAAGCCGCACCAACATAATAGAGATACAGAAACACCGTGGCCCCTTTCTTTGAGATAACTCTGCACGATTGCGAGCTGGAAATGCCACTTCCAGTTTAGCTGTGCAGAAGAAGAACAACAAGAAGAAGAAATATCTCGAAATATGTCCATCAGGACCCTTCCCTTGAGATGAATCTGCAAATATCTCGGAAACGAAGCGAGCTATTGCAAATCGATAAGAGACCTTTTTTGTAGAGAATTAAGTTTCCTACTTTTTATGTTCTATGATATTTTTTGATCAGATGCGTAGTTCTCGAGATATATCAAGATATTTAAAAGCTCCGAAGCTGCACCAACATAATAGAGGTACAGAAACACCGTGGCCCCTTTCTTTGAGATAACTCTGCACTATTGCGAGCTGCAAATGCCACTTCCAGCTTAGCTGTGGAGAAGAAGAACAACAAGAATAAGAAATATTTCGAAATATGTCCGTCAGGCCCCTTCCCTTGAGATAAATCTGCAAATATCTCGGAAACGAAGCGAGCTATGGCAAAATGTTAAGAGACCTTATTTGTAGAGAATTAAGTTTCCTACTTTTTATGTTCTATGATATTTTTCGATCAGATGCGTAGTTCTCGAGATATATCAAGATATTTAAAAGTTCCGAAGCCGCACCAACATAATAGAGATACAGACACACCGTGGCCCCTTTCTTTGAGATAACTCTGCACTATTGCGAGCTGCAAATGCCACTTCCAGCTTAGCTGTGCAGAAGAAGACCAACAAGAAGAAGAAATATCTCGAAATATGTCCGTCAGGCCCCTTCCCTTAAGATAAATCTGCAAATATCTCGGAAACGAAGCGAGCTATGGCAAAATGTTAAGAGACCTTATTTGTGGAGAATTAAGTTTCCTACTTTTTACGTTCTATGATATTATTTGATCAGATGCGTAGTTCTCGAGATATATCAAGATATTTAAAAGTTCCGAAGCCGCACCAACATAATAGAGATACAGAAACACCGTGGCCCCTTTCTTTGAGATAACTCTGCACTATTGCGAGCTGCAAATGCCACTTCCAGCTTAGCTGTGCAGAAGAAGAACAACAAGAAGAAGAAATATCTCGAAATATGTCCGTCAGGCCCCTTCCCTTGAGATAAATCTGCAAATATCTCGGAAACGAAGCGAGCTATGGCAAAATGTTAAGAGACCTTATTTGTAGAGAATTAAGTTTCCTACTTTTTATGTTCTATGATATTTTTTGATCAGATGCGTAGTTCTCGAGATATATCAAGATATTTAAAAGTTCCGAAGCCGCACCAACATAATAGAGATACAGAAACACCGTGGCCCCTTTCTTTGAGATAACTCTGCGCTATTGCGAGCTGGAAATGCCACTTCCAGTTTAGCTGTGCAGAAGAAGAACAACAAGAAGAGGAAATATCTCGAAATATGTCCGTCAGGCCCCTTCCCTTGAGATATATCTGCAAATATCTCGGAAACAAAACGAGCTATGGCAAAATGTTAAGAGACCTTTTTTGTAGAGAATTATGTTTCCTACAATTTATGTTCTATGATATTTTTTGATCAGAAGCGTAGTTTTCGAGATATATCAAGATATTTAAAAGTTCCGAAGCCGCACCAACATAATAGAGATACAGACACACCGTGGCCCCTTTCTTTGAGATAACTCTGCACTATTGCGAGCTGCAAATGCCACTTCCAGCTTAGCTGTGCAGAAGAAGAACAACAAGCAGAAGAAATATCTCGAAATATGTCCGTCAGGCCCCTTCCCTTGAGATAAATCTGCAAATATCTCGGAAACGAAGCGAGCTATGGCAAAATGTTAAGAGACCTGTTTTGTAGAGAATTAAGTTTCCTACTTTTTATGTTCTATGATATTTTTCGATCAGATGCGTAGTTCTCGAGATATATCAAGATATTTAAAAGTTCCGAAGCCGCACCAACATAATAGGGATACAGAAACACCGTGGCCCCTTTCTTTGAGATAACTCTGCACTATTGCGAGCTGCAAATGCCACTTCCAGCTTAGCTGTGCAGAAGAAGAACAACAAGCAGAAGAAATATCTCGAAATATGTCCGTCAGGCCCCTTCCCTTGAGATAAATCTGCAAATATCTCGGAAACGAAGCGAGCTATGGCAAAATGTTAAGAGACCTGTTTTGTAGAGAATTAAGTTTCCTACTTTTTATGTTCTATGATATTTTTCGATCAGATGCGTAGTTCTCGAGATATATCAAGATATTTAAAAGTTCCGAAGCCGCACCAACATAATAGGGATACAGAAACACCGTGGCCCCTTTCTTTGAGATAACTCTGCACTATTGCGAGCTGCAAATGCCACCTCCAGCTTAGCTGTGCAGAAGAAGAACAACAAGAAGAAGAAATATCTCGAAATATGTCCGTCAGACCCCTTCCCTTGAGATAAATCTGCAAATATCTCGGAAACGAAGCGAGCTATGGCAAAATGTTAAGAGACCTTTTTTGTAGAGAATTAAGTTTCCTACTTTTTATGTTCTATGATATTTTTCGATCAGAGGCGTAGTTCTCGAGATATATCAAGATATTTAAAAGTTCCGAAGCCGCACCAACATAATAGAGATACAGAAACACCGTGGCCCCTTTCTTTGAGATAACTCTGCACTATTGCGAGCTGCAAATGCCACCTCCAGCTTAGCTGTGCAGAAGAAGAACAACAAGAAGAAGAAATATCTCGAAATATGTCCGTCAGACCCCTTCCCTTGAGATAAATCTGCAAATATCTCGGAAACGAAGCGAGCTATGGCAAAATGTTAAGAGACCTTTTTTGTAGGGAATTAAGTTTCCTACTTTTTATGTTCTATGATATTTTTCGATCAGAGGCGTAGTTCTCGAGATATATCAAGATATTTCAAAGTTCCGAAGCCGCACCAACATAATAGAGATACAGAAACACCGTGGCCCCTTTCTTTGAGATAACTCTGCACGATTGCGAGCTGGAAATGCCACTTCCAGTTTAGCTGTGCAGAAGAAGAACAACAAGAAGAAGAAATATCTCGAAATATGTCCATCAGGACCCTTCCCTTGAGATGAATCTGCAAATATCTCGGAAACGAAGCGAGCTATTGCAAATCGATAAGAGACCTTTTTTGTAGAGAATTAAGTTTCCTACTTTTTATGTTCTATGATATTTTTTGATCAGATGCGTAGTTCTCGAGATATATCAAGATATTTAAAAGCTCCGAAGCTGCACCAACATAATAGAGGTACAGAAACACCGTGGCCCCTTTCTTTGAGATAACTCTGCACTATTGCGAGCTGCAAATGCCACTTCCAGCTTAGCTGTGCAGAAGAAGAACAACAAGAAGAAGAAATATCTCGAAATATGTCCGTCAGGCCCCTTCCCTTGAGATAAATCTGCAAATATCTCGGAAACGAAGCGAGCTATGGCAAAATGTTAAGAGACCTGTTTTGTAGAGAATTAAGTTTCCTACTTTTTATGTTCTATGATATTTTTCGATCAGATGCGTAGTTCTCGAGATATATCAAGATATTTAAAAGTTCCGAAGCCGCACCAACATAATAGAGATACAGAAACACCGTGGCCCCTTTCTTTGAGATAACTCTGCACTATTGCGAGCTGCAAATGCCACCTCCAGCTTAGCTGTGCAGAAGAAGAACAACAAGAAGAAGAAATATCTCGAAATATGTCCGTCAGACCCCTTCCCTTGAGATAAATCTGCAAATATCTCGGAAACGAAGCGAGCTATGGCAAAATGTTAAGAGACCTTTTTTGTAGAGAATTAAGTTTCCTACTTTTTATGTTCTATGATATTTTTTGATCAGATGCGTAGTTCTCGAGATATATCAAGATATTTAAAAGCTCCGAAGCTGCACCAACATAATAGAGGTACAGAAACACCGTGGCCCCTTTCTTTGAGATAACTCTGCACTATTGCGAGCTGCAAATGCCACTTCCAGCTTAGCTGTGGAGAAGAAGAACAACAAGAATAAGAAATATTTCGAAATATGTCCGTCAGGCCCCTTCCCTTGAGATAAATCTGCAAATATCTCGGAAACGAAGCGAGCTACGGCAAGATGTTAAGAGACCTTTTTTGTAGAAAATTAGGTTTCCTACTTTTTATGTTCTATGATATTTTTTGATCAGATGCGTAGTTCTCGAGATATATCAAGATATTTAAAAGTTCCGAAGCCGCACCAACATAATAGAGATACAGAAACACCGTGGCCCCTTTCTTTGCGATAACTCTGCACTATTGCGAGCTGCAAATGCCACTTCCAGCTTAGCTGTGCAGAAGAAGAACAACAAGAAGAAGAAATATCTCGAAATATGTCCGTCAGGCCCCTTCCCTTGAGATAAATCTGCAAATATCTCGGAAACGAAGCGAGCTATGCCAAAATGTTAAGAGACCTTATTTGTAGAGAATTAAGTTTCCTACTTTCTATGTTCTATGATATTTTTTGATGAGATGCGTAGTTCTCGAGATATATCGAGATATTTAAAAGTTCCGAAGCCGCACCAACATAATAGAGATACAGAAACACCGTGGCCCCTTTCTTTGAGATAACTGTGCACTATTGCGAGCTGCAAATGCCACTTCCAGCTTAGCTGTGCAGAAGAAGAACAACAAGAAGAAGAAATATCTCGAAATATGTCCGTCAGGCCCCTTCCCTTGAGATAAATCTGCAAATATCTCGGAAACGAAGCGAGCTATGGCAAAATGTTAAGAGACCTTTTTTGGAGAGAATTAAGTTTCCTACTTTTTATCTTCTACGATATTTTCTGATCAGATTCGTAGTTCTCGAGATATATCAAGATATTTAAAAGTTCCGAAGCCGCACCAACATAATAGAGATACAGAAACACCGTGGCCCCTCTCTTTGAGATAACTCTGCACAATTGCGAGCTGCAAATGCCACTTCCAGCTTAGCTGTGCAGAAGAAGAACAACAAGAAGAAGAAATATCTCGAAATATGTCCGTCAGGCCCCTTCCCTTGAGATAAATCGGCAAGTATCTCGGAAACGAAGCGAGCTATGGCAAAATGTTGAGAGACCTTTTTTGTAGAGAATTAAGTTTCCTACTTTTTATGTTCTATGATATTTTTTGATCAGATGCGTAGATCTCGAGATATATCAAGATATTTAAAAGTTCCGAAGCCGCACCAACATAATAGAGATACAGAAACACCGTGGCCCCTTTCTTTGAGATAACTCTGCACTATTGCGAGCTGCAAATGCCACTTCCAGCTTAGCTGTGCAGAAGAAGAACAACAAGAAGAAGAAATGTCTCGAAATATGTCCGTCAGGCCCCTTCCCTTGAGATAAGTCTGCAAATATCTCGGAAACGAAGCGAGCTATGGCAAAATGTTAAGAGACCTTTTTTGTATGGAATTATGTTTCCTACTTTTTATGTTCTATGATATTTTTTGATCAGACGCGTAGTTCTCGAGATATATCAAGATATTTAAAAGTTCCGAAGCCGCACCAACATAATAGAGATACAGACACACCGTGGCCCCTTTCTTTGAGATAACTCTGCACTATTGCGAGCTGCAAATGCCACTTCCAGCTTAGCTGTGCAGAAGAAGAACAACAAGCAGAAGAAATATCTCGAAATATGTCCGTCAGGCCCCTTCCCTTGAGATAAATCTGCAAATATCTCGGAAACGAAGCGAGCTATGGCAAAATGTTAAGAGACCTGTTTTGTAGAGAATTAAGTTTCCTACTTTTTATGTTCTATGATATTTTTCGATCAGATGCGTAGTTCTCGAGATATATCAAGATATTTAAAAGTTCCGAAGCCGCACCAACATAATAGGGATACAGAAACACCGTGGCCCCTTTCTTTGAGATAACTCTGCACTATTGCGAGCTGCAAATGCCACCTCCAGCTTAGCTGTGCAGAAGAAGAACAACAAGAAGAAGAAATATCTCGAAATATGTCCGTCAGACCCCTTCCCTTGAGATAAATCTGCAAATATCTCGGAAACGAAGCGAGCTATGGCAAAATGTTAAGAGACCTTTTTTGTAGAGAATTAAGTTTCCTACTTTTTATGTTCTATGATATTTTTCGATCAGAGGCGTAGTTCTCGAGATATATCAAGATATTTAAAAGTTCCGAAGCCGCACCAACATAATAGAGATACAGAAACACCGTGGCCCCTTTCTTTGAGATAACTCTGCACTATTGCGAGCTGCAAATGCCACCTCCAGCTTAGCTGTGCAGAAGAAGAACAACAAGAAGAAGAAATATCTCGAAATATGTCCGTCAGACCCCTTCCCTTGAGATAAATCTGCAAATATCTCGGAAACGAAGCGAGCTATGGCAAAATGTTAAGAGACCTTTTTTGTAGGGAATTAAGTTTCCTACTTTTTATGTTCTATGATATTTTTCGATCAGAGGCGTAGTTCTCGAGATATATCAAGATATTTCAAAGTTCCGAAGCCGCACCAACATAATAGAGATACAGAAACACCGTGGCCCCTTTCTTTGAGATAACTCTGCACGATTGCGAGCTGGAAATGCCACTTCCAGTTTAGCTGTGCAGAAGAAGAACAACAAGAAGAAGAAATATCTCGAAATATGTCCATCAGGACCCTTCCCTTGAGATGAATCTGCAAATATCTCGGAAACGAAGCGAGCTATTGCAAATCGATAAGAGACCTTTTTTGTAGAGAATTAAGTTTCCTACTTTTTATGTTCTATGATATTTTTTGATCAGATGCGTAGTTCTCGTGATATATCAAGATATTTAAAAGCTCCGAAGCTGCACCAACATAATAGAGGTACAGAAACACCGTGGCCCCTTTCTTTGAGATAACTCTGCACTATTGCGAGCTGCAAATGCCACTTCCAGCTTAGCTGTGCAGAAGAAGAACAACAAGAAGAAGAAATATCTCGAAATATGTCCGTCAGGCCCCTTCCCTTGAGATAAATCTGCAAATATCTCGGAAACGAAGCGAGCTATGGCAAAATGTTAAGAGACCTGTTTTGTAGAGAATTAAGTTTCCTACTTTTTATGTTCTATGATATTTTTCGATCAGATGCGTAGTTCTCGAGATATATCAAGATATTTAAAAGTTCCGAAGCCGCACCAACATAATAGAGATACAGAAACACCGTGGCCCCTTTCTTTGAGATAACTCTGCACTATTGCGAGCTGCAAATGCCACCTCCAGCTTAGCTGTGCAGAAGAAGAACAACAAGAAGAAGAAATATCTCGAAATATGTCCGTCAGACCCCTTCCCTTGAGATAAATCTGCAAATATCTCGGAAACGAAGCGAGCTATGGCAAAATGTTAAGAGACCTTTTTTGTAGAGAATTAAGTTTCCTACTTTTTATGTTCTATGATATTTTTTGATCAGATGCGTAGTTCTCGAGATATATCAAGATATTTAAAAGCTCCGAAGCTGCACCAACATAATAGAGGTACAGAAACACCGTGGCCCCTTTCTTTGAGATAACTCTGCACTATTGCGAGCTGCAAATGCCACTTCCAGCTTAGCTGTGGAGAAGAAGAACAACAAGAATAAGAAATATTTCGAAATATGTCCGTCAGGCCCCTTCCCTTGAGATAAATCTGCAAATATCTCGGAAACGAAGCGAGCTACGGCAAGATGTTAAGAGACCTTTTTTGTAGAAAATTAGGTTTCCTACTTTTTATGTTCTATGATATTTTTTGATCAGATGCGTAGTTCTCGAGATATATCAAGATATTTAAAAGTTCCGAAGCCGCACCAACATAATAGAGATACAGAAACACCGTGGCCCCTTTCTTTGCGATAACTCTGCACTATTGCGAGCTGCAAATGCCACTTCCAGCTTAGCTGTGCAGAAGAAGAACAACAAGAAGAAGAAATATCTCGAAATATGTCCGTCAGGCCCCTTCCCTTGAGATAAATCTGCAAATATCTCGGAAACGAAGCGAGCTATGCCAAAATGTTAAGAGACCTTATTTGTAGAGAATTAAGTTTCCTACTTTTTATGTTCTATGATATTTTTTGATGAGATGCGTAGTTCTCGAGATATATCGAGATATTTAAAAGTTCCGAAGCCGCACCAACATAATAGAGATACAGAAACACCGTGGCCCCTTTCTTTGAGATAACTGTGCACTATTGCGAGCTGCAAATGCCACTTCCAGCTTAGCTGTGCAGAAGAAGAACAACAAGAAGAAGAAATATCTCGAAATATGTCCGTCAGTCCCCTTCCCTTGAGATAAATCTGCAAATATCTCGGAAACGAAGCGAGCTATGGCAAAATGTTAAGAGACCTTTTTTGGAGAGAATTAAGTTTCCTACTTTTTATCTTCTACGATATTTTCTGATCAGATTCGTAGTTCTCGAGATATATCAAGATATTTAAAAGTTCCGAAGCCGCACCAACATAATAGAGATACAGAAACACCGTGGCCCCTCTCTTTGAGATAACTCTGCACAATTGCGAGCTGCAAATGCCACTTCCAGCTTAGCTGTGCAGAAGAAGAACAACAAGAAGAAGAAATATCTCGAAATATGTCCGTCAGGCCCCTTCCCTTGAGATAAATCGGCAAGTATCTCGGAAACGAAGCGAGCTATGGCAAAATGTTGAGAGACCTTTTTTGTAGAGAATTAAGTTTCCTACTTTTTATGCTCTATGATATTTTTTGATCAGATGCGTAGATCTCGAGATATATCAAGATATTTAAAAGTTCCGAAGCCGCACCAACATAATAGAGATACAGAAACACCGTGGCCCCTTTCTTTGAGATAACTCTGCACTATTGCGAGCTGCAAATGCCACTTCCAGCTTAGCTGTGCAGAAGAAGAACAACAAGAAGAAGAAATATCTCGAAATATGTCCGTCAGGCCCCTTCCCTTGAGATAAGTCTGCAAATATCTCGGAAACGAAGCGAGCTATGGCAAAATGTTAAGAGACCTTTTTTGTATGGAATTATGTTTCCTACTTTTTATGTTCTATGATATTTTTTGATCAGACGCGTAGTTCTCGAGATATATCAAGATATTTAAAAGTTCCGAAGCCGCACCAACATAATAGAGATACAGAAACACCGTGGCCCCTTTCTTTCGGATAGCTATGCACTATTGCGAACTGCAAATGCCACTTCCAGCTTAGCTGTGCAGAAGAAGAACAACAAGAAGAAGAAATATCTCGAAATATGTCCGTTAGGCCCCTTCCCTTGAGATAAATCTGCAAATATCTCGGAAACGAAGCGAGCTATGGCAAAATGTTAAGAGACCTTTTTTGTAGAGAATTAAGTTTCCTACGTTTTATGTTGTATGATATTTTTTGATCAGATGCGTAGTTCTCGAGATATATCAAGATATTTAAAAGTTCCGAAGCCGCACCAACATAATAGAGATACAGAAACACCGTGGCCCCTCTCTTTGAGATAACTCTGCACTATTGCGAGCTGCAAATGCCACTTCCAGTTTAGCTGTGCAGAAGAAGAACAACAAGAAGAAGAAATATCTCGAAATATGTCCGTTAGGCCCCTTCCCTTGAGATAAATCGGCAAGTATCTCGGAAACGAAGCGAGCTATTGCAAAATGTTAAGAGACCTTTTTTGTAGAGAATTGAGTTTCCTACTTTTTATGTTCTATGATATTTTTTGATCAGATTCGTAGTTCTCGAGATATATCAAGATATTTAAAAGTTAAGAAGCCCCACCAACATAATAGAGATACAGAAACACCGTGGCCCCTTTCTTTGAGATAACTCTGCACTAATGCGAGCTGCAAATGCCACTTCCAGCTTAGCTGTGCAGAAGAAGAACAACAAGAAGAAGAAATATCACGAAATATGTCCGTTAGGCCCCTTCCCTTGAGATAAATCTGCAAATATCTCGGAAACGAACCGAGCTATGGCAAAATGTTAACAGACCTTTTTGTAGCGAATTAAGTTTCCTACTTTTTATGTTCTATGATATTTTTTGATCAGATGCGTAGTTCTCGAGATATATCAAGATATTTAAAAGTTCCGAAGCCGCACCAACATAATAGAGATACAGAAACACCGTGGCCCCTTTCTTTGAGATAACTCTGCACTATTGCGAGCTGCAAATGCCACTTCCAGCTTAGCTGTGCAGAAGGAGAACAACAAGAAGAAGAAATATCTGGAAATATGTCCGTTAGGCCCCTTCCCTTGAGATAAATCTGCAAATATCTCGGAAACGAAGCGAGCTATGGCAAAATGTTAAGAGACCTTTTTTGTAGAGAATTATGTTTCCTACTTTTTATGTTCTATGATATTTTTTGATCAGATGCGTAGTTCTCGAGATATATCAAGATATTTAAAAGTTCCGAAGCCGCACCAACATAATAGAGATACAGAAACACCGTGGCCCCTTTCTTTGAGATAACTCTGCACTATTGCGAGCTGCATATGCCACTTCCAGCTTAGCGTGCAGAAGAAGAACAACAAGAAGAAGAAATATCTCGAAATGTGTCCGTCAGGCCCCTTCCCTTGAGATAAATCTGCAAATATCTCGGAAACGAAGCGAGCTATGCCAAAATGTTAAGAGACCTTATTTGTAGAGAATTAAGTTTCCTACTTTTTATGTTCTATGATATTTTTTGATGAGATGCGTAGTTCTCGAGATATATCGAGATATTTAAAAGTTCCGAAGCCGCACCAACATAATAGAGATACAGAAACACCGTGGCCCCTTTCTTTGAGATAACTGTGCACTATTGCGAGCTGTAAATGCCACTTCCAGCTTAGCTGTGCAGAAGAAGAACAACAAGAAGAAGAAATATCTCGAAATATGTCCGTCAGGCCCCTTCCCTTGAGATAAATCTGCAAATATCTCGGAAACGAAGCGAGCTATGGCAAAATGTTAAGAGACCTTTTTTGGAGAGAATTAAGTTTCCTACTTTTTATCTTCTACGATATTTTCTGATCAGATTCGTAGTTCTCGAGATATATCAAGATATTTAAAAGTTCCGAAGCCGCACCAACATAATAGAGATACAGAAACACCGTGGCCCCTCTCTTTGAGATAACTCTGCACAATTGCGAGCTGCAAATGCCACTTCCAGCTTAGCTGTGCAGAAGAAGAACAACAAGAAGAAGAAATATCTCGAAATATGTCCGTCAGGCCCCTTCCCTTGAGATAAATCGGCAAGTATCTCGGAAACGAAGCGAGCTATGGCAAAATGTTGAGAGACCTTTTTTGTAGAGAATTAAGTTTCCTACTTTTTATGTTCTATGATATTTTTTGATCAGATGCGTAGATCTCGAGATATATCAAGATATTTAAAAGTTCCGAAGCCGCACCAACATAATAGAGATACAGAAACACCGCGGCCCCTTTCTTTGAGATAACTCTGCACTATTGCGAGCTGCAAATGCCACTTCCAGCTTAGCTGTGCAGAAGAAGAACAACAAGAAGAAGAAATATCTCGAAATATGTCCGTCAGGCCCCTTCTCTTGAGATAAGTCTGCAAATATCTCGGAAACGAAGCGAGCTATGGCAAAATGTTAAGAGACCTTTTTTGTATGGAATTATGTTTCCTACTTTTTATGTTCTATGATATTTTTTGATCAGACGCGTAGTTCTCGAGATATATCAAGATATTTAAAAGTTCCGAAGCCGCACCAACATAATAGAGATACAGAAACACCGTGGCTCCTTTCTTTTAGATAACTCTGCACTATTGCGACCTGGAAATGCCACTTCCAGTTTAGCTGTGCAGAAGAAGAACAACAAGAAGAAGAAATATCTCGAAATATGTCCGTTAGGCCCCTTCCCTTGAGATAAATCTGCAAATATCTCGGAAACGAAGCGAGCTATGGCAAAATGTTAAGAGACCTTTTTTGTAGAGAATTAAGTTTCCTACGTTTTATGTTGTATGATATTTTTTGATCAGATGCGTAGTTCTCGAGATATATCAAGATATTTAAAAGTTCCGAAGCCGCACCAACATAATAGAGATACAGAAACACCGTGGCCCCTCTCTTTGAGATAACTCTGCACTATTGCGAGCTGCAAATGCCACTTCCAGCTTAGCTGTGCAGAAGAAGAACAACAAGAAGAAGAAATATCTCGAAATATGTCCGTCAGGCCCCTTCCCTTGAGATAAATCGGCAAGTATCTCGGAAACGAAGCGAGCTATGGCAAAATGTTGAGAGACCTTTTTTGTAGAGAATTAAGTTTCCTACTTTTTATGTTCTATGATGTTTTTTGATCAGATGCGTAGATCTCGAGATATATCAAGATATTTAAAAGTTCCGAAGCCGCACCAACATAATAGAGATACAGAAACACCGTGGCCCCTTTCTTTGAGATAACTCTGCACTAGTGCGAGCCGCGAATGCCACTTCCAGCTTAGCTGTGCAGAAGAAGAACAACAAGAAGAAGAAATATCTGGAAATATGTCCGTTAGGCCCCTTCCCTTGAGATAAATCTGCAAATATCTCGGAAACGAAGCGAGCTATGGCAAAATGTTAAGAGACCTTTTTTGTAGAGAATTATGTTTCCTACTTTTTATGTTCTATGATATTTTTTGATCAGATGCGTAGTTCTCGAGATATATCAAGATATTTAAAAGTTCCGAAGCCGCACCAACATAATAGAGATACAGAAACACCGTGGCCCCTTTCTTTGAGATAACTCCGCACAATTGCGAGCTGCAAATGCCACTTCCAGCGTAGCTGTGCAGAAGAAGAACAACAAGAAGAAGAAATATCTCGAAATATGTCCGTCAGGCCCCTTCCCTTGAGATAAATCTGCAAATATCTCGGAAACGAAGCGAGCTATTGCAAAATGTTAAGAGACCTTTTTTGTAGAGAATTGAGTTTCCTACTTTTTATGTTCTATGATATTTTTTGATCAGATTCGTAGTTCTCGAGATATATCAAGATATTTAAAAGTTAAGAAGCCGCACCAACATAATAGAGATACAGAAACACCGTGGCCCCTTTCTTTGAGATAACTCTGCACTAATGCGAGCTGCAAATGCCACTTCCAGCTTAGCTGTGCAGAAGAAGAACAACAAGAAGAAGAAATATCACGAAATATGTCCGTTAGGCCCCTTCCCTTGAGATAAATCTGCAAATATCTCGGAAACGAACCGAGCTATGGCAAAATGTTAACAGACCTTTTTGTAGCGAATTAAGTTTCCTACTTTTTATGTTCTATGATATTTTTTGATCAGATGCGTAGTTCTCGAGATATATCAAGATATTTAAAAGTTCCGAAGCCGCACCAACATAATAGAGATACAGAAACACCGTGGCCCCTTTCTTTGAGATAACTCTGCACTAGTGCGAGCCGCAAATGCCACTTCCAGCTTAGCTGTGCAGTAGAAGAACAACAAGAAGAAGAAATATCTCGAAATATGTCCGTCAGGCCCCTTCCCTTGAGATAAATCTGCAAATATCTCGGAAACGAAGCGAGCTATGGCAAAATGTTAAGAGACCTTTTTTGTAGAGAATTAAGTTTCCTACTTTTTATCTTCTATGATATTTTCTGATCAGATTCGTAGTTCTCGAGATATATCAAGATATTTAAAAGTTCCGAAGCCGCACCAACATAATAGAGATACAGAAACACCGTGGCCCCTCTCTTTGAGATAACTCTGCACAATTGCGAGCTGCAAATGCCACTTCCAGCTTAGCTGTGCAGAAGAAGAACAACAAGAAGAAGAAATATCTCGAAATATGTCCGTCAGGCCCCTTCCCTTGAGATAAATCGGCAAGTATCTCGGAAACGAAGCGAGCTATGGCAAAATGTTGAGAGACCTTTTTTGTAGAGAATTAAGTTTCCTACTTTTTATGTTCTATGATATTTTTTGATCAGATGCGTAGATCTCGAGATATATCAAGATATTTAAAAGTTCCGAAGCCGCACCAACATAATAGAGATACAGAAACACCGTGGCCCCTTTCTTTGAGATAACTCTGCACTAGTGCGAGCCGCGAATGCCACTTCCAGCTTAGCTGTGCAGAAGAAGAACAACAAGAAGAAGAAATATCTGGAAATATGTCCGTTAGGCCCCTTCCCTTGAGATAAATCTGCAAATATCTCGGAAACGAAGCGAGCTATGGCAAAATGTTAAGAGACCTTTTTTGTAGAGAATTATGTTTCCTACTTTTTATGTTCTATGATATTTTTTGATCAGATGCGTAGTTCTCGAGATATATCAAGATATTTAAAAGTTCCGAAGCCGCACCAACATAATAGAGATACAGAAACACCGTGGCCCCTTTCTTTGAGATAACTCTGCACTATTGCGAGCTGCAAATGCCACTTCCAGCTTAGCGTGCAGAAGAAGAACAACAAGAAGAAGAAATATCTCGAAATGTGTCCGTCAGGCCCCTTCCCTTGAGATAAATCTGCAAATATCTCGGAAACGAAGAGAGCTATGGCAAAATGTTAAGAGACCTTTTTTGTAGAGAATTAAGTTTCCTACTTTTTATGTTCGATGATATTTTTTGATCAGATGCGTAGTTCTCGAGATATATCAAGATATTTAAAAGTTCCGAAGCCGCACCAACATAATAGAGATACAGAAAC
Organism: Osmia lignaria lignaria; assembly: GCF_051020975.1. Lineage (NCBI taxonomy): Eukaryota > Metazoa > Arthropoda > Insecta > Hymenoptera > Megachilidae > Osmia > Osmia lignaria. The sequence goes on from NW_027478166.1 coordinate 10,971,124, forward strand.
ACCGTGGCCCCTTTCTTTGAGATAACTCTGTACTATTGCGAGCTGGAAATGCCACTTCCAGTTTAGCTGTGCAGAAGAAGAACAACAAGAAGAAGAAATATCTCGAAATATGTCCGTTAGGCCCCTTCCCTTGAGATAAATCTGCAAATATCTCGGAAACGAAGCGAGCTATGGCAAAATGTTAAGAGACCTTTTTTGTAGAGAATTATGTTTCCTACTTTTTATGTTCTATGATATTTTTTGATCAGATGCGTAGTTCTCGAGATATATCAAGATATTTAAAAGTTCCGAAGCCGCACCAACATAATAGAGATACAGAAACACCGTGGCCCCTTTCTTTGAGATAACTCTGCACTAGTGCGAGCCGCAAATGCCACTTCCAGCTTAGCTGTGCAGAAGAAGAACAACAAGAAGAAGAAATATCTCGAAATATGTCCGTCAGGCCCCTTCCCTTGAGATAAATCTGCAAATATCTCGGAAACGAAGCGAGCTATTGCAAAATGTTAAGAGACCTTTTTTGTAGAGAATTGAGTTTCCTACTTTTTATGTTCTATGATATTTTTTGAACAGATGCGTAGTTCTCGAGATATATCAAGATATTTAAAAGTTCCGAAGCCGCACCAACATAATAGAGATACAGAAACACCGTGGCCCCTTTCTTTCAGATAACTATGCACTATTGCGAGCTGTAAATGCCACTTCCAGCTTAGCTGTGCAGAAGAAGAACAACAAGAAGAAGAAATATCTCGAAATATGTCCGTCAGGCCCCTTACCTTGAGATAAATCTGCAAATATCTCGGAAACGAAGCGAGCTATGGCAAAATGTTAAGAGACGTTTTTTGTAGAGAATTAAGTTTCCTACTTTTTATCTTCTATGATATTTTCTGATCAGATGCGTAGTTCTCGAGATATATCAAGATATTTAAAAGTTCCGAATCCGCACCAACATAATAGAGATACAGAAACACCGTGGCCCCTTTCTTTGAGATAACTCTGCACTAGTGCGAGCCGCAAATGCCACTTCCAGCTTAGCTGTGCAGAAGAAGAACAACAAGAAGAAGAAATATCTCGAAATATGTCCGTCAGGCCACTTCCCTTGAGATAAATCTGCAAATATCTCGGAAACGAAGCGAGCTATGGCAAAATGTTAAGAGACCTTTTTTGTAGAGAATCAAGTTTCCTACTTTTTATGCTCTATGATATTTTTTGATCAGATGCGTAGTTCTCGAGATATATCAAGATATTTAAAAGTTCCGAAGCCGCACCAACATAATAGAGATACAGAAACACCGTGGCCCCTTTCTTTGAGATAAGTCTGAACTATTGCGAGCTGGAAATGCCACTTCCAGTTTAGCTGTGCAGAAGAAGAACAACAAGAAGAAGAAATATCTCGAAATATGTCCGTTAGGCCCCTTCCCTTGAGATAAATCTGCAAATATCTCGGAAACGAAGCGAGCTATGGCAAAATGTTAAGAGACGTTTTTTGTAGAGAATTATGTTTCCTACAATTTATGTTCTATGATATTTTTTGCTCAGAAGCGTAGTTTTCGAGATATATCGAGATATTTAAAAGTTCCGAAGCAGCACCAACATAATAGAGATACAGAAACACCGTGGCCCCTCTCTTTGAGATAACTCTGCACTATTGCGAGCTGGAAATGCCACTTCCAGTTTAGCTGTGCAGAAGAAGAACAACAAGAAGAAGAAATATCTCGAAATATGTCCGTTAGGCCCCTTCCCTTGAGATAAATCTGCAAATATCTCGGAAACGAAGCGAGCTATGGCAAAATCTTACGAGACTTTTTTGTAGAGAATTAAGTTTCCTACTTTTTATGTTCTATGATATTTTTTGATCAGATGCGTAGTTCTCGAGATATATCAAGATATTTAAAAGTTCCGAAGCCGCACCAACATAATAGAGATACCGAAACACCGTGGCCCCTTTCTTTGAGATAACTCTGCACTATTGCGAGCTGCAAATGCCACTTCCAGCTTAGCTGTGCAGAAGAAGAACAACAAGAAGAAGAAATATCTCGAAATGTGTCCGTCAGGCCCCTTCCCTTGAGATAAATCTGCAAATATCTCGGAAACGAAGAGAGCTATGGCAAAATGTTAAGAGACCTTTTTTGTAGAGAATTAAGTTTCCTACCTTTTATGTTCTATGATATTTTTTGATCAGATGCGTAGTTCTCGAGATATATCAAGATATTTAAAAGTTCCGAAGCCGCACCAACATAATAGAGATACAGAAACACCGTGGCCCCTTTCTTTGAGATAACTCTGTACTATTGCGAGCTGGAAATGCCACTTCCAGTTTAGCTGTGCAGAAGAAGAACAACAAGAAGAAGAAATATCTCGAAATATGTCCGTTAGGCCCCTTCCCTTGAGATAAATCTGCAAATATCTCGGAAACGAAGCGAGCTATGGCAAAATGTTAAGAGACGTTTTTTGTAGAGAATTATGTTTCCTACAATTTATGTTCTATGATATTTTTTGCTCAGAAGCGTAGTTTTCGAGATATATCGAGATATTTAAAAGTTCCGAAGCAGCACCAACATAATAGAGATACAGAAACACCGTGGCCCCTCTCTTTGAGATAACTCTGCACTATTGCGAGCTGGAAATGCCACTTCCAGTTTAGCTGTGCAGAAGAAGAACAACAAGAAGAAGAAATATCTCGAAATATGTCCGTTAGGCCCCTTCCCTTGAGATAAATCTGCAAATATCTCGGAAACGAAGCGAGCTATGGCAAAATCTTACGAGACTTTTTTGTAGAGAATTAAGTTTCCTACTTTTTATGTTCTATGATATTTTTTGATCAGATGCGTAGTTCTCGAGATATATCAAGATATTTAAAAGTTCCGAAGCCGCACCAACATAATAGAGATACCGAAACACCGTGGCCCCTTTCTTTGAGATAACTCTGCACTATTGCGAGCTGCAAATGCCACTTCCAGCTTAGCTGTGCAGAAGAAGAACAACAAGAAGAAGAAATATCTCGAAATGTGTCCGTCAGGCCCCTTCCCTTGAGATAAATCTGCAAATATCTCGGAAACGAAGAGAGCTATGGCAAAATGTTAAGAGACCTTTTTTGTAGAGAATTAAGTTTCCTACCTTTTATGTTCTATGATATTTTTTGATCAGATGCGTAGTTCTCGAGATATATCAAGATATTTAAAAGTTCCGAAGCCGCACCAACATAATAGAGATACAGAAACACCGTGGCCCCTTTCTTTGAGATAACTCTGTACTATTGCGAGCTGGAAATGCCACTTCCAGTTTAGCTGTGCAGAAGAAGAACAACAAGAAGAAGAAATATCTCGAAATATGTCCGTCAGGCCCCTTCCCTTGAGATTAATCTGCAAATATCTCGGAAACGAAGCGAGCTATTGCAAAATGTTAAGAGACCTTTTTTGTAGAGAATTGAGTTTCCTACTTTTTATGTTCTATGATATTTTTTGATCAGATGCGTAGTTCTCGAGATATATCAAGATATTTAAAAGTTCCGAAGCCGCACCAACATAATAGAGATACAGAAACACCGTGGCCCCTTTCTTTGAGATAACTCTGTACTATTGCGAGCTGGAAATGCCACTTCCAGCTTAGCTGTGCAGAAGAAGAACAACAAGAAGAAGAAATATCTCGAAATATGTCCGTTAGGCCCCTTCCCTTGAGATAAATCTGCAAATATCTCGGAAACCAAGCGAGCTATGGCAAAATGTTAAGAGACCTTTTTTGTAGAGAATTATGTTTCCTACAATTTATGTTCTATGATATTTTTTGATCAGAAGCGTAGTTTTCGAGATATATCGAGATATTTAAAAGTTCCGAAGCCGCACCAACATAATAGAGATACAGAAACACCGTGGCCCCTTGCTTTGAGATAACTCTGCACTATTGCGAGCTGCAAATGCCACTTCCAGCTTAGCTGTGCAGAGGAAGAACAACAAGAAGAAGAAATATCTCGAAATATGTCCGTCAGGCCAGTTCCTTTGAGCTGAATCTGCAAATATCTCGGAAACGAAGCGAGCTATGGCAAAATGTTAAGAGACCTTTTTTGTAGAGAATTAAGTTTCCTACTTTTTATCTTCTATGATATTTTCTGATCAGATGCGTAGTTCTCGAGATATATCAAGATATTTAAAAGTTCCGAAGCCGCACCAACATAATAGAGATACAGAAACACCGTGGCCCCTTTCTTTGAGATAACTCTGCACTAGTGCGAGCCGCAAATGCCACTTCCAGCTTAGCTGTGCAGCAGAAGAACAACAAGAAGAAGAAATATCTCGAAATATGTCCGTCAGGCCACTTCCCTTGAGATAAATCTGCAAATATCTCGGAAACGAAGCGAGCTATGGCAAAATGTTAAGAGACCTTTTTTGTAGAGAATTATGTTTCCTACTTTTTATGTTCTATGATATTTTTTGATCAGACGCGTAGCTCTCGAGATATATCAAGATATTTAAAAGTTCCGAAGCCGCACCAACATAATAGAGATACAGAAACACCGTGGCCCCTCTCTTTGAGATGACTCTGCACTATTGCGAGCTGGAAATGCCACTTCCAGTTTAGCTGTGCAGCAGAAGAACAACAAGAAGAAGAAATATCTCGAAATATGTCCGTCAGGCCACTTCCCTTGAGATAAATCTGCAAATATCTCGGAAACGAAGCGAGCTATGGCAAAATGTTAAGAGACCTTTTTTGTAGAGAATTAAGTTTCCTACTTTTTATGTTCTATGATATTTTTTATCAGACGCGTAGCTCTCGAGATATATCAAGATATTTAAAAGTTCCGAAGCCGCACCAACATAATAGAGATACAGAAACACCGTGGCCCCTCTCTTTGAGATAACTCTGCACTATTGCGAGCTGGAAATGCCACTTCCAGTTTAGCTGTGCAGCAGAAGAACAACAAGAAGAAGAAATATCTCGAAATATGTCCGTCAGGCCACTTCCCTTGAGATAAATCTGCAAATATCTCGGAAACGAAGCGAGCTATGGCAAAATGTTAAGAGACCTTTTTTGTAGAGAATTAAGTTTCCTACTTTTTATGTTCTATGATATTTTTTGATCAGATGCGTAGTTCTCGAGATATATCAAGATATTTAAAAGTTCCGAAGCCGCACCAACATAATAGAGATACAGAAACAGCGTGGCCCCTTTCTTTGAGATAACTCTGCACTATTGCGAGCTGTAAATGCCACTTCCAGCTTAGCTGTGCAGAAGAAGAACAACAAGAAGAAGAAATATCTCGAAATATGTCCGTCAGGCCACTTCCCTTGAGATAAATCTGCAAATATCTCGGAAACGAAGCGAGCTATGGCAAAATGTTAAGAGACCTTTTTTGTAGAGAATTAAGTTTCCTACTTTTTATGTTCTATGATATTTTTTGATCAGATGCGTAGTTCTCGAGATATATCAAGATATTTAAAAGTTCCGAAGCCGCACCAACATAATAGAGATACAGAAACACCGTGGCCCCTTTCTTTGAGATAACTCTGCAGTATTGCGAGCTGTAAATGCCACTTCCAGCTTAGCTGTGCAGGAGAAGAACAACAAGAAGAAGAAATATCTCGAAATATGTCCGTCAGGCCCCTTCCCTTGAGATATATCTGCAAATATCTCGGAAACGAAGCGAGCTATGGCAAAATGTTAAGAGACCTTTTTTTGTAGAGAATTATGTTTCCTACAATTTATGTTCTATGATATTTTTTGATCAGAAGCGTAGTTTTCGAGATATATCGAGATATTTAAAAGTTCCAAAGCCGCACCAACATAATAGAGATACAGAAATACCGTGGCCCCTTTCTTTGAGATAACTCTGCACTAGTGCGAGCCGCAAATGCCACTTCCAGCTTAGCTGTGCAGAAGAAGAACAACAAGAAGAAGAAATATCTCGAAATATGTCCGTCAGGCCCCTTCCCTTGAGATAAATCTGCAAATATCTCGGAAACGAAGCGAGCTATGGCAAAATGTTAAGAGACCTTTTTTGTAGAGAATTAAGTTTCCTACTTTTTATGTTCTATGATATTTTTTGATCAGATGCGTAGTTCTCGAGATATATCAAGATATTTAAAAGTTCCGAAGCCGCACCAACATAATCGAGATACAGAAACACCGTGGCCCCTTTCTTTGAGATAACTCTGCACTATTGCGAGCTGCAAATGCCACTTCCAGCTCAGCTGTGCAGAGGAAGAACAACAAGAAGAAGAAATATCTCGAAATATGTCCGTCAGGCCAGTTCCTTTGAGCTGAATCTGCAAATATCTCGGAAACCAAGCGAGCTATGGCAAAATGTTAAGAGACCTTTTTTGTAGAGAATTATGTTTCCTACAATTTATGTTCTATGATATTTTCTGATCAGATGCGTAGTTCTCGAGATATATCAAGATATTTAAAAGTTCCGAAGCCGCACCAACATAATAGAGATACAGAAACACCGTGGCCCCTTTCTTTGAGATAACTCTGCACTAGTGCGAGCCGCAAATGCCACTTCCAGCTTAGCTGTGCAGCAGAAGAACAACAAGAAGAAGAAATATCTCGAAATATGTCCGTCAGGCCACTTCCCTTGAGATAAATCTGCAAATATCTCGGAAACGAAGCGAGCTATGGCAAAATGTTAAGAGACCTTTTTTGTAGAGAATTATGTTTCCTACTTTTTATGTTCTATGATATTTTTTGATCAGACGCGTAGCTCTCGAGATATATCAAGATGTTTAAAAGTTCCGAAGCCGCACCAACATAATAGAGATACAGAAACACCGTGGCCCCTCTCTTTGAGATAACTCTGCACTATTGCGAGCTGGAAATGCCACTTCCAGTTTAGCTGTGCAGCAGAAGAACAACAAGAAGAAGAAATATCTCGAAATATGTCCGTCAGGCCACTTCCCTTGAGATAAATCTGCAAATATCTCGGAAACGAAGCGAGCTATGGCAAAATGTTAAGAGACCTTTTTTGTAGAGAATTAAGTTTCCTACTTTTTATGTTCTATGATATTTTTTGATCAGATGCGTAGTTCTCGAGATATATCAAGATATTTAAAAGTTCCGAAGCCGCACCAACATAATAGAGATACAGAAACACCGTGGCCCCTCTCTTTGTGATAACTCTGCACTATTGCGAGCTGGAAATGCCACTTCCAGCTTAGCTGTGCAGAAGAAGAACAACAAGAAGAAGAAATATCTCGAAATATGTCCGTCAGGCCCCTTCCCTTGAGATAAATCTGCAAATATCTCGGAAACGAAGCGAGCTATGGCAAAATGTTAAGAGACCTTTTTTGTAGAGAATTAAGTTTCCTACTTTTTACGTTCTATGATATTTTTTGATCAGATGCGTAGTTCTCGAGATATATCAAGATATTTAAAAGTTCCGAAGCCGCACCAACATAATAGAGATACAGAAACACCGTGGCCCCTTTCTTTGAGATAACTCTGCACTATTGCGAGCTGTAAATGCCACTTCCAGCTTAGCTGTGCAGAAGAAGATCAACAAGAAGAAGAAATATCTCGAAATATGTCCGTCAGGCCCCTTCCCTTGAGATAAATCTGCAAATATCTCGGAAACGAAGCGAGCTATGGTAAAATGTTAAGAGACCTTTTTTGTAGAGAATTAAGTTTCCTACTTTTTATGTTCTATGATATTTTTTGATCAGATGCGTAGTTCTCGAGATATATCAAGATATTTAAAAGTTCCGAAGCCGCACCAACATAATAGAGATACAGAAACACCGTGGCCCCTTTCTTTGAGATAACTCTGCAGTATTGCGAGCTGTAAATGCCACTTCCAGCTTAGCTGTGCAGGAGAAGAACAACAAGAAGAAGAAATATCTCGAAATATGTCCGTCAGGCCCCTTCCCTTGAGATATATCTGCAAATATCTCGGAAACGAAGCGAGCTATGGCAAAATGTTAAGAGACCTTTTTTGTAGAGAATTATGTTTCCTACAATTTATGTTCTATGATATTTTTTGATCAGAAGCGTAGTTTTCGAGATATATCGAGATATTTAAAAGTTCCAAAGCCGCACCAACATAATAGAGATACAGAAATACCGTGGCCCCTTTCTTTGAGATAACTCTGCACTAGTGCGAGCCGCAAATGCCACTTCCAGCTTAGCTGTGCAGAAGAAGAACAACAAGAAGAAGAAATATCTCGAAATATGTCCGTCAGGCCCCTTCCCTTGAGATAAATCTGCAAATATCTCGGAAACGAAGCGAGCTATGGCAAAATGTTAAGAGACCTTTTTTGTAGAGAATTAAGTTTCCTACTTTTTATGTTCTATGATATTTTTTGATCAGATGCGTAGTTCTCGAGATATATCAAGATATTTAAAAGTTCCGAAGCCGCACCAACATAATCGAGATACAGAAACACCGTGGCCCCTTTCTTTGAGATAACTCTGCACTATTGCGAGCTGCAAATGCCACTTCCAGCTCAGCTGTGCAGAGGAAGAACAACAAGAAGAAGAAATATCTCGAAATATGTCCGTCAGGCCAGTTCCTTTGAGCTGAATCTGCAAATATCTCGGAAACCAAGCGAGCTATGGCAAAATGTTAAGAGACCTTTTTTGTAGAGAATTATGTTTCCTACAATTTATGTTCTATGATATTTTCTGATCAGATGCGTAGTTCTCGAGATATATCAAGATATTTAAAAGTTCCGAAGCCGCACCAACATAATAGAGATACAGAAACACCGTGGCCCCTTTCTTTGAGATAACTCTGCACTAGTGCGAGCCGCAAATGCCACTTCCAGCTTAGCTGTGCAGCAGAAGAACAACAAGAAGAAGAAATATCTCGAAATATGTCCGTCAGGCCACTTCCCTTGAGATAAATCTGCAAATATCTCGGAAACGAAGCGAGCTATGGCAAAATGTTAAGAGACCTTTTTTGTAGAGAATTATGTTTCCTACTTTTTATGTTCTATGATATTTTTTGATCAGACGCGTAGCTCTCGAGATATATCAAGATATTTAAAAGTTCCGAAGCCGCACCAACATAATAGAGATACAGAAACACCGTGGCCCCTCTCTTTGAGATAACTCTGCACTATTGCGAGCTGGAAATGCCACTTCCAGTTTAGCTGTGCAGCAGAAGAACAACAAGAAGAAGAAATATCTCGAAATATGTCCGTCAGGCCACTTCCCTTGAGATAAATCTGCAAATATCTCGGAAACGAAGCGAGCTATGGCAAAATGTTAAGAGACCTTTTTTGTAGAGAATTAAGTTTCCTACTTTTTATGTTCTATGATATTTTTTGATCAGATGCGTAGTTCTCGAGATATATCAAGATATTTAAAAGTTCCGAAGCCGCACCAACATAATAGAGATACAGAAACACCGTGGCCCCTCTCTTTGTGATAACTCTGCACTATTGCGAGCTGGAAATGCCACTTCCAGCTTAGCTGTGCAGAAGAAGAACAACAAGAAGAAGAAATATCTCGAAATATGTCCGTCAGGCCCCTTCCCTTGAGATAAATCTGCAAATATCTCGGAAACGAAGCGAGCTATGGCAAAATGTTAAGAGACCTTTTTTGTAGAGAATTAAGTTTCCTACTTTTTACGTTCTATGATATTTTTTGATCAGATGCGTAGTTCTCGAGATATATCAAGATATTTAAAAGTTCCGAAGCCGCACCAACATAATAGAGATACAGAAACACCGTGGCCCCTTTCTTTGAGATAACTCTGCACTATTGCGAGCTGTAAATGCCACTTCCAGCTTAGCTGTGCAGAAGAAGATCAACAAGAAGAAGAAATATCTCGAAATATGTCCGTCAGGCCCCTTCCCTTGAGATAAATCTGCAAATATCTCGGAAACGAAGCGAGCTATGGTAAAATGTTAAGAGACCTTTTTTGTAGAGAATTAAGTTTCCTACTTTTTATGTTCTATGATATTTTTTGATCAGATGCGTAGTTCTCGAGATATATCAAGATATTTAAAAGTTCCGAAGCCGCACCAACATAATAGAGATACAGAAACACCGTGGCCCCTTTCTTTGAGATAACTCTGCACTATTGCGAGCTGCAAATGCCACTTCCAGCTTAGCTGTGCAGAGGAAGAACAACAAGAAGAAGAAATATCTCGAAATATGTCCGTCAGGCCAGTTCCTTTGACCTGAATCTGCAAATATCTCGGAAACGAAGCGAGCTATGGCAAAATGTTAAGAGACGTTTTTTGTAGAGAATTATGTTTCCTACAATTTATGTTCTATGATATTTTTTGATCAGAAGCGTAGTTTTCGAGATGTATCGAGACATTTAAAAGTTCCGAAGCCGCACCAACATAATAGGGATACAGAAACACCGTGGCCCCTTTCTTTGAGATAACTCTGCAGTATTGCGAGCTGTAAATGCCACTTCCAGCTTAGCTGTGCAGAAGAAGAACAACAAGAAGAAGAAATATCTCGAAATATGTCCGTCAGGCCCCTTCCCTTGAGATAAATCTGCAAATATCTCGGAAACGAAGAGAGCTATGGCAAAATGTTAAGAGACCTTTTTTGTAGAGAATTAAGTTTCCTACTTTTTATGTTCTATAATATTTTTTGATCTGATGCGTAGTTCTCGAGATATATCAAGATATTTAAAAGTTCCGAAGCCGCACCAACATAATAGAGATACAGAAACACCGTGGCCCCTTTCTTTGAGATAACTCTGCACTATTGCGAGCTGTAAATGCCACTTCCAACTTAGCTGTGCAGAGGGAGAACAACAAGAAGAAGAAATATCTCGAAATATGTCCGTCAGGCCCCTTCCCTTGAGATATATCTGCAAATATCTCGGAAACGAAGCGAGCTATGGCAAAATGTTAAGAGACCTTTTTTGTAGAGAATTATGTTTCCTACAATTTATGTTGTATGATATTTTTGATCAGAAGCGTAGTTTTCGAGATATATCGAGATATTTAAAAGTTCCGAAGCCGCACCAACATAATAGAGATACAGAAACACCGTGGCCCCTCTCTTTGAGATAACTCTGCACTACTGCGAGCTGGAAATGCCACTTCCAGTTTAGCTGTGCAGAAGAAGAACAACAAGAAGAAGAAATATCTCGAAATATGTCCGTTAGGCCCCTTCCCTTGAGATAAATCTGCAAATATCTCGGAAACGAAGCGAGCTATGGCAAAATGTTAAGAGACCTCTTTTGTGGAGAATTAAGCTTCCTACTTTTTATGTTCTATGATATTTTTTGATCAGATGCGTAGTTCTCGAGATATATCAAGATATTTAAAAGTTCCGAAGCCGCACCAACATAATAGAGATACAGAAACACCGTGGCCCCTTTCTTTGAGATAACTCTGCACTATTGCGCGCTGTAAATGCCACTTCCAGCTTAGCTGTGCAGAAGAAGAACAACAAGAAGAAGAAATATCTCGAAATATGTCCGTCAGGCCCCTTCCCTTGAGATAAATCTGCAAATATCTCGGAAACGAAGCGAGCTATGGCAAAATGTTAAGAGACCTTTTTTGTAGAGAACTAAGTTTCCTACCTTTTATGTTCTATGATATTTTTTGATCAGATGCGTAGTTCTCGAGATATATCAAGATATCTAAAAGTTCCGAAGCCGCACCAACATAATAGAGATACAGAAACACCGTGGCCCCTTTCTTTGAGATAACTCTGCACTATTGCGAGCTGCAAATGCCACTTCCAGCTTAGCTGTGCAGAAGAAGAACAACAAGAAGAAGAAATATCTCGAAATATGTCCGTCAGGCCCCTTCCCTTGAGATAAATCTGCAAATATCTCGGAAACGAAGAGAGCTATGGCAAAATGTTAAGAGACCTTTTTTGTAGAGAATTATGTTTCCTACAATTTATGTTCTATGATATTTTTTGATCAGAAGCGTAGTTTTCGAGATATATCGAGATATTTAAAAGTTCCAAAGCCGCACCAACATAATAGAGATACAGAAACACCGTGGCCCCTTTCGTTGAGATAACTCTGCACTAGTGCGAGCCGCAAATGCCACTTCCAGCTTAGCTGTGCAGAAGAAGAACAACAAGAAGAAGAAATATCTCGAAATATGTCCGTCAGGCCCCTTCCCTTGAGATATATCTGCAAATATCTCGGAAACGAAGCGAGCTATGGCAAAATGTTAAGAGACCTTTTTTGTAGAGAATTATGTTTCGTACAATTTATGTTCTATGATATTTTTTGGTGAGAAGCGTAGTTTTCGAGATATATCGAGATATTTAAAAGTTCCAAAGCCGCACCAACATAATAGAGATACAGAAACACCGTGGCCCCTTTCTTTGAGATAACTCTGCACTATTGCGAGCTGTAAATGCCACTTCCAGCTTAGCTGTGCAGAAGAAGGACAACAAGAAGAAGAAATATCTCGAAATATGTCCGTCAGGCCCCTTCCCTTGAGATAAATCTGCAAACATCTCGGAAACGAAGCGAGCTATGGCAAAATGTTAAGAGACCTTATTTGCATAGAATTAAGTTTCCTACTTTTTATGTTCTATGATATTTTTCGATCAGATGCGTAGTTCTCGAGATATATCAAGATATTTAAAAGTTCCGAAACCGCACCAACATAATAGAGATACAGAAACACGGTGGCCCCTTTCTTTGAGATAACTCTGCACTAGTGCGAGCCGCAAATGCCACTTCCAGCTTAGCTGTGCAGAAGAAGAACAACAAGAAGAAGAAATATCTCGAAATATGTCCGTCAGGCCCCTTCCCTTGAGATAAATCTGCAAATATCTCGGAAACGAAGCGAGCTATGGCAAAATGTTGAGAGACCTTTTTTGTAGAGAATTAAGTTTCCTACGTTTTATGTTCTATGATATTTTTTGATCAGATGCGTAGTTCTCGAGATATATCAAGATATTTAAAAGTTCCGAAGCCGCACCAACATAATAGAGATACAGAAACACCGTGGCCCCTTTCTTTGAGATAACTCTGCACTATTGCGAGCTGCAAATGCCACTTCCAGCTTAGCTGTGCAGAAGAAGAACATCAAGAAGAAGAAATATCTCGAAATATGTCCGTCAGGCCCCTTCCCTTGAGATAAATCTGCAAATATCTCGGAAACGAAGAGAGCTATGGCAAAATGTTAAGAGACCTCTTTTGTAGAGAATTAAGTTTCCTACTTTTTATGTTCTATAATATTTTTTGATCTGATGCGTAGTTCTCGAGATATATCAAGATATTTAAAAGTTCCGAAGCCGCACCAACATAATAGAGATACAGAAACACCGTGGCCCCTTTCTTTGAGATAACTCTGCACTATTGCGAGCTGTAAATGCCACTTCCAGCTTAGCTGTGCAGAAGAAGAACAACAAGAAGAAGAAATATCTCGAAATATGTCCGTCAGGTCCCTTCCCTTGAGATATATCTGCAAATATCTCGGAAACGAAGCTAGCTATGGCAAAATGTTAAGAGACCTTTTTTGTAGAGAATTAAGTTTCCTACTTTTTATGTTCTATGATATTTTTTGATCAGATGCGTAGTTCTCGAGATATATCAAGATATTTAAAAGTTCCGAAGCCGCACCAACATAGTAGAGATACAGAAACACCGTGGCCCCTTTCTTTGAGATATCTCTGCACTATTGCGAGCTGTAAATGCCACTTCCAGCTTAGCTGTGCAGAAGAAGAACAACAAGAAGAAGAAATATCTCGAAATATGTCCGTCAGGCCCCTTCCCTTGAGATATATCTGCAAATATCTCGGAAACGAAGCGAGCTATGGCAAAATGTTAAGAGACCTTTTTTGTAGAGAATTAAGTTTCCTACTTTTTATGTTCTATGATATTTTTTGATCAGATGCGTAGTTCTCGAGATATATCAAGATATTTAAAAGTTCCGAAGCCGCACCAACATAATAGAGATACAGAAACACCGTGGCCCCTTTCTTTGAGATAACTCTGCACTATTGCGAGCTGCAAATGCCACTTCCAGCTTAGCTGTGCAGAGGAAGAACAACAAGAAGAAGAAATATCTCGAAATATGTCCGTCAGGCCAGTTCCTTTGAGCTGAATCTGCAAATATCTCGGAAACGAAGCGAGCTATGGCAAAATGTTAAGAGACGTTTTTTATAGAGAATTATGTTTCCTACAATTTATGTTCTATGATATTTTTTGATCAGAAGCGTAGTTTTCGAGATATATCGAGATATTTAAAAGTTCCGAAGCCGCACCAACATAATAGGGATACAGAAACACCGTGGCCCCTTTCTTTCAGATAACTCTGCACTAGTGCGAGCCGCAAATGCCACTTCCAGCTTAGCTGTGCAGAAGAAGAACAACAAGAAGAAGAAATATCTCGAAATATGTCGGTCAGGCCCCTTCCCTTGAGATATATCTGCAAATATCTCGGAAACGAAGCGAGCTATGGCAAAATGTTAACAGACATTTTTGGAGAGAATTATGCTTCCTACAATTTATGTTCTATGATATTTTTTGATCAGAAGCGTAGTTTTCGAGATACATCGAGATATTTAAAAGTTCCGAAGCCGCACCAACATAATAGAGATACAGAAACACCGTGGCCCCTTTCTTTGAGATAACTCTGCACTAGTGCGAGCCGCAAATGCCAGTTCCAGCTTAGCTGTGCAGAAGAAGAACAACAAGAAGAAGAAATATCTCGAAATATGTCCGTCAGGCCCCTTCCCTTGAGATAAATCTGCAAATATCTCGGAAACGAAGCGAGCTATGGCAAAATGTTAAGAGACCTTTTTTGTAGAGAATTAAGTTTCCTACTTTTTATGTTGTATGGTATTTTTTGATCAGATGCGTAGTTCTCGAGATATATCAAGATATTTAAAAGTTCCGAAGCCGCACCAACATAATAGAGATACAGAAACACCGTGGCCCCTTTCTTTGAGATAACTCTGCACTATTGCGAGCTGCAAATGCCACTTCCAGCTTAGCTGTGCAGAGGAAGAACAACAAGAAGAAGAAATATCTCGAAATATGTCCGTCAGGCCAGTTCCTTTGAGCTGAATCTGCAAATATCTCGGAAACGAAGCGAGCTATGGCAAAATGTTAACAGACATTTTTGGAGAGAATTATGCTTCCTACAATTTATGTTCTATGATATTTTTTGATCAGAAGCGTAGTTTTCGAGATATATCGAGGTATTTAAAAGTTCCGAAGCCGCACCAACATAATAGGGATACAGAAACACCGTGGCCCCTTTCTTTGAGATAACTCTGCACTAGTGCGAGCCGCAAATGCCACTTCCAGCTTAGCTGTGCAGAAGAAGAACAACAAGAAGAAGAAATATCTCGAAATATGTCCGTCAGGCCCCTTCCCTTGAGCTAAATCTGCAAATATCTCGGAAACGAAGCGAGCTATGGCGAAATGTTAAGAGACCTTTTTTGTAGAGAATTAAGTTTCCTACTTTTCATGTTCTATGATATTTTTTGATCAGATGCGTAGTTCTCGAGATATATCAAGATATTTAAAAGTTCCGAAGCCGCACCAACATAATAGAGATACAGAAACACCGTGGCCCCTTTCTTTGAGATAACTCTGCACTAGTGCGAGCCGCAAATGCCACTTCCAGCTTAGCTGTGCAGAAGAAGAACAACAAGAAGAAGAAATATCTCGAAATATGTCCGTCAGGCCCCTTCCCTTGAGATAAATCTGCAAATATCTCGGAAACGAAGCGAGCTATGGCGAAATGTTAAGAGACCTTTTTTGTAGAGAATTAAGTTTCCTACTTTTTATGTTGTATGATATTTTTTGATCAGATGCGTAGTTCTCGAGATATATCAAGATATTTAAAAGTTCCGAAGCCGCACCAACATAATAGAGATACAGAAACACCGTGGCCCCTTTCTTTGAGATAACTCTGCACTAGTGCGAGCCGCAAATACCACTTCCAGCTTAGCTGTGCAGAAGAAGAACAACAAGAAGAAGAAATATCTCGAAATATGTCCGTCAGGCCCCTTCCCTTGAGATAAATCTGCAAATATCTCGGAAACGAAGCGAGCTATGGCAAAATGTTAAGAGACCTTTTTTGTAGAGAATTAAGTTTCCTACTTTTTATGTTCTATGATATTTTTTGATGAGATGCGTACATCTCGAGATATATCAAGATATTTAAAAGTTCCGAAGCCGCACCAACATAATAGAGATACAGAAACACCGTGGCCCCTTTCTTTGAGATAACTCTGCACTATTGCGAGCTGCAAATGCCACTTCCAGCTTAGCTGTGCAGAGGAAGAACAACAAGAAGAAGAAATATCTCGAAATATGTCCGTCAGGCCAGTTCCTTTGAGCTGAATCTGCAAATATCTCGGAAACGAAGCGAGCTATGGCAAAATGTTAAGAGACGTTTTTTGTAGAGAATTATGTTTCCTACAATTTATGTTCTATGATATTTTTTGATCAGAAGCGTAGTTTTCGAGATATATCGAGGTATTTAAAAGTTCCGAAGCCGCACCAACATAATAGAGATACAGAAACACCGTGGCCCCTTTCTTTGAGATAACTCTGCACGATTGCGAGCTGTAAATGCCACTTCCAGCTTAGCTGTGCAGAAGAAGGACAACAAGAAGAAGAAATATCTCGAAATATGTCCGTCAGGCCCCTTCCCTTGAGATAAATCTGCAAATATCTCGGAAACGAAGCCAGCTATGGTAAAATGTTAAGAGAACTTATTTGCAGAGAATTAAGTTTCCTACTTTTTATGTTCTATGATATTTTTTGATCAGATGCGTAGTTCTCGAGATATATCAAGATATTTAAAAGTTCCGAAACCGCACCAACATAATAGAGATACAGAAACACGGTGGCCCCTTTCTTTGAGATAACTCTGCACTAGTGCGAGCCGCAAATGCCACTTCCAGCTTAGCTGTGCAGAAGAAGAACAACAAGAAGAAGAAATATCTCGAAATATGTCCGTCAGGCCAGTTCCTTTGAGCTGAATCTGCAAATATCTCGGAAACGAAGCGAGCTATGGCAAAATGTTAAGAGACGTTTTTTATAGAGAATTATGTTTCCTACAATTTATGTTCTATGATATTTTTTGATCAGAAGCGTAGTTTTCGAGATATATCGAGATATTTAAAAGTTCCGAAGCCGCACCAACATAATAGGGATACAGAAACACCGTGGCCCCTTTCTTTGAGATAACTCTGCACTAGTGCGAGCCGCAAATGCCACTTCCAGCTTAGCTGTGCAGAAGAAGAACAACAAGAAGAAGAAATATCTCGAAATATGTCCGTCAGGCCAGTTCCTTTGAGCTGAATCTGCAAATATCTCGGAAACGAAGCGAGCTATGGCAAAATGTTAAGAGACGTTTTTTATAGAGAATTATGTTTCCTACAATTTATGTTCTATGACATTTTTTGATCAGAAGCGTAGTTTTCGAGATATATCGAGATATTTAAAAGTTCCGAAGCCGCACCAACATAATAGGGATACAGAAACACCGTGGCCCCTTTCTTTGAGATAACTCTGCACTAGTGCGAGCCGCAAATGCCACTTCCAGCTTAGCTGTGCAGAAGAAGAACAACAAGGAGAAGAAATATCTCGAAATATGTCCGTCAGGCCCCTTCCCTTGAGATATATCTGCAAATATCTCGGAAACGAAGCGAGCTATGGCAAAATGTTAAGAGACCTTTTTTGTAGAGAATTATGCTTCCTACAATTTATGTTCTATGATATTTTCTGATCAGAAGCGTAGTTTTCGAGATACATCGAGATATTTAAAAGTTCCGAAGCCGCACCAACATAATAGAGATACAGAAACACCGTGGCCCCTTCCTTTGAGATAACTCTGCACTAGTGCGAGCCGCAAATGCCAGTTCCAGCTTAGCTGTGCAGAAGAAGAACAACAAGAAGAAGAAATATCTCGAAATATGTCCGTCAGGCCCCTTCCCTTGAGATAAATCTGCAAATATCTCGGAAACGAAGCGAGCTATGGCAAAATGTTAAGAGACCTTTTTTGTAGAGAATTAAGTTTCCTACTTTTTATGTTGTATGATATTTTTTGATCAGATGCGTAGTTCTCGAGATATATCAAGATATTTAAAAGTTCCGAAGCCGCACCAACATAATAGAGATACAGAAAAACCGTGGCCCCTTTCTTTGAGATAACTCTGCACTATTGCGAGCTGCAAATGCCACTTCCAGCTTAGCTGTGCAGAGGAAGAACAACAAGAAGAAGAAATATCTCGAAATATGTCCGTCAGGCCAGTTCCTTTGAGCTGAATCTGCAAATATCTCGGAAACGAAGCGAGCTATGGCAAAATCTTAAGAGACCTTTTTTGTAGAGAATTCTGTTTCCTACAATTTATGTTCTATGATATTTTTTGATCAGAAGCGTAGTTTTCGAGATATATCGAGATATTTAAAAGTTCCGAAGCCGCACCAACATAATAGAGATACAGAAACACCGTGGCCCCTTTCTTTGAGATAACTCTGCACTAGTGCGAGCCGCAAATGCCACTTCCAGCTTAGCTGTGCAGAAGAAGAACAACAAGAAGAAGAAATATCTCGAAATATGTCCGTCAGGCCCCTTCCCTTGAGATAAATCTGCAAATATCTCGGAAACGAAGCGAGCTATGGCAAAATGTTAAGAGACCTTTTTTGTAGAGAATTAAGTTTCCTACTTTTTATGTTCTATGATATTTTTTGATGAGATGCGTACATCTCGAGATATATCAAGATATTTAAAAGTTCCGAAGCCGCACCAACATAATAGAGATACAGAAACACCGTGGCCCCTTTCTTTGAGATAACTCTGCACTATTGCGAGCTGCAAATGCCACTTCCAGCTTAGCTGTGCAGAGGAAGAACAACAAGAAGAAGAAATATCTCGAAATATGTCCGTCAGGCCAGTTCCTTTGAGCTGAATCTGCAAATATCTCGGAAACGAAGCGAGCTATGGCAAAATGTTAAGAGACGTTTTTTGTAGAGAATTATGTTTCCTACAATTTATGTTCTATGATATTTTTTGATCAGAAGCGTAGTTTTCGAGATATATCGAGATATTTAAAAGTTCCGAAGCCGCACCAACATAATAGGGATACAGAAACACCGTGGCCCCTTTCTTTGAGATAACTCTGCACTAGTGCGAGCCGCAAATGCCACTTCCAGCTTAGCTGTGCAGAAGAAGAACAACAAGAAGAAGAAATATCTCGAAATATGTCCGTCAGGCCCCTTCCCTTGAGATAAATCTGCAAATATCTCGGAAACGAAGCGAGCTATGGCAAAATGTTAAGAGACCTTTTTTGTAGAGAATTCTGTTTCCTACAATTTATGTTCTATGATATTTTTTGATCAGAACCGTAGTTTTCGAGATATATCGAGATATTTAAAAGTTCCGAAGCCGCACCAACATAATAGAGATACAGAAACACCGTGGCCCCTTTCTTTGAGATAACTCTGCACTAGTGCGAGCCGCAAATGCCAGTTCCAGCTTAGCTGTGCAGAAGAAGAACAACAAGAAGAAGAAATATCTCGAAATATGTCCGTCAGGCCGCTTCCCTTGAGATAAATCTGCAAATATCTCGGAAACGAAGCGAGCTATGGCAAAATGTTAAGAGACCTTTTTTGTAGAGAATTAAGTTTCCTACTTTTTATGTTCTATGATATTTTTTGATCAGATGCGTAGTTCTCGAGATATATCAAGATATTTAAAAGTTCCGAAGCCGCACCAACATAATAGAGATACAGAAACACCGTGGCCCCTTTCTTTGAGATAACTCTGCACTATTGCGAGCTGCAAATGCCACTTCCAGCTTAGCTGTGCAGAGGAAGAACAACAAGAAGAAGAAATATCTCGAAATATGTCCGTCAGGCCAGTTCCTTTGAGCTGAATCTGCAAATATCTCGGAAACGAAGCGAGCTATGGCAAAATGTTAAGAGACGTTTTTTGTAGAGAATTATGTTTCCTACAATTCATGTTCTATGATATTTTTTGATCAGAAGCGTAGTTTTCGAGATATATCGAGATATTTAAAAGTTCCGAAGCCGCACCAACATAATAGGGATACAGAAACACCGTGGCCCCTTTCTTTGAGATAACTCTGCACTAGTGCGAGCCGCAAATGCCACTTCCAGCATAGCTGTGCAGAAGAAGAACAACAAGGAGAAGAAATATCTCGAAATATGTCCGTCAGGCCCCTTCCCTTGAGATATATCTGCAAATATCTCGGAAACGAAGCGAGCTATGGCAAAATGTTAAGAGACCTTTTTTGTAGAGAATTAAGTTTCCTACTTTTTATGTTCTATGATATTTTTTGATCAGATGCGTAGTTCTCGAGATATATCAAGATATTTAAAAGTTCCGAAGCCGCACCAACATAATAGAGATACAGAAACACCGTGGCCCCTTTCTTTGAGATAACTCTGCACGATTGCGAGCTGTAAATGCCACTTCCAGCTTAGCTGTGCAGAAGAAGAACAACAAGAAGAAGAAATATCTCGAAATATGTCCGTCAGGCCCCTTCCCTTGAGATAAATCTGCAAATATCTCGGAAACGAAGCGAGCTATGGCGAAATGTTAAGAGACCTTTTTTGTAGAGAATTAAGTTTCCTACTTTTTATGTTCTATGATATTTTTTGATCAGATGCGTAGTTCTCGAGATATATCAAGATATTTAAAAGTTCCGAAGCCGCACCAACATAATAGAGATACAGAAACACCGTGGCCCCTTTCTTTGAGATAACTCTGCACTATTGCGAGCTGCAAATGCCACTTCCAGCATAGCTGTGCAGAGGAAGAACAACAAGAAGAAGAAATATCTCGAAATATGTCCGTCAGGCCAGTTCCTTTGAGCTGAATCTGCAAATATCTCGGAAACGAAGCGAGCTATGGCAAAATGTTAAGAGACGTTTTTTATAGAGAATTATGTTTCCTACAATTTATGTTCTATGATATTTTTTGATCAGAAGCGTAGTTTTCGAGATATATCGAGATATTTAAAAGTTCCGAAGCCGCACCAACATAATAGGGATACAGAAACACCGTGGCCCCTTTCTTTGAGATAAATCTGCACTAGTGCGAGCCGCAAATGACACTTCCAGCTTAGCTGTGCAGAAGAAGAACAACAAGAAGAAGAAATATCTCGAAATATGTCCGTCAGGCCCCTTCCCTTGAGATATATCTGCAAATATCTCGGAAACGAAGCGAGCTATGGCAAAATGTTAAGAGACCTTTTTTGTAGAGAATTATGCTTCCTACAATTTATGTTCTATGATATTTTTTGATCAGAAGCGTAGTTTTCGAGATACATCGAGATATTTAAAAGTTCCGAAGCCGCACCAACATAATAGAGATACAGAAACACCGTGGCCCCTATCTTTGAGATAACTCTGCACTAGTGTGAGCCGCAAATGCCAGTTCCAGCTTAGCTGTGCAGAAGAAGAACAACAAGAAGAAGAAATATCTCGAAATATGTCCGTCAGGCCCCTTCCCTTGAGATAAATCTGCAAATATCTCGGAAACGAAGCGAGCTATGGCAAAATGTTATGAGACCTTTTTTGTAGAGAATTAAGTTTCCTACTTTTTATGTTGTATGATATTTTTTGATCAGATGCGTAGTTCTCGAGATATATCAAGATATTTAAAAGTTCCGAAGCCGCACCAACATAATAGAGATACAGAAACACCGTGGCCCCTTTCTTTGAGATAACTCTGCACTATTGCGAGCTGCAAATGCCACTTCCAGCTTAGCTGTGCAGAGGAAGAACAACAAGAAGAAGAAATATCTCGAAATATGTCCGTCAGGCCAGTTCCTTTGAGCTGAACCTGCAAATATCTCGGAAACGAAGCGAGCTATGGCAAAATGTTAAGAGACGTTTTTTGTAGAGAATTATGTTTCCTACAATTTATGTTCTATGATATTTTTTGATCAGAAGCGTAGTTTTCGAGATATATCGAGATATTTAAAAGTTCCGAAGCCGCACCAACATAATAGGGATACAGAAACACCGTGGCCCCTTTCTTTGAGATAACTCTGCACTAGTGCGAGCCGCAAATGCCACTTCCAGCTTAGCTGTGCAGAAGAAGAACAACAAGAAGAAGAAATATCTCGAAATATGTCCGTCAGGCCCCTTCCCTTGAGATAAATCTGCAAATATCTCGGAAACGAAACGAGCTATGGCAAAATGTTAAGAGACCTTTTTTGTAGAGAATTATGTCTTCTACTTTTTATGTTCTATGATATTTTTTGATCAGATGCGTAGTTCTCGAGATATATCAAGATATTTAAAAGTTCCGAAGCCGCACCAACATAATAGAGATACAGAAACACCGTGGCCCCTATCTTTGAGATAACTCTGCACTAGTGCGAGCCGCAAATGCCAGTTCCAGCTTAGCTGTGCAGAAGAAGAACAACAAGAAGAAGAAATATCTCGAAATATGTCCGTCAGGCCCCTTCCCTTGAGATAAATCTGCAAATATCTCGGAAACGAAGCGAGCTATGGCAAAATGTTAAGAGACCTTTTTTGTAGAGAATTAAGTTTCCTACTTTTTATGTTGTATGATATTTTTTGATCAGATGCGTAGTTCTCGAGATATATCAAGATATTTAAAAGTTCCGAAGCCGCACCAACATAATAGAGATACAGAAACACCGTGGCCCCTTTCTTTGAGATAACTCTGCACTATTGCGAGCTGCAAATGCCACTTCCAGCTTAGCTGTGCAGAGGAAGAACAACAAGAAGAAGAAATATCTCGAAATATGTCCGTCAGGCCAGTACCTTTGAGCTGAATCTGCAAATATCTCGGAAACGAAGCGAGCTATGGCAAAATGTTAAGAGACGTTTTTTATAGAGAATTATGTTTCCTACAATTTATGTTCTATGATATTTTTTGATCAGAAGCGTAGTTTTCGAGATATATCGAGATATTTAAAAGTTCCGAAGCCGCACCAACATAATAGGGATACAGAAACACCGTGGCCCCTTTCTTTGAGATAAATCTGCACTAGTGCGAGCCGCAAATGACACTTCCAGCTTAGCTGTGCAGAAGAAGAACAACAAGAAGAAGAAATATCTCGAAATATGTCCGTCAGGCCCCTTCCCTTGAGATATATCTGCAAATATCTCGGAAACGAAGCGAGCTATGGCAAAATGTTAAGAGACCTTTTTTGTAGAGAATTATGCTTCCTACAATTTATGTTCTATGATATTTTTTGATCAGAAGCGTAGTTTTCGAGATACATCGAGATATTTAAAAGTTCCGAAGCCGCACCAACATAATAGAGATACAGAAACACCGTGGCCCCTATCTTTGAGATAACTCTGCACTAGTGTGAGCCGCAAATGCCAGTTCCAGCTTAGCTGTGCAGAAGAAGAACAACAAGAAGAAGAAATATCTCGAAATATGTCCGTCAGGCCCCTTCCCTTGAGATAAATCTGCAAATATCTCGGAAACGAAGCGAGCTATGGCAAAATGTTATGAGACCTTTTTTGTAGAGAATTAAGTTTCCTACTTTTTATGTTGTATGATATTTTTTGATCAGATGCGTAGTTCTCGAGATATATCAAGATATTTAAAAGTTCCGAAGCCGCACCAACATAATAGAGATACAGAAACACCGTGGCCCCTTTCTTTGAGATAACTCTGCACTATTGCGAGCTGCAAATGCCACTTCCAGCTTAGCTGTGCAGAGGAAGAACAACAAGAAGAAGAAATATCTCGAAATATGTCCGTCAGGCCAGTTCCTTTGAGCTGAACCTGCAAATATCTCGGAAACGAAGCGAGCTATGGCAAAATGTTAAGAGACGTTTTTTGTAGAGAATTATGTTTCCTACAATTTATGTTCTATGATATTTTTTGATCAGAAGCGTAGTTTTCGAGATATATCGAGATATTTAAAAGTTCCGAAGCCGCACCAACATAATAGGGATACAGAAACACCGTGGCCCCTTTCTTTGAGATAACTCTGCACTAGTGCGAGCCGCAAATGCCACTTCCAGCTTAGCTGTGCAGAAGAAGAACAACAAGAAGAAGAAATATCTCGAAATATGTCCGTCAGGCCCCTTCCCTTGAGATAAATCTGCAAATATCTCGGAAACGAAACGAGCTATGGCAAAATGTTAAGAGACCTTTTTTGTAGAGAATTATGTCTTCTACTTTTTATGTTCTATGATATTTTTTGATCAGATGCGTAGTTCTCGAGATATATCAAGATATTTAAAAGTTCCGAAGCCGCACCAACATAATAGAGATACAGAAACACCGTGGCCCCTATCTTTGAGATAACTCTGCACTAGTGCGAGCCGCAAATGCCAGTTCCAGCTTAGCTGTGCAGAAGAAGAACAACAAGAAGAAGAAATATCTCGAAATATGTCCGTCAGGCCCCTTCCCTTGAGATAAATCTGCAAATATCTCGGAAACGAAGCGAGCTATGGCAAAATGTTAAGAGACCTTTTTTGTAGAGAATTAAGTTTCCTACTTTTTATGTTGTATGATATTTTTTGATCAGATGCGTAGTTCTCGAGATATATCAAGATATTTAAAAGTTCCGAAGCCGCACCAACATAATAGAGATACAGAAACACCGTGGCCCCTTTCTTTGAGATAACTCTGCACTATTGCGAGCTGCAAATGCCACTTCCAGCTTAGCTGTGCAGAGGAAGAACAACAAGAAGAAGAAATATCTCGAAATATGTCCGTCAGGCCAGTACCTTTGAGCTGAATCTGCAAATATCTCGGAAACGAAGCGAGCTATGGCAAAATGTTAAGAGACGTTTTTTGTAGAGAATTATGTTTCCTACAATTTATGTTCTATGATATTTTTTGATCAGGAGCGTAGTTTTCGAGATATATCGAGATATTTAAAAGTTCCGAAGCCGCACCAACATAATAGGGATACAGAAACACCGTGGCCCCTTTCTTTGAGATAACTCTGCACTAGTGCGAGCCGCAAATGCCACTTCCAGCTTAGCTGTGCAGAAGAAGAACAACAAGAAGAAGAAATATCTCGAAATATGTCCGTCAGGCCCCTTCCCTTGAGATAAATCTGCAAATATCTCGGAAACGAAGCGAGCTATGGCAAAATGTTAAGAGACCTTTTTTGTAGAGAATTAAGTTTCCTACTTTTTATGTTCTATGATATTTTTTGATGAGATGCGTAGATCTCGAGATATATCAAGATATTTAAAAGTTCCGAAGCCGCACCAACATAGTAGAGATACAGAAACACCGTGGCCCCTTTCTTTGAGATAACTCTGCACTATTGCGAGCTGCAAATGCCACTTCCAGCTTAGCTGTGCAGAGGAAGAACAACAAGAAGAAGAAATATCTCGAAATATGTCCGTCAGGCCAGTTCCTTTGAGCTGAATCTGCAAATATCTCGGAAACGAAGCGAGCTATGGCAAAATGTTAAGAGACGTTTTTTGTAGAGAATTATGTTTCCTACAATTTATGTTCTATGATATTTTTTGATCAGAAGCGTAGTTTTCGAGATATATCGAGATATTTAAAAGTTCCGAAGCCGCACCAACATAATAGGGATACAGAAACACCGTGGCCCCTTTCTTTGAGATAACTCTGCACTAGTGCGAGCCGCAAATGCCAGTTCCAGCTTAGCTTTGCAGAAGAAGAACAACAAGAAGAAGAAATATCTCGAAATATGTCCGTCAGGCCCCTTCCCTTGAGATAAATCTGCAAATATCTCGGAAACGAAGCGAGCTATGGCAAAATGTTATGAGACCTTTTTTGTAGAGAATTAAGTTTCCTACTTTTTATGTTGTATGATATTTTCTGATCAGAAGCGTAGTTCTCGAGATATATCAAGATATTTAAAAGTTCCGAAGCCGCACCAACATAATTGAGATACAGAAACACCGTGGCCCCTTTCTTTGAGATAACTCTGCACTATTGCGAGCTGCAAATGCCACTTCCAGCTTAGCTGTGCAGAGGAAGAACAACAAGAAGAAGAAATATCTCGAAATATGTCCGTCAGGCCAGTTCCTTTGAGCTGAATCTGCAAATATCTCGGAAACAAAGCGAGCTATGGCAAAATGTTAAGAGACGTTTTTTGTAGAGAATTGTGTTTCCTACAATTTATGTTCTATGATATTTTTTGATCAGAAGCGTAGTTTTCGAGATATATCGAGATATTTAAAAGTTCCGAAGCCGCACCAACATAATAGGGATACAGAAACACCGTGGCCCCTTTCTTTGAGATAACTCTGCACTAGTGCGAGCCGCAAATGCCACTTCCAGCTTAGCTGTGCAGAAGAAGAACAACAAGAAGAAGAAATATCTCGAAATATGTCCGTCAGGCCCCTTCCCTTGAGATAAATCTGCAAATATCTCGGAAACGAAGCGAGCTATGGCAAAATGTTAAGAGACCTTTTTTGTAGAGAATTAAGTTTTCTACTTTTTATATTCTATGATATTTTTTGATCAGATGCGTAGTTCTCGAGATATATCAAGATATTTAAAAGTTCCGAAGCCGCACCAACATAATAGAGATACAGAAACACCGTGGCCCCTATCTTTGAGATAACTCTGCACTAGTGCGAGCCGCAAATGCCATTTCCAGCTTAGCTGTGCAGAAGAAGAACAACAAGAAGAAGAAATATCTCGAAATATGTCCGTCAGGCCCCTTCCCTTGAGATAAATCTGCAAATATCTCGGAAACGAAGCGAGCTATGGCAAAATGTTAAGAGACCTTTTTTGTAGAGAATTAAGTTTCCTACTTTTTATGTTGTATGATATTTTTTGATCAGATGCGTAGTTCTCGAGATATATCAAGATATTTAAAAGTTCCGAAGCCGCACCAACATAATAGAGATACAGAAACACCGTGGCCCCTTTCTTTGAGATAACTCTGCACTATTGCGAGCTGCAAATGCCACTTCCAGCTTAGCTGTGCAGAGGAAGAACAACAAGAAGAAGAAATATCTCGAAATATGTCCGTCAGGCCAGTACCTTTGAGCTGAATCTGCAAATATCTCGGAAACGAAGCGAGCTATGGCAAAATGTTAAGAGACGTTTTTTGTAGAGAATTATGTTTCCTACAATTTATGTTCTATGATATTTTTTGATCAGAAGCGTAGTTTTCGAGATATATCGAGATATTTAAAAGTTCCGAAGCCGCACCAACATAATAGGGATACAGAAACACCGTGGCCCCTTTCTTTGAGATAACTCTGCACTAGTGCGAGCCGCAAATGCCACTTCCAGCTTAGCTGTGCAGAAGAAGAACAACAAGATGAAGAAATATCTCGAAATATGTCCGTCAGGCCCCTTCCCTTGAGATAAATCTGCAAATATCTCGGAAACGAAGCGAGCTATGGCAAAATCTTAAGAGACCTTTTTTGTAGAGAATTAAGTTTCCTACTTTTTATGTTCTATGATATTTTTTGATCAGATGCGTAGTTCTCGAGATATATCAAGATATTTAAAAGTTCCGAAGCCGCACCAACATAATAGAGATACAGAAACACCGTGGCCCCTTTCTTTGAGATAACTCTGCACTATTGCGAGCTGTAAATGCCACTTCCAGCTTAGCTGTGCAGAAGAAGAACAACAAGAAGAAGAAATATCTCGAAATATGTCCGTCAGGCCCCTTCCCTTGAGATATATCTGCAAATATCTCGGAAACGAAGCGAGCTATGGCAAAATGTTAAGAGACCTTTTTTGTAGAGAATTATGCTTCCTACAATTTATGTTCTATGATATTTTTTGATCAGAAGCGTAGTTTTCGAGATACATCGAGATATTTAAAAGTTCCGAAGCCGCACCAACATAATAGAGATACAGAAACACCGTGGCCCCTTTCTTTGAGATAACTCTGCACTAGTGTGAGCCGCAAATGCCAGTTCCAGCTTAGCTGTGCAGAAGAAGAACAACAAGAAGAAGAAATATCTCGAAATATGTCCGTCAGGCCCCTTCCCTTGAGATAAATCTGCAAATATCTCGGAAACGAAGCGAGCTATGGCAAAATGTTATGAGACCTTTTTTGTAGAGAATTAAGTTTCCTACTTTTTATGTTGTATGATATTTTTTGATCAGATGCGTAGTTCTCGAGATATATCAAGATATTTAAAAGTTCCGAAGCCGCACCAACATAATAGAGATACAGAAACACCGTGGCCCCTTTCTTTGAGACAACTCTGCACTATTGCGAGCTGCAAATGCCACTCCCAGCTTAGCTGTGCAGAGGAAGAACAACAAGAAGAAGAAATATCTCGAAATATGTCCGTCAGGCCAGTTCCTTTGAGCTGAATCTGCAAATATCTCGGAAACGAAGCGAGCTATGGCAAAATGTTAAGAGACGTTTTTTGTAGAGAATTATGTTTCCTACAATTTATGTTCTATGATATTTTTTGATCAGAAGCGTAGTTTTCGAGATATATCGAGATATTTAAAAGTTCCGAAGCCGCACCAACATAATAGGGATACAGAAACACCGTGGCCCCTTTCTTTGAGATAACTCTGCACTAGTGCGAGCCGCAAATGCCACTTCCAGCTTAGCTGTGCAGAAGAAGAACAACAAGAAGAAGAAATATCTCGAAATATGTCAGGCCCCTTCCCTTGAGATAAATCTGCAAATATCTCGGAAACGAAGAGAGCTATGGCAAAATGTTAAGAGACCTTTTTTGTAGAGAATTAAGTTTCCTACTTTTTATGTTCTATGATATTTTTTGATCTGATGCGTAGTTCTCGAGATATATCAAGATATTTAAAAGTTCCGAAGCCGCACCAACATAATAGGGATACAGAAACACCGTGGCCCCTTTCTTTGAGATAACTCTGCACTAGTGCGAGCCGCAAATGCCACTTCCAGCTTAGCTGTGCAGAAGAAGAACAACAAGAAGAAATATCTCGAAATATGTCCGTCAGGCCCCTTCCCTTGAGATAAATCTGCAAATATCTCGGAAACGAAGCGAGCTATGGCGAAATGTTAAGAGACCTTTTTTGTAGAGAATTAAGTTTCCTACTTTTTATGTTCTATGATATTTTTTGATCAGAAGCGTAGTTTTCGAGATATATCGAGATATTTAAAAGTTCCGAAGCCGCACCAACATAATAGGGATACAGAAACACCGTGGCCCCTTTCTTTGAGATAACTCTGCACTATTGCAAGCTGCTAATGCCACTTCCAGCTTAGCTGTGCAGAGGAAGAACAACAAGAAGAAGAAATATCTCGAAATATGTCCGTCAGGCCAGTTCCTTTGAGCTGAATCTGCAAATATCTCGGAAACGAAGCGAGCTATGGCAAAATGTTAAGAGACGTTTTTTGTAGAGAATTATGTTTCCTACAATTCATGTTCTATGATATTTTTTGATCAGAAGCGTAGTTTTCGAGATATATCGAGATATTTAAAAGTTCCGAAGCCGCACCAACATAATAGGGATACAGAAACACCGTGGCCCCTTTCTTTGAGATAACTCTGCACTAGTGCGAGCCGCAAATGCCACTTCCAGCTTAGCTGTGCAGAAGAAGAACAACAAGAAGAAGAAATATCTCGAAATATGTCCGTCAGGCCCCTTCCCTTGAGATAAATCTGCAAATATCTCGGAAACGAAGCGAGCTATGGCAAAATGTTAAGAGACCTTTTTTGTAGAGAATTAAGTTTCCTACTTTTTATGTTCTATGATATTTTTTGATCAGATGCGTAGTTCTCGAGATATATCAAGATATTTAAAAGTTCCGAAGCCGCACCAACATAATAGAGATACAGAAACACCGTGGCCCCTTTCTTTGAGATAACTCTGCACTATTGCGAGCTGTAAATGCCACTTCCAGCTTAGCTGTGCAGAAGAAGAACAACAAGAAGAAGAAATATCTCGAAATATGTCCGTCAGGCCCCTTCCCTTGAGATAAATCTGCAAATATCTCGGAAACGAAGCGAGCTATGGCAAAATGTTAAGAGACGTTTTTTGTAGAGAATTATGTTTCCTACAATTTATGTTCAATGATATTTTTTGATCAGAAGTGTAGTTTTCGAGATATATCGAGATATTTAAAAGTTCCGAAGCCGCACCAACATAATAGGGATACAGAAACACCGTGGCCCCTTTCTTTGAGATAACTCTGCACTAGTGCGAGCCGCAAATGCCACTTCCAGCTTAGCTGTGCAGAAGAAGAACAACAAGAAGAAGAAATATCTCGAAATATGTCCGTCAGGCCAGTTCCTTTGAGCTGAATCTGCAAATATCTCGGAAACGAAGCGAGCTATGGCAAAATGTTAAGAGACGTTTTTTGTAGAGAATTATGTTTCCTACAATTTATGTTCTATGATATTTTTTGATCAGAAGCGTAGTTTTCGAGATATATCGAGATATTTAAAAGTTCCGAAGCCGCACCAACATAATAGGGATACAGAAACACCGTGGCCCCTTTCTTTGAGATAACTCTGCACTAGTGCGAGCCGCAAATGCCACTTCCAGCTTAGCTGTGCAGAAGAAGAACAACAAGAAGAAGAAATATCTCGAAATATGTCCGTCAGGTCCCTTCCCTTGAGATAAATCTGCAAATATCTCGGAAACGAAGCGAGCTATGGCAAAATGTTAAGAGACCTTTTTTGTAGAGAATTAAGTTTCCTACTTTTTATGTTCTATGATATTTTTTGATCAGATGCGTGGTTCTCGAGATATATCAAGATATTTAAAAGTTCCGAAGCCGCACCAACATAATAGAGATACAGAAACACCTTGGCCCCTTTCTTTCAGATAACTCTGCACTATTGCGAGCTGTAAATGCCACTTCCAGCTTAGCTGTGCAGAAGAAGAACAACAAGAAGAAGAAATATCTCGAAATATGTCCGTCACGCCAGTTCCTTTGAGCTGAATCTGCAAATATCTCGGAAACGAAGCGAGCTATGGCAAAATGTTAAGAGACGTTTTTTGTAGAGAATTATGTTTCCTACAATTTATGTTCTATGATATTTTTTGATCAGAAGCGTAGTTTTCGAGATATATCGAGATATTTAAAAGTTCCGAAGCCGCACCAACATAATAGGGATACAGAAACCCCGTGGCCCCTTTCTTTGAGATAACTCTGCACTAGTGCGAGCCGCAAATGCCACTTCCAGCTTAGCTGTGCAGAAGAAGAACAACAAGAAGAAGAAATATCTCGAAATATGTCCGTTAGGCCCCTTCCCTTGAGATAAATCTGCAAATATCTCGGAAACGAAGCGAGCTATGGCAAAATGTTAAGAGACCTTTTTTGTAGAGAATTAAGTTTCCTACTTTTTATGTTCTATGATATTTTTTGATCAGATGCGTAGTTCTCGAGATATATCAAGATATTTAAAAGTTCCGAAGCCGCACCAACATAATAGAGATACAGAAACACCGTGGCCCCTTTCTTTGAGATAACTCTGCACTATTGCGAGCTGTAAATGCCACTTCCATCTTAGCTGTGCAGAAGAAGAACAACAAGAAGAAGAAATATCTCGAAATATGTCCGTCAGGCCAGTTCCTTTGAGCTGAATCTGCAAATATCTCGGAAACGAAGCGAGCTATGGCAAAATGTTAAGAGACGTTTTTTGTAGAGAATTATGTTTCCTACAATTTATGTTCTATGATATTTTTTGATCAGAAGCGTAGTTTTCGAGATATATCGAGATATTTAAAAGTTCCGAAGCCGCACCAACATAATAGGGATACAGAAACACCGTGGCTCCTTTCTTTGAGATAACTCTGC
Source organism: Osmia lignaria lignaria (assembly GCF_051020975.1). Classification (NCBI taxonomy): domain Eukaryota; kingdom Metazoa; phylum Arthropoda; class Insecta; order Hymenoptera; family Megachilidae; genus Osmia; species Osmia lignaria. The sequence goes on from NW_027478166.1 coordinate 11,002,699, forward strand.
ACTAGTGCGAGCCGCAAATGCCACTTCCAGCTTAGCTGTGCAGAAGAAGAACAACAAGAAGAAGAAATATCTCGAAATATGTCCGTCAGGCCCCTTCCCTTGAGATAAATCTGCAAATATCTCGGAAACGAAGCGAACTATGGCAAAATGTTAAGAGACCTTTTTTGTAGAGAATTAAGTTTCCTACTTTTTATGTTCTATGATATTTTTTGATCAGATGCGTGGTTCTCGAGATATATCAAGATATTTAAAAGTTCCGAAGCCGCACCAACATAATAGAGATACAGAAACACCGTGGCCCCTTTCTTTGAGATAACTCTGCACTATTGCGAGCTGTAAATGCCACTTCCAGCTTAGCTGTGCAGAAGAAGAACAACAAGAAGAAGAAATATCTCGAAATATGTCCGTCAGGCCCCTTCCCTTGAGATATATCTGCAAATATCTCGGAAACGAAGCGAGCTATGGCAAAATGTTAAGAGACCTTTTTTGTAGAGAATTCTGTTTCCTACAATTTATGTTCTATGATATTTTTTGATCAGAAGCGTAGTTTTCGAGATATATCGAGATATTTAAAAGTTCCGAAGCCGCACCAACATAATAGAGATACAGAAACACCGTGGCCCCTTTCTTTGAGATAACTCTGCACTATTGCGAGCTGTAAATGCCACTTCCAGCTTAGCTGTGCAGAAGAAGAACAACAAGAAGAAGAAATATCTCGAAATATGTCCGTCAGGCCCCTTCCCTTGAGATATATCTGCAAATATCTCGGAAACGAAGCGAGCTATGGCAAAATGTTAAGAGACCTTTTTTGTAGAGAATTAAGTTTCCTACTTTTTATGTTCTATGATATTTTTTGATCAGATGCGTGGTTCTCGAGATATATCAAGATATTTAAAAGTTCCGAAGCCGCACCAACATAATAGAGATACAGAAACACCGTGGCCCCTTTCTTTGAGATAACTCTGTACTATTGCGAGCTGCAAATGTCACTTCCAGCTTAGCTGTGCAGAGGAAGAACAACAAGAAGAAGAAATATCTCGAAATATGTCCGTCAGGCCAGTTCCTTTGAGCTGAATCTGCAAATATCTCGGAAACGAAGCGAGCAACGGCAAAATGTTAAGAGACGTTTTTTGTAGAGAATTATGTTTCCTACAATTTATGTTCTATGATATTTTTTGATCAGAAGCGTAGTTTTCGAGATATATCGAGATATTTAAAAGTTCCGAAGCCGCACCAACATAATAGAGATACAGAAACACCGTGGCCCCTTTCTTTGAGATAACTCTGCACGATTGCGAGCTGCAAATGCCACTTCCAGCTTAGCTGTGCAGAAGGAGAACAACAAGAAGAAGAAATATCTCGAAATATGTCCATCACGACCCTTCCCTTGAGATAAATCTGCAAGTATCTCGGAAACGAAGCGAGCTATGGCAAAATGTTAAGAGACCTTTTTTGTAGAGAATAATGTTTCCTACAATTTACGTTCTATGATATTTTTTGATCAGAAGCGTAGTTTTCGAGATATATCGAGATATTTAAACGTTCCGAAGCCGCACCAACATAATAGAGATACAGAAACACCGTGGCCCCTTTCTTTGAGATAACTCTGCACTATTGCGAGCTGCAAATGTCACTTCCAGCTTAGCTGTGCAGAGGAAGAACAACAAGAAGAAGAAATATCTCGAAATATGTCCGTCAGGCCAGTTCCTTTGAGCTGAATCTGCAAATATCTCGGAAACGAAGCGAGCTATGGCAAAATCTTAGAGACGTTTTTTGTAGAGAATTATGTTTCCTACAATTTATGTTCTATGATATTTTTTGATCAGAAGCGTAGTTTTCGAGATATATCGAGATATTTAAAAGTTCCGAAGCCGCACCAACATAATAGAGATACAGAAACACCGTGGCCCCTTTCTTTGAGATAACTCTGCACGATTGCGAGCTGCAAATGCCACTTCCAGCTTAGCTGTGCAGAAGAAGAACAACAAGAAGAAGAAATATCTCGAAATATGTCCATCACGACCCTTCCCTTGAGATAAATCTGCAAGTATCTCGGAAACGAAGCGAGCTATGGCAAAATGTTAAGAGACCTTTTTTGTAGAGAATAATGTTTCCTACAATTTACGTTCTATGATATTTTTTGATCAGAAGCGTAGTTTTCGAGATATATCGAGATATTTAAAAGTTCCGAAGCCGCACCAACATAATAGAGATACAGAAACACCGTGGCCCCTTTCTTTGAGATAACTCTGCACTATTGCGACCTGCAAATGCCACTTCCAGCTCAGCTGTGCAGAAGAAGAACAACAAGAAGAAGAAATATCTCGAAATATGTCCGTCAGGCCCCTTCCCTTGAGATAAATCTGCAAATATCTCGGAAACGAAGCGAGCTATGGCAAAATGTTAAGAGACCGTTTTTGTAGAGAATTAAGTTTCCTACTTTTTATGTTCTATGATATTTTTTGATCAGATGCGTAGTTCTCGAGATATATCAAGATATTTAAAAGTTCCGAAGCCGCACCAACATAATAGAGATACAGAAACACCGTGGCCCCTTTCTTTGAGATAACTCTGCACTATTGCGAGCTGTAAATGCCACTTCCAGCTTAGCTGTGCAGAAGAAGAACAACAAGAAGAAGAAATATCTCGAAATATGTCCGTCAGGCCAGTTCCTTTGAGCTGAATCTGCAAATATCTCGGAAACGAAGCGAGCTATGGCAAAATGTTAAGAGACGTTTTTTGTAGAGAATTATGTTTCCTACAATTTATGTTCTATGATATTTTTTGGTCAGAAGCGTAGTTTTCGAGATATATCGAGATATTTAATAGTTCCGAAGCCGCACCAACATAATAGGGATACAGAAACACCGTGGCCCCTTTCTTTGAGATAACTCTGCACTAGTGCGAGCCGCAAATGCCACTTCCAGCTTAGCTGTGCAGAAGAAGAACAACAAGAAGAAGAAATATCTCGAAATATGTCCGTCAGGCCCCTTCCGTTGAGATAAATCTGCAAATATCTCGGAAACGAAGCGAGCTATGGCAAAATGTTAAGAGACCTTTTTTGTAGAGAATTAAGTTTCCTACTTTTTATGTTCTATGATATTTTTTGATCAGAAGCGTAGTTTTCGAGATATATCGAGATATTTAAAAGTTCGGAAGCCGCACCAACATAATAGAGATACAGAACCACCGTGGCCCCTTTCTTTGAGATAACTCTGCACTATTGCGAGCCGCAAATGCCACTTCCAGCTTAGCTGAGCAGAAGAAGAACAACAAGAAGAAGAAATATCTCGAAATATGTCCGTCAGGCCCCTTCCCTTGAGATAAATCTGCAAATATCTCGGAAACGAAGCGAGCTATGGCAAAATGTTAAGAGACCTTTTTTGTAGAGAATTAAGTTTCCTACTTTTTATGTTCTATGATATTTTTTGATCAGATGCGTGGTTCTCGAGATATATCAAGATATTTAAAAGTTCCGAAGCCGCACCAACATAATAGAGATACAGAAACACCGTGGCCCCTTTCTTTGAGATAACTCTGCACTATTGCGAGCTGCAAATGTCACTTCCAGCTTAGCTGTGCAGAGGAAGAACAACAAGAAGAAGAAATATCTCGAAATATGTCCGTCAGGCCAGTTCCTTTGAGCTGAATCTGCAAATATCTCGGAAACGAAGCGAGCAACGGCAAAATGTTAAGAGACGTTTTTTGTAGAGAATTATGTTTCCTACAATTTATGTTCTATGATATTTTTTGATCAGAAGCGTAGTTTTCGAGATATATCGAGATATTTAAAAGTTCCGAAGCCGCACCAACATAATAGAGATACAGAAACACCGTGGCCCCTTCCTTTGAGATAACTCTGCACGATTGCGAGCTGCAAATGCCACTTCCAGCTTAGCTGTGCAGAAGAAGAACAACAAGAAGAAGAAATATCTCGAAATATGTCCATCACGACCCTTCCCTTGAGATAAATCTGCAAGTATCTCGGAAACGAAGCGAGCTATGGCAAAATGTTAAGAGACCTTTTTTGTAGAGAATAATGTTTCCTACAATTTACGTTCTATGATATTTTTTGATCAGAAGCGTAGTTTTCGAGATATATCGAGATATTTAAAAGTTCCGAAGCCGCACCAACATAATAGAGATACAGAAACACCGTGGCCCCTTTCTTTGAGATAACTCTGCACTAGTGCGAGCCGCAAATGCCACTTCCAGCTTAGCTGTGCAGAAGAAGAACAACAAGAAGAAGAAATATCTCGAAATATGTCCGTCAGGCCCCTTCCCTTGAGATAAATCTGCAAATATCTCGGAAACGAAGCGAGCTATGGCAAAATGTTAAGAGACCTTTTTTGTAGAGAATTAAGTTTCCTACTTTTTATGGTCTATGATATTTTTTGATCAGATGCGTGGTTCTCGAGATATATCAAGATATTTAAAAGTTCCGAAGCCGCACCAACATAATAGAGATACAGAAACACCGTGGCCCCTTTCTTTGAGATAACTCTGCACTATTGCGAGCTGCAAATGTCACTTCCAGCTTAGCTGTGCAGAGGAAGAACAACAAGAAGAAGAAATATCTCGAAATATGTCCGTCAGGCCAGTTCCTTTGAGCTGAATCTGCAAATATCTCGGAAACGAAGCGAGCAACGGCAAAATGTTAAGAGACGTTTTTTGTAGAGAATTATGTTTCCTACAATTTATGTTCTATGATATTTTTTGATCAGAAGCGTAGTTTTCGAGATATATCGAGATATTTAAAAGTTCCGAAGCCGCACCAACATAATAGAGATACAGAAACACCGTGGCCCCTTTCTTTGAGATAACTCTGCACGATTGCGAGCTGCAAATGCCACTTCCAGCTTAGCTGTGCAGAAGAAGAACAACAAGAAGAAGAAATATCTCGAAATATGTCCATCACGACCCTTCCCTTGAGATAAATCTGCAAGTATCTCGGAAACGAAGCGAGCTATGGCAAAATGTTAAGAGACCTTTTTTGTAGAGAATAATGTTTCCTACAATTTACGTTCTATGATATTTTTTGATCAGAAGCGTAGTTTTCGAGATATATCGAGATATTTAAAAGTTCCGAAGCCGCACCAACATAATAGAGATACAGAAACACCGTGGCCCCTTTCTTTGAGATAACTCTGCACTATTGCGACCTGCAAATGCCACTTCCAGCTCAGCTGTGCAGAAGAAGAACAACAAGAAGAAGAAATATCTCGAAATATGTCCGTCAGGCCCCTTCCCTTGAGATAAATCTGCAAATATCTCGGAAACGAAGCGAGCTATGGCAAAATGTTAAGAGACCGTTTTTGTAGAGAATTAAGTTTCCTACTTTTTATGTTCTATGATATTTTTTGATCAGATGCGTAGTTCTCGAGATATATCAAGATATTTAAAAGTTCCGAAGCCGCACCAACATAATAGAGATACAGAAACACCGTGGCCCCTTTCTTTGAGATAACTCTGCACTATTGCGAGCCGCAAATGCCACTTCCAGCTTAGCTGAGCAGAAGAAGAACAACAAGAAGAAGAAATATCTCGAAATATGTCCGTCAGGCCCCTTCCCTTGAGATAAATCTGCAAATATCTCGGAAACGAAGCGAGCTATGGCAAAATGTTAAGAGACCTTTTTTGTAGAGAATTAAGTTTCCTACTTTTTATGTTCTATGATATTTTTTGATCAGATGCGTGGTTCTCGAGATATATCAAGATATTTAAAAGTTCCGAAGCCGCACCAACATAATAGAGATACAGAAACACCGTGGCCCCTTTCTTTGAGATAACTCTGCACTATTGCGAGCTGCAAATGTCACTTCCAGCTTAGCTGTGCAGAGGAAGAACAACAAGAAGAAGAAATATCGAAATATGTCCGTCAGGCCAGTTCCTTTGAGCTGAATCTGCAAATATCTCGGAAACGAAGCGAGCAACGGCAAAATGTTAAGAGACGTTTTTTGTAGAGAATTATGTTTCCTACAATTTATGTTCTATGATATTTTTTGATCAGAAGCGTAGTTTTCGAGATATATCGAGATATTTAAAAGTTCCGATGCCGCACCAACATAATAGAGATACAGAAACACCGTGGCCCCTTCCTTTGAGATAACTCTGCACGATTGCGAGCTGCAAATGCCACTTCCAGCTTAGCTGTGCAGAAGAAGAACAACAAGAAGAAGAAATATCTCGAAATATGTCCATCACGACCCTTCCCTTGAGATAAATCTGCAAGTATCTCGGAAACGAAGCGAGCTATGGCAAAATGTTAAGAGACCTTTTTTGTAGAGAATAATGTTTCCTACAATTTACGTTCTATGATATTTTTTGATCAGAAGCGTAGTTTTCGAGATATATCGAGATATTTAAAAGTTCCGAAGCCGCACCAACATAATAGAGATACAGAAACACCGTGGCCCCTTTCTTTGAGATAACTCTGCACTATTGCGAGGCTGTAAATGCCACTTCCAGCTTAGCTGTGCAGAAGAAGAACAACAAGAAGAAGAAATATCTCGAAATATGTCCGTCAGGCCCCTTCCCTTGAGATATATCTGCAAATATCTCGGAAACGAAGCGAGCTATGGCAAAATGTTAAGAGACGTTTTTTGTAGAGAATTATGTTTCCTACAATTTATGTTCTATGATATTTTTTGATCAGAAGCGTAGTTTTCGAGATATATCGAGATATTTAAAAGTTCCGAAGCCGCACCAACATAATAGAGATACAGAAACACCGTGGCCCCTTTCTTTGAGATAACTCTGCACTAGTGCGAGCCGCAAATGCCACTTCCAGCTTAGCTGTGCAGAAGAAGAACAACAAGAAGAAGAAATATCTCGAAATATGTCCGTCAGGCCCCTTCCCTTGAGATAAATCTGCAAATATCTCGGAAACGAAGCGAGCTATGGCAAAATGTTAAGAGACCTTTTTTGTAGAGAATTAAGTTTCCTACTTTTTATGTTCTATGATATTTTTTGATCAGATGCGTGGTTCTCGAGATATATCAAGATATTTAAAAGTTCCGAAGCCGCACCAACATAATAGAGATACAGAAACACCGTGGCCCCTTTCTTTGAGATAACTCTGCACTATTGCGAGCTGCAAATGTCACTTCCAGCTTAGCTGTGCAGAGGAAGAACAACAAGAAGAAGAAATATCTCGAAATATGTCCGTCAGGCCAGTTCCTTTGAGCTGAATCTGCAAATATCTCGGAAACGAAGCGAGCAACGGCAAAATGTTAAGAGACGTTTTTTGTAGAGAATTATGTTTCCTACAATTTATGTTCTATGATATTTTTTGATCAGAAGCGTAGTTTTCGAGATATATCGAGATATTTAAAAGTTCCGAAGCCGCACCAACATAATAGAGATACAGAAACACCGTGGCCCCTTTCTTTGAGATAACTCTGCACTATTGCGAGCTGCAAATGTCACTTCCAGCTTAGCTGTGCAGAGGAAGAACAACAAGAAGAAGAAATATCTCGAAATATGTCCGTCAGGCCAGTTCCTTTGAGCTGAATCTGCAAATATCTCGGAAACGAAGCGAGCAACGGCAAAATGTTAAGAGACGTTTTTTGTAGAGAATTATGTTTCCTACAATTTATGTTCTATGATATTTTTTGATCAGAAGCGTAGTTTTCGAGATATATCGAGATATTTAAAAGTTCCGAAGCCGCACCAACATAATAGAGATACAGAAACACCGTGGCCCCTTCCTTTGAGATAACTCTGCTCGATTGCGAGCTGCAAATGCCACTTCCAGCTTAGCTGTGCAGAAGAAGAACAACAAGAAGAAGAAATATCTCGAAATATGTCCATCACGACCCTTCCCTTGAGATAAATCTGCAAGTATCTCGGAAACGAAGCGAACTATGGCAAAATGTTAAGAGACCTTTTTTGTAGAGAATAATGTTTCCTACAATTTACGTTCTATGATATTTTTTGATCAGAAGCGTAGTTTTCGAGATATATCGAGATATTTAAAAGTTCCGAAGCCGCACCAACATAATAGAGATACAGAAACACCGTGGCCCCTTTCTTTGAGATAACTCTGCACGATTGCGAGCTGCAAATGCCACTTCCAGCTTAGCTGTGCAGAAGGAGAACAACAAGAAGAAGAAATATCTCGAAATATGTCCATCACGACCCTTCCCTTGAGATAAATCTGCAAGTATCTCGGAAACGAAGCGAGCTATGGCAAAATGTTAAGAGACCTTTTTTGTAGAGAATAATGTTTCCTACAATTTACGTTCTATGATATTTTTTGATCAGAAGCGTAGTTTTCGAGATATATCGAGATATTTAAACGTTCCGAAGCCGCACCAACATAATAGAGATACAGAAACACCGTGGCCCCTTTCTTTGAGATAACTCTGCACTATTGCGAGCTGCAAATGTCACTTCCAGCTTAGCTGTGCAGAGGAAGAACAACAAGAAGAAGAAATATCTCGAAATATGTCCGTCAGGCCAGTTCCTTTGAGCTGAATCTGCAAATATCTCGGAAACGAAGCGAGCTATGGCAAAATCTTAAAGACGTTTTTTGTAGAGAATTATGTTTCCTACAATTTATGTTCTATGATATTTTTTGATCAGAAGCGTAGTTTTCGAGATATATCGAGATATTTAAAAGATCCGAAGCCGCACCAACATAATAGAGATACAGAAACACCGTGGCCCCTTTCTTTGAGATAACTCTGCACTAGTGCGAGCCGCAAATGCCACTTCCAGCTTAGCTGTGCAGAAGAAGAACAACAAGAAGAAGAAACATCTCGAAATATGTCCGTCAGGCCCCTTCCCTTGAGATATATCTGCAAATATCTCGGAAACGAAGCGAGCTATGGCAAAATGTTAAGAGACGTTTTTTGTAGAGAATTATGTTTCCTACAATTTATGTTCTATGATATTTTTTGATCAGAAGCGTAGTTTTCGAGATATATCGAGATATTTAAAAGTTCCGAAGCCGCACCAACATAATAGAGATACAGAAACACCGTGGCCCCTTTCTTTGAGATAACTCTGCACTATTGCGAGCTGCAAATGTCACTTCCAGCTTAGCTGTGCAGAGGAAGAACAACAAGAAGAAGAAATATCTCGAAATATGTCCGTCAGGCCAGTTCCTTTGAGCTGAATCTGCAAATATCTCGGAAACGAAGCGAGCAACGGCAAAATGTTAAGAGACGTTTTTTGTAGAGAATTATGTTTCCTACAATTTATGTTCTATGATATTTTTTGATCAGAAGCGTAGTTTTCGAGATATATCGAGATATTTAAAAGTTCCGAAGCCGCACCAACATAATAGAGATACAGAAACACCGTGGCCCCTTCCTTTGAGATAACTCTGCACGATTGCGAGCTGCAAATGCCACTTCCAGCTTAGCTGTGCAGAAGAAGAACAACAAGAAGAAGAAATATCTCGAAATATGTCCATCACGACCCTTCCCTTGAGATAAATCTGCAAGTATCTCGGAAACGAAGCGAGCTATGGCAAAATGTTAAGAGACCTTTTTTGTAGAGAATAATGTTTCCTACAATTTACGTTCTATGATATTTTTTGATCAGAAGCGTAGTTTTCGAGATATATCGAGATATTTAAAAGTTCCGAAGCCGCACCAACATAATAGGGATACAGAAACACCGTGGCCCCTTTCTTTGAGATAACTCTGCACTATTGCGAGCTGTAAATGCCACTTCCAGCTTAGCTGTGCAGAAGAAGAACAACAAGAAGAAGAAATATCTCGAAATATGTCCGTCAGGCCCCTTCCCTTGAGATATATCTGCAAATATCTCGGAAACGAAGCGAGCTATGGCAAAATGTTAAGAGACCTTTTTTGTAGAGAATTCTGTTTCCTACAATTTATGTTCTATGATATTTTTTGATCAGAAGCGTAGTTTTCGAGATATATCGAGATATTTAAAAGTTCCGAAGCCGCACCAACATAATAGAGATACAGATACACCGTGGCCCCTTTCTTTGAGATAACTCTGCACTAGTGCGAGCCGCAAATGCCACTTCCAGCTTAGCTGTGCAGAAGAAGAACAACAAGAAGAAGAAATATCTCGAAATATGTCCGTCAGGCCCCTTCCCTTGAGATAAATCTGCAAATATCTCGGAAACGAAGCGAGCTATGGCAAAATGTTAAGAGACCGTTTTTGTAGAGAATTAAGTTTCCTACTTTTTATGTTCTATGATATTTTTTGATCAGATGCGTAGTTCTCGAGATATATCAAGATATTTAAAAGTTCCGAAGCCGCACCAACATAATAGAGATACAGAAACACCGTGGCCCCTTTCTTTGAGATAACTCTGCACTATTGCGAGCTGTAAATGCCACTTCCAGCTTAGCTGTGCAGAAGAAGAACAACAAGAAGAAGAAATATCTCGAAATATGTCCGTCAGGCCAGTTCTTTTGAGTTGAATCTGCAAATATCTCGGAAACGAAGCGAGCTATGGCAAAATGTTAAGAGACGTTTTTTGTAGAGAATTATGTTTCCTACAATTTATGTTCTATGATATTTTTTGATCAGAAGCGTAGTTTTCGAGATATATCGAGATATTTAAAAGTTCCGAAGCCGCACCAACATAATAGGGATACAGAAACACCGTGGCCCCTTCCTTTGAGATAACTCTGCACTAGTGCGAGCCGCAAATGCCACTTCCAGCTTAGCTGTGCAGAAGAAGAACAACAAGAAGAAGAAATATCTCGAAATATGTCCGTCAGGCCCCTTCCGTTGAGATAAATCTGCAAATATCTCGGAAACGAAGCGAGCTATGGCAAAATGTTAAGAGACCTTTTTTGTAGAGAATTAAGTTTCCTACTTTTTATGTTCTATGATATTTTTTGATCAGAAGCGTAGTTTTCGAGATATATCGAGATATTTAAAAGTTCCGAAGCCGCACCAACATAATAGAGATACAGAACCACCGTGGCCCCTTTCTTTGAGATAACTCTGCACTATTGCGAGCCGCAAATGCCACTTCCAGCTTAGCTGAGCAGAAGAAGAACAACAAGAAGAAGAAATATCTCGAAATATGTCCGTCAGGCCCCTTCCCTTGAGATAAATCTGCAAATATCTCGGAAACGAAGCGAGCTATGGCAAAATGTTAAGAGACCTTTTTTGTAGAGAATTAAGTTTCCTACTTTTTATGTTCTATGATATTTTTTGATCAGATGCGTGGTTCTCGAGATATATCAAGATATTTAAAAGTTCCGAAGCCGCACCAACATAACAGAGATACAGAAACACCGTGGCCCCTTTCTTTGAGATAACTCTGCACTATTGCGAGCTGCAAATGTCACTTCCAGCTTAGCTGTGCAGAGGAAGAACAACAAGAAGAAGAAATATCGAAATATGTCCGTCAGGCCAGTTCCTTTGAGCTGAATCTGCAAATATCTCGGAAACGAAGCGAGCAACTGCAAAATGTTAAGAGACGTTTTTTGTAGAGAATTATGTTTCCTACAATTTATGTTCTATGATATTTTTTGATCAGAAGCGTAGTTTTCGAGATATATCGAGATATTTAAAAGTTCCGAAGCCGCACCAACATAATAGAGATACAGAAACACCGTGGCCCCTTCCTTTGAGATAACTCTGCACGATTGCGAGCTGGAAATGCCACTTCCAGCTTAGCTGTGCAGAAGAAGAACAACAAGAAGAAGAAATATCTCGAAATATGTCCATCACGACCCTTCCCTTGAGATAAATCTGCAAGTATCTCGGAAACGAAGCGAGCTATGGCAAAATGTTAAGAGACCTTTTTTGTAGAGAATAATGTTTCCTACAATTTACGTTCTATGATATTTTTTGATCAGAAGCGTAGTTTTCGAGATATATCGAGATATTTAAAAGTTCCGAAGCCGCACCAACATAATAGAGATACAGAAACACCGTGGCCCCTTTCTTTGAGATAACTCTGCACTATTGCGAGGCTGTAAATGCCACTTCCAGCTTAGCTGTGCAGAAGAAGAACAACAAGAAGAAGAAATATCTCGAAATATGTCCGTCAGGCCCCTTCCCTTGAGATATATCTGCAAATATCTCGGAAACGAAGCGAGCTATGGCAAAATGTTAAGAGACGTTTTTTGTAGAGAATTATGTTTCCTACAATTTATGTTCTATGATATTTTTTGATCAGAAGCGTAGTTTTCGAGATATATCGAGATATTTAAAAGTTCCGAAGCCGCACCAACATAATAGAGATACAGAAACACCGTGGCCCCTTTCTTTGAGATAACTCTGCACTAGTGCGAGCCGCAAATGCCACTTCCAGCTTAGCTGTGCAGAAGAAGAACAACAAGAAGAAGAAATATCTCGAAATATGTCCGTCAGGCCCCTTCCCTTGAGATAAATCTGCAAATATCTCGGAAACAAAGCGAGCTATGGCAAAATGTTAAGAGACCTTTTTTGTAGAGAATTAAGTTTCCTACTTTTTATGTTCTATGATATTTTTTGATCAGATGCGTGGTTCTCGAGATATATCAAGATATTTAAAAGTTCCGAAGCCGCACCAACATAATAGAGATACAGAAACACCGTGGCCCCTTTCTTTGAGATAACTCTGCACTATTGCGAGCTGCAAATGTCACTTCCAGCTTAGCTGTGCAGAGGAAGAACAACAAGAAGAAGAAATATCTCGAAATATGTCCGTCAGGCCAGTTCCTTTGAGCTGAATCTGCAAATATCTCGGAAACGAAGCGAGCAACGGCAAAATGTTAAGAGACGTTTTTTGTAGAGAATTATGTTTCCTACAATTTATGTTCTATGATATTTTTTGATCAGAAGCGTAGTTTTCGAGATATATCGAGATATTTAAAAGTTCCGAAGCCGCACCAACATAATAGAGATACAGAAACACCGTGGCCCCTTTCTTTGAGATAACTCTGCACTATTGCGAGCTGCAAATGTCACTTCCAGCTTAGCTGTGCAGAGGAAGAACAACAAGAAGAAGAAATATCTCGAAATATGTCCGTCAGGCCAGTTCCTTTGAGCTGAATCTGCAAATATCTCGGAAACGAAGCGAGCAACGGCAAAATGTTAAGAGACGTTTTTTGTAGAGAATTATGTTTCCTACAATTTATGTTCTATGATATTTTTTGATCAGAAGCGTAGTTTTCGAGATATATCGAGATATTTAAAAGTTCCGAAGCCGCACCAACATAATAGAGATACAGAAACACCGTGGCCCCTTCCTTTGAGATAACTCTGCTCGATTGCGAGCTGCAAATGCCACTTCCAGCTTAGCTGTGCAGAAGAAGAACAACAAGAAGAAGAAATATCTCGAAATATGTCCATCACGACCCTTCCCTTGAGATAAATCTGCAAGTATCTCGGAAACGAAGCGAGCTATGGCAAAATGTTAAGAGACCTTTTTTGTAGAGAATAATGTTTCCTACAATTTACGTTCTATGATATTTTTTGATCAGAAGCGTAGTTTTCGAGATATATCGAGATATTTAAAAGTTCCGAAGCCGCACCAACATAATAGAGATACAGAAACACCGTGGCCCCTTTCTTTGAGATAACTCTGCACGATTGCGAGCTGCAAATGCCACTTCCAGCTTAGCTGTGCAGAAGGAGAACAACAAGAAGAAGAAATATCTCGAAATATGTCCATCACGACCCTTCCCTTGAGATAAATCTGCAAGTATCTCGGAAACGAAGCGAGCTATGGCAAAATGTTAAGAGACCTTTTTTGTAGAGAATAATGTTTCCTACAATTTACGTTCTATGATATTTTTTGATCAGAAGCGTAGTTTTCGAGATATATCGAGATATTTAAACGTTCCGAAGCCGCACCAACATAATAGAGATACAGAAACACCGTGGCCCCTTTCTTTGAGATAACTCTGCACTATTGCGAGCTGCAAATGTCACTTCCAGCTTAGCTGTGCAGAGGAAGAACAACAAGAAGAAGAAATATCTCGAAATATGTCCGTCAGGCCAGTTCCTTTGAGCTGAATCTGCAAATATCTCGGAAACGAAGCGAGCTATGGCAAAATCTTAAAGACGTTTTTTGTAGAGAATTATGTTTCCTACAATTTATGTTCTATGATATTTTTTGATCAGAAGCGTAGTTTTCGAGATATATCGAGATATTTAAAAGATCCGAAGCCGCACCAACATAATAGAGATACAGAAACACCGTGGCCCCTTTCTTTGAGATAACTCTGCACTAGTGCGAGCCGCAAATGCCACTTCCAGCTTAGCTGTGCAGAAGAAGAACAACAAGAAGAAGAAACATCTCGAAATATGTCCGTCAGGCCCCTTCCCTTGAGATATATCTGCAAATATCTCGGAAACGAAGCGAGCTATGGCAAAATGTTGAGAGACGTTTTTTGTAGAGAATTATGTTTCCTACAATTTATGTTCTATGATATTTTTTGATCAGAAGCGTAGTTTTCGAGATATATCGAGATATTTAAAAGTTCCGAAGCCGCACCAACATAATAGAGATACAGAAACACCGTGGCCCCTTTCTTTGAGATAACTCTGCACTATTGCGAGCTGCAAATGTCACTTCCAGCTTAGCTGTGCAGAGGAAGAACAACAAGAAGAAGAAATATCTCGAAATATGTCCGTCAGGCCAGTTCCTTTGAGCTGAATCTGCAAATATCTCGGAAACGAAGCGAGCAACGGCAAAATGTTAAGAGACGTTTTTTGTAGAGAATTATGTTTCCTACAATTTATGTTCTATGATATTTTTTGATCAGAAGCGTAGTTTTCGAGATATATCGAGATATTTAAAAGTTCCGAAGCCGCACCAACATAATAGAGATACAGAAACACCGTGGCCCCTTCCTTTGAGATAACTCTGCACGATTGCGAGCTGCAAATGCCACTTCCAGCTTAGCTGTGCAGAAGAAGAACAACAAGAAGAAGAAATATCTCGAAATATGTCCATCACGACCCTTCCCTTGAGATAAATCTGCAAGTATCTCGGAAACGAAGCGAGCTATGGCAAAATGTTAAGAGACCTTTTTTGTAGAGAATAATGTTTCCTACAATTTACGTTCTATGATATTTTTTGATCAGAAGCGTAGTTTTCGAGATATATCGAGATATTTAAAAGTTCCGAAGCCGCACCAACATAATAGAGATACGGAAACACCGTGGCCCCTTTCTTTGAGATAACTCTGCACTATTGCGAGGCTGTAAATGCCACTTCCAGCTTAGCTGTGCAGAAGAAGAACAACAAGAAGAAGAAATATCTCGAAATATGTCCGTCAGGCCCCTTCCCTTGAGATATATCTGCAAATATCTCGGAAACGAAGCGAGCTATGGCAAAATGTTAAGAGACCGTTTTTGTAGAGAATTAAGTTTTCTACTTTTTATGTTCTATGATATTTTTTGATCAGATGCGTAGTTCTCGAGATATATCTAGATATTTAAAAGTTCCGAAGCCGCACCAACATAATAGAGATACAGAAACACCGTGGCCCCTTTCTTTGAGATAACTCTGCACTATTGCGAGCTGTAAATGCCACTTCCAGCTTAGCTGTGCAGAAGAAGAACAACAAGAAGAAGAAATATCTCGAAATATGTCCGTCACGCCAGTTCCTTTGAGCTGAATCTGCAAATATCTCGGAAACGAAGCGAGCTATGGCAAAATGTTAAGAGACGTTTTTTGTAGAGAATTATGTTTCCTACAATTTATGTTCTATGATATTTTTTGATCAGAAGCGTAGTTTTCGAGATATATCGAGATATTTAAAAGTTCCGAAGCCGCACCAACATAATAGGGATACAGAAACACCGTGGCCCCTTTCTTTCAGATAACTCTGCACTAGTGCGAGCCGCAAATGCCACTTCCAGCTTAGCTGTGCAGAAGAAGAACAACAAGAAGAAGAAATATCTCGAAATATGTCCGTCAGGCCCCTTCCCTTGAGATAAATCTGCAAATATCTCGGAAACGAAGCGAGCTATGGCAAAATGTTAAGAGACCTTTTTTGTAGAGAATTAAGTTTCCTACTTTTTATGTTCTATGTTATTTTTTGATCAGATGCGTAGTTCTCGAGATATATCAAGATATTTAAAAGTTCCGAAGCCGCACCAACATAATAGAGATACAGAAACACCGTGGCCCCTTTCTTTGAGATAACTCTGCACTATTGCGAGCTGCAAATGTCACTTCCAGCTTAGCTGTGCAGAGGAAGAACAACAAGAAGAAGAAATATCTCGAAATATGTCCGTCAGGCCAGTTCCTTTGAGCTGAATCTGCAAATATCTCGGAAACGAAGCGAGCTATGGCAAAATCTTACAGACGTTTTTTGTAGAGAATTATGTTTCCTACAATTTATGTTCTATGATATTTTTTGATCAGAAGCGTAGTTTTCGAGATATATCGAGATATTTAAAAGTTCCGAAGCCGCACCAACATAATAGAGATACAGAAACACCGTGGCCCCTTTCTTTGAGATAACTCTGCACTAGTGCGAGCTGTAAATGCCACTTCCAGCTTAGCTGTGCAGAAGAAGAACAACAAGAAGAAGAAATATCTCGAAATATGTCCGTCAGGCCAGTTCCTTTGAGCTGAATCTGCAAATATCTCGGAAACGAAGCGAGCTATGGCAAAATGTTAAGAGACGTTTTTTGTAGAGAATTATGTTTCCTACAATTTATGTTCTATGATATTTTTTGATCAGAAGCGTAGTTTTCGAGATATATCGAGATATTTAAAAGTTCCGAAGCCGCACCAACATAATAGGGATACAGAAACACCGTGGCCCCTTTCTTTGAGATAACTCTGCACTAGTGCGAGCCGCAAATGCCACTTCCAGCTTAGCTGTGCAGAAGAAGAACAACAAGAAGAAGAAATATCTCGAAATATGTCCGTCAGGCCCCTTCCCTTGAGATAAATCTGCAAATATCTCGGAAACGAAGCGAGCTATGGCAAAATGTTAAGAGACCCTTTTTGTAGAGAATTAAGTTTCCTACTTTTTATGTTCTATGATATTTTTTGATCAGATGCGTGGTTCTCGAGATATATCAAGATATTTAAAAGTTCCGAAGCCGCACCAACATAATAGAGATACAGAAACACCGTGGCCCCTTTCTTTGAGATAACTCTGCACTATTGCGAGCTGTAAATGCCACTTCCAGCTTAGCTGTGCAGAAGAAGAACAACAAGAAGAAGAAATATCTCGAAATATGTCCGTCAGGCCAGTTCCTTTGAGCTGAATCTGCAAATATCTCGGAAACGAAGCGAGCAATGGCAAAATGTTAAGAGACGTTTTTTGTAGAGAATTATGTTTCCTACAATTTATGTTCTATGATATTTTTTGATCAGAAGCGTAGTTTTCGAGATATATCGAGATATTTAAAAGTTCCGAAGCCGCACCAACATAATAGAGATACAGAAACACCGTGGCCCCTTTCTTTGAGATAACTCTGCACGATTGCGAGCTGCAAATGCCACTTCCAGCTTAGCTGTGCAGAAGAAGAACAACAAGAAGAAGAAATATCTCGAAATATGTCCATCACGACCCTTCCCTTGAGATAAATCTGCAAGTATCTCGGAAACGAAGCGAGCTATGGCAAAATGTTAAGAGACCGTTTTTGTAGAGAATTAAGTTTCCTACTTTTTATGTTCTATGATATTTTTTGATCAGATGCGTAGTTCTCGAGATATATCAAGATATTTAAAAGTTCCGAAGCCGCACCAACATAATAGAGATACAGAAACACCGTGGCCCCTTTCTTTGAGATAACTCTGCACTAGTGCGAGCCGCAAATGCCACTTCCAGCTTAGCTGTGCGGAAGAAGAACAACAAGAAGAAGAAATATCTCGAAATATGTCCGACAGGCCCCTTCCCTTGAGATAAATCTGCAAATATCTCGGAAACGAAGCGAGCTATGGCGAAATGTTAAGAGACCTTTTCTGTAGAGAATTAAGTTTCCTACTTTTTATCTTCTATGATATTTTTTGATCAGATGCGTAGTTCTCGAGATATATCAAGATATTTAAAAGTTCCGAAGCCGCACCAACATAATAGAGATACAGAAACACCGTGGCCCCTCTCTTTGAGATAACTCTGCACTATTGCGAGCTGCAAATGCCACTTCCAGCTTAGCTGTGCAGAAGAAGAACAACAAGAAGAAGAAATATCTCGAAATATGTCCGTCAGGCCCCTTCCCTTGAGATAAATCTGCAAATATCTCGGAAACGAAGCGAGCTATGGCAAAATGTTTACAGACCTTTCTTGTAGAGAATTAAGTTTCCTACTTTTTATGTAGTATGATATTTTTTGATCAGATGCGTAGTTCTCGAGATATATTTCAAGATATTTAAAAGTTCCGAAGCCGCACCAACATAATAGAGATACAGAAACACCGTGGCCCCTTTCTTAGAGATAACTCTGCACTATTGCGAGCTGCAAATGCCACTTCCAGCTTAGCTGTGCAGAAGAAGAACAACAAGAAGAAGAAATATCTCGAAATATGTCCGTCAGGCCCCTTCCCTTGAGATATATCTGCAAATATCTCGGAAACGAAGCGAGCTATGGCAAAATGTTAAGAGACCTTTTTTGTAGAGAATTATGTTTCCTACAATTTATGTTCTATGATATTTTTTGATCAGAAGCGTAGTTTTCGAGATATATCGAGATATTTAAAAGTTCCGAAGCCGCACCAACATAATAGAGATACAGAAACACCGTGGCCCCTATCTTTGAGATAACTCTGCACTAGTGCGAGCTGCAAATGCCACTTCCAGCTTAGCTGTGCAGAGGAAGAACAACAAGAAGAAGAAGTATCTCGAAATATGTCCGTCAGGCCCGTTCCTTTGAGCTGAATCTGCAAATATCTCGGAAACGAAGCGAGCTATGGCAAAATGTTAACAGACGTTTTTTGTAGAGAATTATGTTTCCTACAATTTATGTTCTATGATATTTTTTGATCAGAAGCGTAGTTTTCGAGATATATCGAGATATTTAAAAGTTCCGAAGCCGCACCAACATAATAGAGATACAGAAACACCGTGGCCCCTTTCTTTGAGATAACTCTGCACTAGTGCGAGCCGCAAATGCCACTCCCAGCTTAGCTGTGCAGAAGAAGAACAACAAGAAGAAGAAATATCTCGAAATATGTCCGTCAGGCCCCTTCCCTTGAGATATATCTGCAAATATCTCGGAAACGAAGCGAGCTATGGCAAAATGTTAAGAGACGTTTTTTGTAGAGAATTATGTTTCCTACAATTTATGTTCTATGATATTTTTTGATCAGAAGCGTAGTTTTCGAGATATATCGAGATATTTAAAAGTTCCGAAGCCGCACCAACATAATAGAGATACAGAAACACCGTGGCCCCTTTCTTTGAGATAACTCTGCACTAGTGCGAGCCGCAAATGCCACTTCCAGCTTAGCTGTGCAGAAGAAGAACAACAAGAAGAAGAAATATCTCGAAATATGTCCGTCAGGCCCCTTCCCTTGAGATATATCTGCAAATATCTCGGAAACGAAGCGAGCTATGGCAAAATGTTAAGAGACCTTTTTTGTAGAAAATTAAGTTTCCTACTTTTTATGTTCTATGATATTTTTCGATCAGACGCGTAGTTCTCGAGATATATCGAGATATTTAAAAGTTCCGAAGCCGCACCAACATAATAGAGATACAGAAACACCGTGGCCCCTTTCTTTGAGATAACTCTGCACAAGTGCGAGCCGCAAATGCCACTTCCAGCTTAGCTGTGCAGAAGAAGAACAACAAGAAGAAGAAATATCTCGAAATATGTCCGTCAGGCCCCTTCCCTTGAGATAAATCTGCAAATATCTCGGGAACGAAGCGAGCTATGGCAAAATGTTAAGAGACCTTTTTTGTAGAGAATTAAGTTTCCTACTTTTTATGTTCTATGATATTTTTTGATCAGATGCGTAGTTCTCGAGATATATCAAGATATTTAAAAGTTCCGAAGCCGCACCAACATAATAGAGATACAGAAACACCGTGGCCCCTTTCTTTGAGATAACTCTGCACTAGTGCGAGCCGCAAATGCCACTTCTAGCTTAGCTGTGCAGAAGAAGAACAACAAGAAGAAGAAATATCTCGAAATATGTCCGTCAGGCCCCTTCCCTTGAGATAAATCTGCAAATATCTCGGGAACGAAGCGAGCTATGGCAAAATGTTAAGAGACCTTTTTTGTAGAGAATTAAGTTTCCTACTTTTTATGTTCTATGATATTTTTTGATCAGATGCGTAGTTCTCGAGATATATCAAGATATTTAAAAGTTCCGAAGCCGCACCAACATAATAGAGATACAGAAACACCGTGGCCCCTTTCTTTGAGATAACTCTGCATTATTGCGAGCTGCAAATGCCACTTCCAGCTTAGCTGTGCAGAGGAAGAACAACAAGAAGAAGAAGTATCTCGAAATATGTCCGTCAGGCCCGTTCCTTTGAGCTGAATCTGCAAATATCTCGGAAACGAAGCGAGCTATGGCAAAATGTTAAGAGACGTTTTTTGTAGAGAATTATGTTTCCTACAATTTATGTTCTATGATATTTTTTGATCAGACGCGTAGTTTTCGAGATATATCGAGATATTTAAAAGTTCCGAAGCCGCACCAACATAATAGAGATACAGAAACACCGTGGCCCCTTTCTTTGAGATAACTCTGCACTAGTGCGAGCCGCAAATGCCACTTCCAGCTTAGCTGTGCAGAAGAAGAACAACAAGAAGAAGAAATATCTCGAAATATGTCCGACAGGCCCCTTCCCTTGAGATAAATCTGCAAATATCTCGGAAACGAAGCGAGCTATGGCGAAATGTTAAGAGACCTTTTTTGTAGAGAATTAAGTTTCCTACTTTTTATCATCTATGATATTTTTTGATCAGATGCGTAGTTCTCGAGATATATCAAGATATTTAAAAGTTCCGAAGCCGCACCAACATAATAGAGATACAGAAACACCGTGGCCCCTTTCTTTGAGATAACTCTGCACGATTGCGAGCTGGAAATGCCACTTCCAGTTTAGCTGTGCAGAAGAAGAACAACAAGAAGAAGAAATATCTCGAAATATGTCCATCAGGACCCTTCCCTTGAGATAAATCTGCAAATATCTCGGAAACGAAGCGAGCTATGGCAAAATGTTAAGAGACCTTTTTTGTAGAGAATAATGTTTCCTACAATTTACGTTCTATGATATTTTTTGATCAGAAGCGTAGTTTTCGAGATATATCGAGATATTTAAAAGTTCCGAAGCCGCACCAACATAATAGAGATACAGAAACACCGTGGCCCCTTTCTTTGAGATAACTCTGCACTATTGCGACCTGCAAATGCCACTTCCAGCTCAGCTGTGCAGAAGAAGAACAACAAGAAGAAGAAATATCTCGAAATATGTCCGTCAGACCCCTTCCCTTGAGATAAATCTGCAAATATCTCGGAAACGAAGCGAGCTATGGCAAAATGTTAAGAGAACGTTTTTGTAGAGAATTAAGTTTCCTACTTTTTATCTTCTATGATATTTTTTGATCAGATGCGTGGTTCTCGAGATATATCAAGATATTTAAAAGTTCCGAAGCCGCACCAACATAATAGAGATACAGAAACACCGTGGCCCCTTTCTTAGAGATAAATCTGCACTATTGCGAGCTGCAAATGCCACTTCCAGCTTAGCTGTGCAGAAGAAGAACAACAAGAAGAAGAAATATCTCGAAATATGTCCGTCAGGCCCCTTCCCTTGAGATATATCTGCAAATATCTCGGAAACGAAGCGAGCTATGGCAAAATGTTAAGAGACCTTTTTTGTACAGAATTATGTTTCCTACAATTTATGGTCTATGATATTTTTTGATCAGAAGCGTAGTTTTCGAGATATATCGAGATATTTAAAAGTTCCGAAGCCGCACCAACATAATAGAGATACAGAAACACCGTGGCCCCTTTCTTTGAGATAACTCTACACTAGTGCGAGCTGCAAATGCCACTTCCAGCTTAGCTGTGCAGAGGAAGAACAACAAGAAGAAGAAGTATCTCGAAATATGTCCGTCAGGCCCGTTCCTTTGAGCTGAATCTGCAAATATCTCGGAAACGAAGCGAGCTATGGCAAAATGTTAAGAGACCTTTTTTGTAGAGAATTAAGTTTCCTACTTTTTATGTTCTATGATATTTTTCGATCAGGCGCGTAGTTCTCGAGATATATCGAGATATTTAAAAGTTCCGAAGCCGCACCAACATAATAGAGATACAGAAACACCGTGGCCCCTTTCTTTGAGATAACTCTGCACTAGTGCGAGCCGCAAATGCTACTTCCAGCTTAGCTGTGCAGAAGAAGAACAACAAGAAGAAGAAATATCTCGAAATATGTCCGTCAGGCCCCTTCCCTTGAGATAAATCTGCAAATATCTCGGGAACGAAGCGAGCTATGGCAAAATGTTAAGAGACCTTTTTTGTAGAAAATTAAGTTTCCTACTTTTTATGTTCTATGATATTTTTTGATCAGATGCGTAGTTCTCGAGATATATCAAGATATTTAAAAGTTCCGAAGCCGCACCAACATAATAGAGATACAGAAACACCGTGGCCCCTTTCTTTGAGATAACTCTGCACGATTGCGAGCTGGAAATGCCACTTCCAGTTTAGCTGTGCAGAAGAAGAACAACAAGAAGAAGAAATATCTCGAAATATGTCCATCAGGACCCTTCCCTTGAGATAAATCTGCAAATATCTCGGAAACGAAGCGAGCTATGGCAAAATGTTAAGAGACCTTTTTTGTAGAGAATAATGTTTCCTACAATTTACGTTCTATGATATTTTTTGATCAGAAGCGTAGTTTTCGAGATATATCGAGATATTTAAAAGTTCCGAAGCCGCACCAACACAATAGAGATACAGAAACACCGTGGCCCCTTTCTTTGAGATAACTCTGCACTATTGCGACCTGCAAATGCCACTTCCAGCTCAGCTGTGCAGAAGAAGAACAACAAGAAGAAGAAATATCTCGAAATATGTCCGTCAGGCCCCTTCCCTTGAGATAAATCTGCAAATATCTCGGAAACGAAGCGAGCTATGGCAAAATGTTGAGAGACCTTTTTTGTAGAGAATAATGTTTCCTACAATTTACGTTCTATGATATTTTTTGATCAGAAGCGTAGTTTTCGAGATATATCGAGATATTTAAAAGTTCCGAAGCCGCACCAACATAATAGAGATACAGAAACACCGTGGCCCCTTTCTTTGAGATAACTCTGCACTATTGCGACCTGCAAATGCCACTTCCAGCTCAGCTGTGCAGAAGAAGAACAACAAGAAGAAGAAATATCTCGAAATATGTCCGTCAGGCCCCTTCCCTTGAGATAAATCTGCAAATATCTCGGAAACGAAGCGAGCTATGGCAAAATGTTAAGAGACCGTTTTTGTAGAGAATTAAGTTTCCTACTTTTTATGTTCTATGATATTTTTTGATCAGATGCGTGGTTCTCGAGATATATCAAGATATTTAAAAGTTCCGAAGCCGCACCAACATAATAGAGATACAGAAACACCGTGGCCCCTTTCTTTGAGATAACTCTGCACGATTGCGAGCTGGAAATGCCACTTCCAGTTTAGCTGTGCAGAAGAAGAACAACAACAAGAAGAAATATCTCGAAATATGTCCATCAGGACCCTTCCCTTGAGATAAATCTGCAAATATCTCGGAAACGAAGCGAGCTATGGCAAAATGTTAAGAGACCTTTTTTGTAGAGAATAATGTTTCCTACAATTTACGTTCTATGATATTTTTTGATCAGAAGCGTAGTTTTCGAGATATATCGAGATATTTAAAAGTTCCGAAGCCGCACCAACATAATAGAGATACAGAAACACCGTGGCCCCTTTCTTTGAGATAACTCTGCACTATTGCGACCTGCAAATGCCACTTCCAGCTCAGCTGTGCAGAAGAAGAACAACAAGAAGAAGAAATATCTCGAAATATGTCCGTCAGGCCCCTTCCCTTGAGATAAATCTGCAAATATCTCGGAAACGAAGCGAGCTATGGCAAAATGTTAAGAGACCGTTTTTGTAGAGAATTAAGTTTCCTACTTTTTATGTTCTATGATATTTTTTGATCAGATGCGTGGTTCTCGAGATATATCAAGATATTTAAAAGTTCCGAAGCCGCACCAACATAATAGAGATACAGAAACACCGTGGCCCCTTTCTTTGAGATAACTCTGCACTAGTGCGAGCCGCAAATGCCACTTCCAGCTTAGCTGTGCAGAAGAAGAACAACAAGAAGAAGAAATATCTCGAAATATGTCCGTCAGGCCCCTTCCCTTGAGATATATCTGCAAATATCTCGGGAACGAAGCGAGCTATGGCAAAATGTTAAGAGACCTTTTTTGTAGAGAATTAAGTTTCCTACAATTTATGTTCTATGATATTTTTTGATCAGAAGCGTAGTTTTCGAGATATATCGAGATATTTAAAAGTTCCGAAGCCGCACCAACATAATAGAGATACAGAAACACCGTGGCCCCTTTCTTTGAGATACCTCTGCACTAGTGCGAGCTGCAAATGCCACTTCCAGCTTAGCTGTGCAGAGGAAGAACAACAAGAAGAAGAAGTATCTCGAAATATGTCCGTCAGGCCCGTTCCTTTGAGCTGAATCTGCAAATATCTCGGAAACGAAGCGAGCTATGGCAAAATGTTAACAGATGTTTTTTGTAGAGAATTATGTTTCCTATAATTTATGTTCTATGATATTTTTTGATCAGAAGCGTAGTTCTCGAGATATATCGAGATATTTAAAAGTTCCGAAGCCGCACCAACATAATAGAGATACAGAAACACCGTGGCCCCTTTCTTTGAGATAACTCTGCACTAGTGCGAGCCGCAAATGCCACTTCCAGCTTAGCTGTGCAGAAGAAGAACAACAAGAAGAAGAAATATCTCGAAATATGTCCGTCAGGCCCCTTCCCTTGAGATATATCTGCAAATATCTCGGAAACGAAGCGAGCTATGGCAAAATGTTGAGAGACGTTTTTTGTAGAGAATTATGTTTCCTACAATTTATGTTCTATGATATTTTTTGATCAGAAGCGTAGTTTTCGAGATATATCGAGATATTTAAAAGTTCCGAAGCCGCACCAACATAATAGAGATACAGAAACACCGTGGCCCCTTTCTTTGAGATAACTCTGCACTAGTGCGAGCCGCAAATGCCACTTCCAGCTTAGCTGTGCAGAAGAAGAACAACAAGAAGAAGAAATATCTCGAAATATGTCCGTCAGGCCCCTTCCCTTGAGATATATCTGCAAATATCTCGGGAACGAAGCGAGCTATGGCAAAATGTTAAGAGACCTTTTTTGTAGAGAATTAAGTTTCCTACTTTTTATGTTCTATGATATTTTTTGATCAGATGCGTAGTTCTCGAGATATATCGAGATATTTAAAAGTTCCGAAGCCGCACCAACATAATAGAGATACAGAAACACCGTGGCCCCTTTCTTTGAGATAACTCTGCACTATTGCGAGCTGCAAATGCCACTTCCAGTTTAGCTGTGCAGAGGAAGAACAACAAGAAGAAGAAGTATCTCGAAATATGTCCGTCAGGCCCGTTCCTTTGAGCAGAATCTGCAAATATCTCGGAAACGAAGCGAGCTATGGCAAAATGTTAAGAGACGTTTTTTGTAGAGAATTATGTTTCCTACAATTTATGTTCTATGATATTTTTTGATCAGACGCGTAGTTTTCGAGATATATCGAGATATTTAAAAGTTCCGAAGCCGCACCAACATAATAGAGATACAGAAACACCGTGGCCCCTTTCTTTGAGATAACTCTGCACGAGTGCGAGCCGCAAATGCCACTTCCAGCTTAGCTGTGCAGAAGAAGAACAACAAGAAGAAGAAATATCTCGAAATATGTCCGACAGGCCCCTTCCCTTGAGATAAATCTGCAAATATCTCGGAAACGAAGCGAGCTATGGCGAAATGTTAAGAGACCTTTTTTGTAGAGAATTAAGTTTCCTACTTTTTATCATCTATGACATTTTTTGATCAGATGCGTAGTTCTCGAGATATATCAAGATATTTAAAAGTTCCGAAGCCGCACCAACATAATAGAGATACAGAAACACCGTGGCCCCTTTCTTTGAGATAACTCTGCACGATTGCGAGCTGGAAATGCCACTTCCAGTTTAGCTGTGCAGAAGAAGAACAACAAGAAGAAGAAATATCTCGAAATATGTCCATCAGGACCCTTCCCTTGAGATAAATCTGCAAATATCTCGGAAACGAAGCGAGCTATGGCAAAATGTTAAGAGACCTTTTTTGTAGAGAATAATGTTTCCTACAATTTACGTTCTATGATATTTTTTGATCAGAAGCGTAGTTTTCGAGATATATCGAGATATTTAAAAGTTCCGAAGCCGCACCAACATAATAGAGATACAGAAACACCGTGGCCCCTTTCTTTGAGATAACTCTGCACTATTGCGACCTGCAAATGCCACTTCCAGCTCAGCTGTGCAGAAGAAGAACAACAAGAAGAAGAAATATCTCGAAATATGTCCGTCAGGCCCCTTCCCTTGAGATAAATCTGCAAATATCTCGGAAACGAAGCGAGCTATGGCAAAATGTTAAGAGACCTTTTTTGTAGAGAATTAAGTTTCCTACTTTTTATGTTCTATGATATTTTTTGATCAGATGCGTAGTTCTCGAGATATATTAAGATATTTAAAAGTTCCGAAGCCGCACCAACATAATAGAGATACAGAAACACCGTGGCCCCTTTCTTTGAGATAACTCTGCACTATTACGAGCTGCAAATGCCACTTCCAGCTTAGCTGTGCAGAAGAAGAACAACAAGAAGAAGAAGTATCTCGACATATGTCCGTCAGGCCCCTTCCCTTGAGATAAATCTGCAAATATCTCGGAAACGAAGAGAGCTGTGGCAAAATGTTAAGAGACCTTTTTTGTAGAGAATTAAGTTTCCTACTTTTTATGTTCTATGATATTTTTTGATCAGATGCGTAGTTCTCGAGATATATCAAGATATTTAAAAGTTCCGAAGCCGCACCAACATAATAGAGATACAGAAACACCGTGGCCCCTTTCTTTGAGATAACTCTGCACTATTGCGAGCTGTAAATGCCACTTCCAGCTTAGCTGTGCAGAAGAAGAACAACAAGAAGAAGAAATATCTCGAAATATGTCCGTCAGGCCCCTGCCCTTGAGATATATCTGCAAATATCTCGGAAACGAAGCGAGCTATGGCAAAATGTTAAGAGACCTTTTTGGAGAGAATTATGTTTCCTACAATTTATGTTCTATGATATTTTTTGATCAGAAGCGTAGTTTTCGAGATATATCGAGATATTTAAAGGTTCCGAAGCCGCACCAACATAATAGAGATACAGAAACACCGTGGCCCCTTTCTTTGAGATAACTCTGCACTAGTGCGAGCCGCAAATGCCACTTACAGCTTAGCTGTGCAGAAGAAGAACAACGAGAAGAAGAAATATCTCGAAATATGTCCGTCAGGCCCCTTCCCTTGAGATTAATCTGCAAATATCTCGGAAACGAAGCGAGCTATGGCAAAATGTTAAGAGACCTTTTTTGTAGAGAATTAAGTTTCCTACATTTTATGTTCTATGATATTTTTTGATCAGATGCATAGTTCTCGAGATATATCAAGATATTTAAAAGTTCCGAAGCCGCACCAACATAATAGAGATACAGAAACACCGTGGCTCCTTTCTTTGAGATAACTCTGCACTATTGCGAGCTGGAAATGCCACTTCCAGTTTAGCTGTGCAGAAGAAGAACAACAAGAAGAAAAAATATCTCGAAATATGTCCGTCAGGCCCCTGCCCTTGAGATATATCTGCAAATATCTCGGAAACGAAGCGAGCTATGGTAAAATGTTGAGAGACCTTTTTTGTAGAGAATTATGTTTCCTACAATTTATGTTATATGATATTTTTTGATCAGAAGCGTAGTTTTCGAGATATATCGAGATATTTAAAAGTTCCGAAGCCGCACCAACATAATAGAGATACAGAAACACCGTGGCCCCTTTCTTTGAGATAACTCTGCACTAGTGCGAGCCGCAAATGCCACTTCCAGCTTAGCTGTGCAGAAGAAGAACAACAAGAAGAAGAAATATCTCGAAATATGTCCGTCAGGCCCCTTCCCTTGAGATAGATATGCAAATATCTCGGAAACGAAGCGAGCTATGGCAAAATGTTAAGCGACCTTTTTTGTAGAGAATTAAGTGTCCTACTTTTTATGTTCTATGATATTTTTTGATCAGATGCGTAGTTCTCGAGATATATCAAGATATTTAAAAATTCCGAAGCCCCACCAACATAATAGAGATACAGAAACACCGTGGCCCCTTTCTTTGAGATAACTCTGCACGATTGCGAGCTGGAAATGCCACTTCCAGTTTAGCTGTGCAGAAGAAGAACAACAAGAAGAAGAAATATCTCGAAATATGTCCATCAGGACCCTTCCCTTGAGATAAATCTGCAAATATCTCGGAAACGAAGCGAGCTATGGCAAAATGTTAAGAGACCTTTTTTGTAGAGAATTATGTTTCCTACAATTTATGTTCTATGATATTTTTTGATCAGAAGCGTAGTTTTCGAGATATATCGAGATATGTAAAAGTTCCGAAGCCGCACCAACATAATAGAGATACAGAAACACCGTGGCCCCTTTCTTTGGGATAACTCTGCACTATTGCGAGCTGCAAATGCCACTTCCAGCTTAGCTGTGCAGAAGAAGAACAACAAGAAGAAGAAATATCTCGAAATATGTCCGTCAGGCCGCTTCCCTTGAGATAAATCTGCAAATATCTCGGAAACGAAGCGAGCTACGGCAAAATGTTAAGAGACCTTTTTTGTAGAGAATTAAGTTTCCTACTTTTTATGTTGTATGATATTTTTCGATCAGAGGCGTAGTTTTCGAGATATATCGAGATATTTAAAGGTTCCGAAGCCGCACCAACATAATAGAGATACAGAAACACCGTGGCCCCTTTCTTTGAGATAACTCTGCACTAGTGCGAGCCGCAAATGCCACTTACAGCTTAGCTGTGCAGAAGAAGAACAACGAGAAGAAGAAATATCTCGAAATATGTCCGTCAGGCCCCTTCCCTTGAGATTAATCTGCAAATATCTCGGAAACGAAGCGAGCTATGGCAAAATGTTAAGAGACCTTTTTTGTAGAGAATTAAGTTTCCTACATTTTATGTTCTATGATATTTTTTGATCAGATGCGTAGTTCTCGAGATATATCAAGATATTTAAAAGTTCCGAAGTCGCACCAACATAATAGAGATACAGAAACACCGTGGCTCCTTTCTTTGAGATAACTCTGCACTATTGCGAGCTGGAAATGCCACTTCCAGTTTAGCTGTGCAGAAGAAGAACAACAAGAAGAAGAAATATCTCGAAATATGTCCGTCAGGCCCCTGCCCTTGAGATATATCTGCAAATATCTCGGAAACGAAGCGAGCTATGGCAAAATGTTGAGAGACCTTTTTTGTAGAGAATTATGTTTCCTACAATTTATGTTCTATGATATTTTTTGATCAGAAGCGTAGTTTTCGAGATATATCGAGATATTTAAAAGTTCCGAAGCCGCACCAACATAATAGAGATACAGAAACACCGTGGCCCCTTTCTTTGAGATAACTCTGCACTAGTGCGAGCCGCAAATGCCACTTCCAGCTTAGCTGTGCAGAAGAAGAACAACAAGAAGAAGAAATATCTCGAAATATGTCCGTCAGGCCCCTTCCCTTGAGATAAATATGCAAATATCTCGGAAACGAAGCGAGCTATGGCCAAATGGTAAGCGACCTTTTTTGTAGAGAATTAAGTGTCCTACTTTTTATGTTCTATGATATTTTTTGATCAGATGCGTAGTTCTCGAGATATATCAAGATATTTAAAAGTTCCGAAGCCCCACCAACATAATAGAGATACAGAAACACCGTGGCCCCTTTCTTTGAGATAACTCTGCACTATTGCGAGCTGCAAATGCCACTTCCAGCTTAGCTGTGCAGAGGAAGAACAACAAGAAGAAGAAATATCTCGAAATATGTCCGTCAGGCCAGTTCCTTTGAGCTGAATCTGCAAATATCTCGGAAACGAAGCGAGCTATGGCAAAATGTTGAGAGACGTTTTTTGTAGAGAATTATGTTTCCTACAATTTATGTTCTATGATATTTTTTGATCAGAAGCGTAGTTTTCGAGATATATCGAGATACTTAAAAGTTCCGAAGCCGCACCAACATAATAGAGATACAGAAACACCGTGGCCCCTTTCTTTGAGATAACTGTGCACTAGTGCGAGCCGCAAATGCCACTTCCAGCTTAGCTGTGCAGAAGAAGAACAACAAGAAGAAGAAATATCTCGAAATATGTCCGTCAGGCCCCTTCCCTTGAGATATATCTGCAAATATCTCGGAAACGAAGCGAGCTATGGCAAAATGTTAAGAGACCTTTTTTGTAGAGAATTAAGTTTCCTACTTTTTATGTTCTATGATATTTTTCGATCAGAGGCGTAGTTCTCGAGATATATCAAGATATTTAAAAGTTCCGAAGCCGCACCAACATAATAGAGATACAGAAACACCGTGGCCCCTTTCTTTGAGATAACTCTGCACGATTGCGAGCTGGAAATGCCACTTCCAGTTTAGCTGTGCAGAAGAAGAACAACAAGAAGAAGAAATATCTCGAAATATGTCCATCAGGACCCTTCCCTTGAGATAAATCTGCAAATATCTCGGAAACGAAGCGAGCTATGGCAAAATGTTAAGAGACCTTTTTTGTAGAGAATTATGTTTCCTACAATTTATGTTCTATGATATTTTTTGATCAGAAGCGTAGTTTTCGAGATATATCGAGATATTTAAAAGTTCCGAAGCCGCACCAACATAATAGAGATACAGAAACACCGTGGCCCCTTTCTTTGAGATAACTCTGCACTAGTGCGAGCTGCAAATGCCACTTCCAGCTTAGCTGTGCAGAAGAAGAACAACAAGAAGAAGAAATATCTCGAAATATGTCCGTCAGGCCCCTTCCCTTGAAATAAATCTGCAAATATCTCGGAAACGAAGCGAGCTATGGCAAAATGTTAAGAGACCTTTTTTGTAGAGAATTAAGTTTCCTACTTTTTATGTTCTATGATATTTTTCGATCAGAGGCGTAGTTCTCGAGATATATCAAGATATTTAAAAGTTCCGAAGCCGCACCAACATAATAGAGATACAGAAACACCGTGGCCCCTTTCTTTGAGATAACTCTGCACGATTGCGAGCTGGAAATGCCACTTCCAGTTTAAGTTTGCAGAAGAAGAACAACAAGAAGAAGAAATATCTCGAAATATGTCCATCAGGACCCTTCCCTTGAGATAAATCTGCAAATATCTCGGAAACGAAGCGAGCTATGGCAAAATGTTAAGAGACCTTTTTTGTAGAGAATTATGTTTCCTACAATTTATGTTCTATGATATTTTTTGATCAGAAGCGTAGTTTTCGAGATATATCGAGATATTTAAAAGTTCCGAAGCCGCACCAACATAATAGAGATACAGAAACACCGTGGCCCCTTTCTTTGAGATAACTCTGCACTAGTGCGAGCTGCAAATGCCACTTCCAGCTTAGCTGTGCAGAAGAAGAACAACAAGAAGAAGAAATATCTCGAAATATGTCCGTCAGGCCCCTTCCCTTGAAATAAATCTGCAAATATCTCGGAAACGAAGCGAGCTATGGCAAAATGTTAAGAGACCTTTTTTGTAGAGAATTAAGTTTCCTACTTTTTATGTTCTATGATATTTTTCGATCAGAGGCGTAGTTCTCGAGATATATCAAGATATTTAAAAGTTCCGAAGCCGCACCAACATAATAGAGATACAGAAACACCGTGGCCCCTTTCTTTGAGATAACTCTGCACGATTGCGAGCTGGAAATGCCACTTCCAGTTTAAGTTTGCAGAAGAAGAACAACAAGAAGAAGAAATATCTCGAAATATGTCCATCAGGACCCTTCCCTTGAGATAAATCTGCAAATATCTCGGAAACGAAGCGAGCTATGGCAAAATGTTAAGAGACCTTTTTTGTAGAGAATTATGTTTCCTACAATTTATGTTCTATGATATTTTTTGATGAGAAGCGTAGTTTTCGAGATATATCGAGATATGTAAAAGTTCCGAAGCCGCACCAACATAATAGAGATACAGAAACACCGTGGCCCCTTTCTTTGGGATAACTCTGCACTATTGCGAGCTGCAAATGCCACTTCCAGCTTAGCTGTGCAGAAGAAGAACAACAAGAAGAAGAAATATCTCGGAATATGTCCGTCAGGCCCCTTCCCTTGAGCTAAATCTGCAAATATCTCGGAAACGAAGCGAGCTATGGCAAAATGTTAAGAGACCTTTTTTGTAGAGAATTAAGTTTCCTACTTTTTATGTTCTATGATATTTTTTGATCAGATGCGTAGTTCTCGAGATATATCAAGATATTTAAAAGTTCCGAAGCCGCACCAACATAATAGAGATACAGAAACACCGTGGCCCCTTTCTTTGAGATAACTCTGCACGATTGCGAGCTGGAAATGCCACTTCCAGCTTAGCTGTGCAGAAGAAGAACAACAAGAAGAAGAAATATCTCGAAATATGTCCGTCAGGCCCCTTCCCTTGAGATATATCTGCAAATATCTCGGAAACGAAGCGAGCTATGGCAAAATGTTAAGAGACCTTTTTTGTAGAGAATTATGTTTCCTACTTTTTATGTTCTATGATATTTTTCGATCAGAGGCGTAGTTCTCGAGATATATCAAGATATTTAAAAGTTCCGAAGCCGCACCAACATAATAGAGATACAGAAACACCGTGGCCCCTTTCTTGGAGATAACTCTGCACGATTGCGAGCTGGAAATGCCACTTCCAGTTTAGCTGTGCAGAAGAAGAACAACAAGAAGAAGAAATATCTCGAAATATGTCCATCAGGACCCTTCCCTTGAGATAAATCTGCAAATATCTCGGAAACGAAGCGAGCTATGGCAAAATGTTAAGAGACCTTTTTTGTAGAGAATTATGTTTCCTACAATTTATGTTCTATGATATTTTTTGATCAGAAGCGTAGTTTTCGAGATATATCGAGATATTTAAAAGTTCCGAAGCCGCACCAACATAATAGAGATACAGAAACACCGTGGCCCCTTTCTTTGGGATAACTCTGCACTATTGCGAGCTGCAAATGCCACTTCCAGCTTAGCTGTGCCGAAGAAGAACAACAAGAAGAAGAAATATCTCGAAATATGTCCGTCAGGCCCCTTCCCTTGAAATATATCTGCAAATATCTCGGAAACGAAGCGAGCTATGGCAAAATGTTAACAGACCTTTTTTGTAGAGAATTAAGTTTCCTACTTTTCATGTTCTATGATATTTTTCGATCAGAGGCGTAGTTCTCGAGATATATCAAGATATTTAAAAGTTCCGAAGCCGCACCAACATAATAGAGATACAGAAACACCGTGGCCCCTTTCTTTGAGATAACTCTGCACTATTGCGAGCTGCAAATGCCACCTCCAGCTTAGCTGTGCAGATGAAGAACAACAAGAAGAAGAAATATCTCGAAATATGTCCGTCAGGCCCCTGCCCTTGAGATATATCTGCAAATATCTCGGAAACGAAGCGAGCTATGGCAAAATGTTAAGAGACCTTTTTTGTAGAGAATTATGTTTCCTACAATTTCTGTTCTATGATATTTTTTGATCAGATGCGTAGTTCTCGAGATATATCAAGATATTTAAAAGTTCCGAAACCGCACCAACATAACAGAGATACAGAAACACCGTGGCCCCTTTCTTTGAGATAACTCTGCACTATTGCGAGCTGCAAATGCCACTTCCAGCTTAGCTGTGCAGAAGAAGAACAACAAGAAGAAGAAATATCTCGAAATATGTCCGTCAGGCCCCTGCCCTTGAGATATATCTGCAAATATCTCGGAAACGAAGCGAGCTATGGCAAAATGTTAAGAGACCTTTTTTGTAGAGAATTATGTTTCCTACAATTTATGTTCTATGATATTTTTTGATCAGAAGCGTAGTTTTCGAGATATATCGAGATATTTAAAGGTTCCGAAGCCGCACCAACATAATAGAGATACAGAAACACCGTGGCCCCTTTCTTTGAGATAACTCTGCACTAGTGCGAGCCGCAAATGCCACTTACAGCTTAGCTGTGCAGAAGAAGAACAACGAGAAGAAGAAATATCTCGAAATATGTCCGTCAGGCCCCTTCCCTTGAGATAAATCTGCAAATATCTCGGAAACGAAGCGAGCTATGGCAAAATGTTAAGAGACCTTTTTTGTAGAGAATTAAGTTTCCTACATTTTATGTTCTATGATATTTTTTGATCAGATGCGTAGTTCTCGAGATATATCGAGATACTTAAAAGTTCCGAAGCCGCACCAACATAATAGAGATACAGAAACACCGTGGCCCCTTTCTTTGAGATAACTGTGCACTAGTGCGAGCCGCAAATGCAACTTCCAGCTTAGCTGTGCAGAAGAAGAACAACAAGAAGAAGAAATATCTCGAAATATGTCCGTCAGGCCCCCTCCCTTGAGATAAATCTGCAAATATCTCGGAAACGAAGCGAGCTATGGCAAAATGTTAGGAGACCTTTTTTGTACAGAATTATGTTTCCTACTTTTTATGTTCTATGATATTTTTTGATCAGACGCGTAGTTCTCGAGATATATCAAGATATTTAAAAGTTCCGAAGCCGCACCAACATAATAGAGATACAGAAACACCGTGGCCCCTTTCTTTGAGATATCTCTGCACTATTGCGAGCTGCAAATGCCACTTCCAGCTTAGCTGTGCAGAAGGAGAACAACAAGAAGAAGAAATATCTCGAAATATGTCCGTGAGGCCCCTTCCCTTGAGATAAATCTGCAAATATCTCGGAAACGAAGCGAGCTATGGCAAAATGTTGAGAGACCTTTTTTGTAGAAAATTAAGTTTCCTACTTTTTATGTTCTATGATATTTTTTGATCAGATGTGTAGTTCTCGAGAGATATTAAGATATTTAAAAGTTCCGAAGCCGCACCAACATAATAGAGATACAGAAACACCGTGGCCCCTTTCTTCGAGATAACTCTGCACTATTGCGAGCTGCAAATGCCACTTCCAGCTTAGCTGTGCAGAAGAAGAACAACAAGAAGAAGAAGTATCTCGAAATATGTCCGTCAGGCCCCTTCCCTTGAGATAAATCTGCAAATATCTCGGAAACGAAGCGAGCTATGGCAAAATGTTAAGAGTTCTTTTTTGTAGAGAATTAAGTTTCCTACTTTTTATGTTCTATGATATTTTTTGATCAGATGCGTAGTTCTCGAGATATATCAAGATATTTAAAAGTTCCGAAGCCGCACCAACATAATAGCGATACAGAAACACCGTGGCCCATTTCTTTGAGATAACTCTGCACTAGCGCGAGCCGCAAATGCCACTTACAGCTTAGCTGTGCAGAAGAACAGCAACGAGAAGATGAAATATCTCGAAATATGTCCGTCAGGCCCCTTCCCTTGAGATAAATCTGCAAATATCTCGGAAACGAAGCCAGCTATGGCAAAATATTAAGAGATCTTTTTTGTAGAGAATTAAGTTTCCTACTTTTTATGTTCTATGATATTTTTTGATCAGATGCGTAGTTTTCGAGATATATCAAGATATTTAAAAGTTCCGAAGCCGCACCAACATAATAGAGATACAGAAACACCGTGGCTCCTTTCTTTGAGATAACTCTGCACTATTGCGAGCTGGAAATGCCACTTCCAGTTTAGCTGTGCAGAAGAGGAACAACAAGAAGAAGAAATATCTCGAAATATGTCCGTTAGGCCCCTTCCCTTGAGATAAATCTGCAAATATCTCGGAAACGAAGCGAGCTATGGCAAAATGTTAAGAGACCTTTTTTGTAGAGAATTAAGTTTCCTACTTTTTATGTTCTATGATATTTTTTGATCAGATGCGTAGTTCTCGAGATATATCAAGATATTTAAAGGTTCCGAAGCCGCACCAACATAGTAGAGATACAGAAACACCGTGGCCCCTTTCTTTGAGATAACTCTGCACTATTGCGGGCTGTAAATGCTACTTCCAGCTTAGCTGTGCAGAAGAAGAACAACAAGAAGAAGAAATATCTCGAAATATGTCCGTCAGGCCCCTTCCCTTGAGATAAATCTGCAAATATCTCGGAAACGAAGCGAGCTATGGCAAAATGTTAAGAGACCTTTTTTGTACAGAATTATGTTTCCTACTTTTTATGTTCTATGATATTTTTTGATCAGACGCGTAGTTCTCGAGATATAGCAAGATATTTAAAAGTTCCGAAGCCGCACCAACATAATAGAGATACAGAAACACCGTGGCCCCTTTCTTTGAGATAACTCTGCACTAGCGCGAGCCGCAAATGCCACTTACAGCTTAGCTGTGCAGAAGAAGAACAACGAGAAGAAGAAATATCTCGAAATATGTCCGTCAGGCCCCTTCCCTTGAGATAAATCTGCAAATATCTCGGAAACGAAGCGAGCTATGGCAAAATGTTAAGAGACCTTTTTTGTACAGAATTATGTTTCCTACTTTTTATGTTCTATGATATTTTTTGATCAGACGCGTAGTTCTCGAGATATATCAAGATATTTAAAAGTTCCGAAGCCGCACCAACATAATAGAGATACAGAAACACCGTGGCTCCTTTCTTTGAGATAACTCTGCACTATTGCGAGCTGGAAATGCCACTTCCAGTTTAGCTGTGCAGAAGAAGAACAACAAGAAGAAGAAATATCTCGAAATATGTCCGTGAGGCCCCTTCCCTTGAGATAAATCTGGAAATATCTCGGAAACGAAGAGAGCTATGGCAAAATGTTAAGAGACCTTTTTTGTAGAGCATTAAGTTTCCTACTTTTCATGTTCTATGATATTTTTTGATCAGATGCGTAGTTCTCGAGATATATCAAGATATTTAAAAGTTCCGAAGCCGCACCAACATAATAGAGATACAGAAACACCGTGGCCCCTTTCTTTGAGATAACTCTGCACTAGCGCGAGCCGCAAATGCCACTTACAGCTTAGCTGTGCAGAAGAAGAACAACGAGAAGAAGAAATATCTCGAAATATGTCCGTCAGGCCCCTTCCCTTGAGATAAATCTGCAAATATCTCGGAAACGAAGCGAGCTATGGCAAAATGTTGAGAGACCTTTTTTGTACAGAATTATGTTTCCTACTTTTTATGTTCTATGATATTTTTTGATCAGACGCGTAGTTCTCGAGATATATCAAGATATTTAAAAGTTCCGAAGCCGCACCAACATAATAGAGATACAGAAACACCGTGGCTCCTTTCTTTGAGATAACTCTGCACTATTGCGAGCTGGAAATGCCACTTCCAGTTTAGCTGTGCAGAAGAAGAACAACAAGAAGAAGAAATATCTCGAAATATGTCCGTGAGGCCCCTTCCCTTGAGATAAATCTGGAAATATCTCGGAAACGAAGAGAGCTATGGCAAAATGTTAAGAGACCTTTTTTGTAGAGAATTAAGTTTCCTACTTTTCATGTTCTATGATATTTTTTGATCAGATGCGTAGTTCTCGAGATATATCAAGATATTTAAAAGTTCCGAAGCCGCACCAACATAATAGAGATACAGAAACACCGTGGCCTCTTTCTTTGAGATAACTCTGCACTATTGCGAGCTGCAAATGCCACTTCCAGCTTAGCTGTGCAGAAGAAGAACAACAAGAAGAAGAAATATCTCGAAATATGTCCGTCAGGCCCCTTCCCTTGAGATAAATCTGCAAATATCTCGGAAACGAAGCGAGCTATGGCAAAATGTTAAGAGACCTTTTTTGTAGAGAATTAAGTTTCCTACTTTTTATGTTCTATGATATTTTTTGATCAGATGCGTAGTTCTCGAGATATATCAAGATATTTAAAAGCTCCGAAGCTGCACCAACATAATAGAGGTACAGAAACACCGTGGCCCCTTTCTTTGAGATAACTCGGCACTATTGCGAGCTGCAAATGCCACTTCCAGCTTAGCTGTGCAGAAGAAGAACAACAAGAATAAGAAATATTTCGAAATATGTCCGTCAGGCCCCTTCCCTTGAGATAAATCTGCAAATATCTCGGAAACGAAGCGAGCTACGGCAAAATGTTAAGAGACCTTTTTTGTAGAAAATGAGGTTTCCTACTTTTTGTGTTCTATGATATTTTTTGATCAGATGCGTAGTTCTCGAGATATATCAAGATATTTAAAAGTTCCGAAGCCGCACCAACATAATAGAGATACAGAAACACCGTGGCCCCTTTCTTTGCGATAACTCTGCACTATTGCGAGCTGCAAATGCCACTTCCAGCTTAGCTGTGCAGAAGAAGAACAACAAGAAGAAGAAATATCTCGAAATATGTCCGTCAGGCCCCTTCCCTTGAGATAAATCTGTAAATATCTCGGAAACGAAGCGAGCTATGGCAAAATGTTAAGAGACCTTTTTTGTAGAGAATTAAGTTTCCTACTTTTTATGTTCTATGATATTTTTCGATCAGAGGCGTAGTTCTCGAGATATATCAAGATATTTAAAAGTTCCGAAGCCGCACCAACATAATAGAGATACAGAAACACCGTGGCCCCTCTCTTTGAGATAACTCTGCACGATTGCGAGCTGGAAATGCCACTTCCAGTTTAGCTGTGCAGAAGAAGAACAACAAGAAGAAGAAACATCTCGAAATATGTCCGTCAGGCCCCTTCTGTTGAGATAAATCTGCAAATATCTCGGAAACGAAGCGAGCTATGGCAAAATGTTAAGAGACCTTTTTTGTAGAGAATTAAGTTTCCTACTTTTTATGTTCTATGATATTTTTTGATCAGATGCGTAGTTCTCGAGATATATCAAGATATTTAAAAGCTCCGAAGCTGCACCAACATAATAGAGGTACAGAAACACCGTGGCCCCTTTCTTTGAGATAACTCTGCACTATTGCGAGCTGCAAATGCCACTTCCAGCTTAGCTGTGCAGAAGAAGAACAACAAGAATAAGAAATATTTCGAAATATGTCCGTCAGGCCCCTTCCCTTGAGATAAATCTGCAAATATCTCGGAAACGAAGCGAGCTACGGCAAAATGTTAAGCGACCTTTTTTGTAGAAAATTAGGTTTCCTACTTTTTATGTTCTATGATATTTTTTGATCAGATGCGTAGTTCTCGAGATATATCAAGATATTTAAAAGTTCCGAAGCCGCACCAACATAATAGAGATACAGAAACACCGTGGCCCCTTTCTGTGAGATAACTCTGCACTATTGCGAGCTGCAAATGCCACTTCCAGCTTAGCTGTGCAGAAGAAGAACAACAAGAAGAAGAAATATCTCGAAATATGTCCGTCAGGCCCCTTCCCTTGAGATAAATCTGCAAATATCTCGGAAACGAAGCGAGCTATGGCAAAATGTTAAGAGACCTTATTTGTAGAGAATTAAGTTTCCTACTTTTTATGTTCTACGATATTTTTTGATCAGATGCGTAGTTCTCGAGATATATCAAGATATTTAAAAGTTCCGAAGCCGCACCAACATAATAGAGATACAGAAACACCGTGGCCCCTTTCTTTGAGATAACTCTGCACTATTGCGAGCTGCAAATGCCACTTCCTGCTTAGCTGTGCAGAAGAAGAACAACAAGAAGAAGAAATATCTCGTAATATGTCCGTCAGGCCCCTTCCCTTGAGATAAATCTGCAAATATCTCGGAAACGAAGCGAGCTATGGCAAAATGTTAAGAGACCTTTTTTGTAGAGAATTATGTTTCCTACAATTTACGTTCTCTGATATTTTTTGATCAGAAGCGTAGTTTTCGAGATATAACGAGATATTTAAAAGTTCCGAAGCCGCACCAACATAATAGAGATACAGAAACACCGTGGCCCCTTTCTTTGAGATAACTCTGCACTATTGCGACCTGCAAATGCCACTTCCAGCTTAGCTGTGCAGAAGAGGAACAACAAGAAGAAGAAATATCTCGGAATATGTCCGTCAGGCCCCTTCCCTTGAGCTAAATCTGCAAATATCTCGGAAAGGATGCCAGCTATGGGAAAATGTTAAGAGACCTTTTTTGTAGAGAATTAAATTTCCTACTTTTTATGTTCTATGATATTTTTTGATCAGATGCGTAGTTTTCGAGATATATCGAGATATTTAAAAGTTCCGAAGCCGCACCAACATAATAGAGATACAGAAACACCGTGGCCCCTTTCTTTGAGATAACTCTGCACTATTGCGCGCTGCAAATGCCACTTCCAGCTTAGCTGTGCAGAAGAAGAACAACAAGAAGAAGAAATATCTCGAAATATGTCCGTCAGGCCCCTTCCCTTGAGATAAATCTGCAAATATCTCGGAAACGAAGCGAGCTATGGCAAAATGTTAAGAGACCTTTTTTGTAGAGAATTAAGTTTCCTACTTTTTATGTTCTATGATATTTTTTGATCAGATGCGTAGTTCTCGAGATATATCAAGATATTTAAAAGTTCCGAAGCCGCACCAACATAATAGAGATACAGAAACACCGTGGCCCCTTTCTTTGAGATAACTCTGCACTATTGCGCGCTGCAAATGCCACTTCCAGCTTAGCTGTGCAGAAGAAGAACAACAAGAAGAAGAAATATCTCGAAATATGTCCGTCAGGCCCCTTCCCTTGAGATAAATCTGCAAATATCTCGGAAACGAAGCGAGCTATGGCAAAATGTTAAGAGACCTTTTTTGTAGAGAATTAAGTTTCCTACTTTTTATGATCTATGATATTTTTTGATCAGATGCGTAGTTCTCGAGATATATCAAGATATTTAAAAGCTCCGAAGCTGCACCAACATAATAGAGGTACAGAAACACCGTGGCCCCTTTCTTTGAGATAACTCTGCACTATTGCGAGCTGCAAATGCCACTTCCAGCTTAGCTGTGCAGAAGAAGAACAACAAGAATAAGAAATATTTCGAAATATGTCCGTCAGGCCCCTTCCCTTGAAATAAATCTGCAAATATCTCGGAAACGAAGCGAGCTACGGCAAAATGTTAAGAGACCTTTTTTGTAGAAAATTAGGTTTCCTACTTTTTACGTTCTATGATATTTTTTGATCAGATGCGTAGTTCTCGAGATATATCAAGATATTTAAAAGTTCCGAAGCCGCACCAACATAATAGAGATACAGAAACACCGTGGCCCCTTTCTTTGCGATAACTCTGCACTATTGCGAGCTGCAAATGCCACTTCCAGCTTAGCTGTGCAGAAGAAGAACAACAAGAAGAAGAAATATCTCGAAATATATCCGTCAGGCCCCTTCCCTTGAGATAAATCTGTAAATATCTCGGAAAGGAAGCGAGCTATGGCAAAATGTTAAGAGACCTTTTTTGTAGAGAATTAAGTTTCCTACTTTTTATGTTCTATGATATTTTTCGATCAGAGGCGTAGTTCTCGAGATATATCAAGATACTTAAAAGTTCCGAAGCCGCACCAACATAATAGAGATACAGAATCACCGTGGCCCCTCTCTTTGAGATAACTCTGCACGATTGCGAGCTGGAAATGCCACTTCCAGTTTAGCTGTGCAGAAGAAGAACAACAAGAAGAAGAAATATCTCGAAATATGTCCGTCAGGCCCCTTCCGTTGAGATAAATCTGCAAATATCTCGGAAACGAAGCGAGCTATAGCAAAATGTTAAGAGACCTTTTTTGTAGAGAATTAAGTTTCCTACTTTTTATGTTCTATGATATTTTTTGATCAGATGCGTAGTTCTCGAGATATATCAAGATATTTAAAAGCTCCGAAGCTGCACCAACATAATAGAGGTACAGAAACACCGTGGCCCCTTTCTTTGAGATAACTCTGCACTATTGCGAGCTGCAAATGCCACTTCCAGCTTAGCTGTGCAGAAGAAGAACAACAAGAAGAAGAAATATCTGGAAATATGTCCGTCAGGCCCCTTCCCTTGAGATAAATCTGCAACTATCTCGGAAACCAAGCGAGCTATGGCAAAATGTTAAGAGACCTTATTTGTAGAGAATTAAGTTTCCTACTTTTTATGTTCTACGATATTTTTTGATCAGATGCACAGTGCTCGAGATATATCAAGATATTTAAAAGTTCCGAAGCCGCACCAACATAATAGAGATACAGAAACACCGTGGCCCCTTTCTTTGAGATAACTCTGCACTACTGCGAGCTGCAAATGCCACTTCCAGCTTAGCTGTGCAGAAGAAGAACAACAAGAAGAAGAAATATCTCGAAATATGTCCGTCAGGCCCCTTCCCTTGAGATAAATCTGCAAATATCTCGGAAACGAAGCGAGCTATGGCAAAATGTTAAGAGACCTTTTTTGTAGAGAATTAAGTTTCCTACTTTTTATGTTCTATGATATTTTTTGATCAGATGCGTAGTTCTCGAGATATATCCAGATATTTAAAAGTTCCGAAGCGGCACCAACATAATAGAGATACAGAAACACCGTGGCCCCTTTCTTTGAGGTAACTCTGCACTATTGCGAGCTGCAAATGCCACTTCCAGCTTAGCTGTGCAGAAGAAGAACAACAAGAAGAAGAAATATCTCGAAATATGTCCCTCAGGCCCCTTCCCTTGAGATAAATCTCCAAATATCTCGGAAACCAAGCGAGCTATGGCAAAATGTTAAGAGACCTTATTTGTAGAGAATTAAGTTTCCTACTTTTTATGTTCTACGATATTTTTTGATCAGATGCGTAGTTCTCGAGATATATCAAGATATTTGAAAGTTCCGAAGCCGCACCAACATAATAGAGATACAGAAACACCGTGGCCCCTTTCTTTGAGATAACTCTGCACTATTGCGACCTGCAAATGCCACTTCCAGCTTAGCTGTGCAGAAGAGGAACAACAAGAAGAAGAAATATCTCGGAATATGTCCGTCAGGCCCCTTCCCTTGAGATAAATCTGCAAATATCTCGGAAACGAAGCGAGCTATGGCAAAATGTTAAGAGACCTTTTTTGTAGAGAATTAAGTTTCCTACTTTTTATGATCTATGATATTTTTTGATCAGATGCGTAGTTCTCGAGATATATCAAGATATTTAAAAGCTCCGAAGCTGCACCAACAAAATAGAGGTACAGAAACACCGTGGCCCCTTTCTTTGAGATAACTCGGCACTATTGCGAGCTGCAAATGCCACTTCCAGCTTAGCTGTGCAGAAGAAGAACAACAAGAATAAGAAATATTTCGAAATATGTCCGTCAGGCCCCTTCCCTTGAGATAAATCTGCAAATATCTCGGAAACGAAGCGAGCTACGGCAAAATGTTAAGAGACCTTTTTTGTAGAAAATTAGGTTTCCTACTTTT
Source organism: Osmia lignaria lignaria (assembly GCF_051020975.1). Taxonomy (NCBI): domain Eukaryota; kingdom Metazoa; phylum Arthropoda; class Insecta; order Hymenoptera; family Megachilidae; genus Osmia; species Osmia lignaria. The sequence goes on from NW_027478166.1 coordinate 11,046,034, forward strand.
TATGTTCTATGATATTTTTTGATCAGATGCGTAGTTCTCGAGATATATCAAGATATTTAAAAGTTCCGAAGCGGCACCAACATAATAGAGATACAGAAACACCGTGGCCCCTTTCTTTCAGATAGCTATGCACTATTGCGAGCTGCAAATGCCACTTCCAGCTTAGCTGTGCAGAAGAAGAACAACAAGAAGAAGAAATATCTCGAAATATGTCCGTCAGGCCCCTTCCCTTGAGATAAATCTGCAAATATCTCGGAAACGAAGCGAGCTATGGCAAAATGTTAAGAGACCTTTTTTGTAGAGAATTAAGTTTCCTACTTTTTATGTTCTATGATATTTTTTGATCAGATGCGTAGTTCTCGAGATATATCAAGATATTTAAAAGCTCCGAAGCTGCACCAACATAATAGAGGTACAGAAACACCGTGGCCCCTTTCTTTGAGATAACTCTGCACTATTGCGAGCTGCAAATGCCACTTCCAGCTTAGCTGTGCAGAAGAAGAACAACAAGAATAAGAAATATTTCGAAATATGTCCGTCAGGCCCCTTCCCTTGAGATAAATCTGCAACTATCTCGGAAACCAAGCGAGCTATGGCAAAATGTTAAGAGACCTTGTTTGTAGAGAATTAAGTTTCCTACTTTTTATGTTCTACGATATTTTTTAATCAGATGCGTAGTTCTCGAGATATATCAAGATATTTAAAAGTTCCGAAGCCGCACCAACATAATAGAGATACAGAAACACCGTGGCCTCTTTCTTTGAGATAACTCTGCACTACTGCGAGCTGCAAATGCCACTTCCAGCTTAGCTGTGCAGAAGAAGAACAACAAGAAGAAGAAATATCTCGAAATATGTCCGTCAGGCCCCTTCCCTTGAGATAAATCTGCAAATATCTCGGAAACGAAGCGAGCTATGGCAAAATGTTAAGAGACCTTTTTTGTAGAGAATTAAGTTTCCTACTTTTTATGTTCTATGATATTTTTTGATCAGATGCGTAGTTCTCGAGATATATCCAGATATTTAAAAGTTCCGAAGCGGCACCAACATAATAGAGATACAGAAACACCGTGGCCCCTTTCTTTGAGATAACTCTGCACTATTGCGAGCTGCAAATGCCACTTCCAGCTTAGGTGTGCAGAAGAAGAACAACAAGAAGAAGAAATATCTCGAAATATGTCCCTCAGGCCCCTTCCCTTGAGATAAATCTGCAAATATCTCGGAAACCAAGCGAGCTATGGCAAAATGTTAAGAGACCTTATTTGTAGAGAATTAAGTTTCCTACTTTTTATGTTCTACGATATTTTTTGATCAGATGCGTAGTTCTCGAGATATATCAAGATATTTAAAAGTTCCGAAGCCGCACCAACATAATAGAGATACAGAAACACCGTGGCCCCTTTCTTTGAGATAACTCTGCACTATTGCGAGCTGCAAATGCCGCTTCCGGCTTAGCTGTGCAGAAGAAGAACAACAAGAAGAAGAAATATCTCGAAATATGTCCGTCAGGCCCCTTCCCTTGAGATAAATCTGCAAATATCTCGGAAACAAAGCGAGCTATGGCAAAATGTTAAGAGACCTTTTTTGTAGAGAATTATGTTTCCTACAATTGACGTTCTCTGATATTTTTTGATCAGAAGCGTAGTTTTCGAGATATATCGAGATATTTAAAAGTTCCGAAGCCGCACCAACATAATAGAGATACAGAAACACCGTGGCCCCTTTCTTTGAGATAACTCTGCACTATTGCGCGCTGCAAATGCCACTTCCAGCTTAGCTGTGCAGAAGAAGAACAACAAGAAGAAGAAATATCTCGAAATATGTCCGTCAGGCCCCTTCCCTTGAGATAAATCTGCAAATATCTCGGAAACGAAGCGTGCTATGGCAAAATGTTAAGAGACCTTTTTTGTAGAGAATTAAGTTTCCTACTTTTTATGTTCTATGATATTTTTTGATCAGATGCGTAGTTCTCGAGATATATCAAGATATTTAAAAGCTCCGAAGCTGCACCAACATAATAGAGGTACAGAAACACCGTGGCCCCTTTCTTTGAGATAACTCTGCACTATTGCGAGCTGCAAATGCCACTTCCAGCTTAGCTGTGCAGAAGAAGAACAACAAGAATAAGAAATATTTCGAAATATGTCCGTCAGGCCCCTTCCCTTGAGATAAATCTGCAAATATCTCGGAAACGAAGCGAGCTACGGCAAAATGTTAAGAGACCTTTTTTGTAGAAAATTAGGTTTCCTACTTTTTATGTTCTATGATATTTTTTGATCAGATGCGTAGTTCTCGAGATATATCAAGATATTTAAAAGCTCCGAAGCTGCACCAACATAATAGAGGTACAGAAACACCGTGGCCCCTTTCTTTGCGATAACTCTGCACTATTGCGAGCTGCAAATGCCACTTCCAGCTTAGCTGTGCAGAAGAAGAACAACAAGAAGAAGAAATATCTCGAAATATGTCCGTCAGGCCCCTTCCCTTGAGATAAATCTGTAAATATCTCGGAAACGAAGCGAGCTATGGCAAAATGTTTAGAGACCTTTTTTGTAGAGAATTAAGTTTCCTACTTTTTATGTTCTATGATATTTTTTGATCAGATGCGTAGTTCTCGAGATATATCAAGATATTTAAAAGTTCCGAAGCCGCACCAACATAATAGAGATACAGAAACACCGTGGCCCCTTTCTTTGAGATAACTCTGCACTATTGCGAGCTGCAAATGCCACTTCCAGCTTAGCTGTGCAGAAGAAGAACAACAAGAAGAAGAAATATCTGGAAATATGTCCGTCAGGCCCCTTCCCTTGAGATAAATCTGCAACTATCTCGGAAACCAAGCGAGCTATGGCAAAATGTTAAGAGACCTTATTTGTAGAGAATCAAGTTTCCTACTTTTTATGTTCTACGATATTTTTTGATCAGATGCGTAGTTCTCGAGATATATCAAGATATTTAAAAGTTCCGAAGCCGCACCAACATAATAGAGATACAGAAACACCGTGGCCCCTTTCTTTGAGATAACTCTGCACTACTGCGAGCTGCAAATGCCACTTCCAGCTTAGCTGTGCAGAAGAAGAACAACAAGAAGAAGAAATATCTCGAAATATGTCCGTCAGGCCCCTTCCCTTGAGATAAATCTGCAAATATCTCGGAAACGAAGCGAGCTATGGCAAAATGTTAAGAGACCTTTTTTGTAGAGAATTAAGTTTCCTACTTTTTATGTTCTATGATATTTTTTGATCAGATGCGTAGTTCTCGAGATATATCCAGATATTTAAAAGTTCCGAAGCGGCACCAACATAATAGAGATACAGAAACACCGTGGCCCCTTTCTTTGAGGTAACTCTGCACTATTGCGAGCTGCAAATGCCACTTCCAGCTTAGCTGTGCAGAAGAAGAACAACAAGAAGAAGAAATATCTCGAAATATGTCCGTCAGGCCCCTTCCCTTGAGATAAATCTGCAAATATCTCGGAAACGAAGCGAGCTATGGCAAAATGTTAAGAGACCTTTTTTGTAGAGAATTATGTTTCCTACAATTTACGTTCTCTGATATTTTTTGATCAGAAGCGCAGTTTTCGAGATATATCAAGATATTTAAAAGTTCCGAAGCCGCACCAACATAATAGAGATACAGAAACACCGTGGCCCCTTTCTTTGAGATAACTCTGCACTATTGCGCGCTGCAAATGCCACTTCCAGCTTAACTGTGCAGAAGAAGAACAACAAGAAGAAGAAATATCTCGAAATATGTCCGTCAGGCCCCTTCCCTTGAGATAAATCTGCAAATATCTCGGAAACGAAGCGAGCTATGGCAAAATGTTAAGAGACCTTTTTTGTAGAGAATTAAGTTTCCTACTTTTTATGTTCTATGATATTTTTTGATCAGATGCGTAGTTCTCGAGATATATCAAGATATTTAAAAGCTCCGAAGCTGCACCAACATAATAGAGGTACAGAAACACCGTGGCCCCTTTCTTTGAGATAACTCTGCACTATTGCGAGCTGCAAATGCCACTTCCAGCTTAGCTGTGCAGAAGAAGAACAACAAGAATAAGAAATATTTCGAAATATGTCCGTCAGGCCCCTTCCCTTGAGATAAATCTGCAAATATCTCGGAAACGAAGCGAGCTACGGCAAAATGTTAAGAGACCTTTTTTGTAGAAAATTAGGTTTCCTACTTTTTATGTTCTATGATATTTTTTGATCAGATGCGTAGTTCTCGAGATATATCAAGATATTTAAAAGCTCCGAAGCTGCACCAACATAATAGAGGTACAGAAACACCGTGGCCCCTTTCTTTGCGATAACTCTGCACTATTGCGAGCTGCAAATGCCACTTCCAGCTTAGCTGTGCAGAAGAAGAACAACAAGAAGAAGAAATATCTCGAAATATGTCCGTCAGGCCCCTTCCCTTGAGATAAATCTGTAAATATCTCGGAAACGAAGCGAGCTATGGCAAAATGGTTAGAGACCTTTTTTGTAGAGAATTAAGTTTCCTACTTTTTATGTTCTTTGATATTTTTTGATCAGATGCGTAGTTCTCGAGATATATCAAGATATTTAAAAGCTCCGAAGCTGCACCAACATAATAGAGGTATAGAAACACCGTGGCCCCTTTCTTTGAGATAACTCTGCACTATTGCGAGCTGCAAATGCCACTTCCAGCTTAGCTGTGCAGAAGAAGAACAACAAGAATAAGAAATATTTCGAAATATGTCCGTCAGGCCCCTTCCCTTGAGATAAATCTGCAAATATCTCGGAAACGAAGCGAGCTACGGCAAAATGTTAAGCGACCTTTTTTGTAGAAAATTAGGTTTCCTACTTTTTATGTTCTATGATATTTTTTGATCAGATGCGTAGTTCTCGAGATATATCAAGATATTTAAAAGTTCCGAAGCCGCACCAACATAATAGAGATACAGAAACACCGTGGCCCCTTTCTTTGAGATAACTCTGCACTATTGCGAGCTGCAAATGCCACTTCCAGCTTAGCTGTGCAGAAGAAGAACAACAAGAAGAAGAAATATCACGAAATATGTCCGTTAGGCCCCTTCCCTTGAGATAAATCTGCAAATATCTCGGAAACGAAGCGAGCTATGGCAAAATGTTAAGAGACCTTTTTTGTAGCGAATTAAGTTTCCTACTTTTTATGTTCTATGATATTTTTTGATCAGATGCGTAGTTCTCGAGATATATCAAGATATTTAAAAGTTCCGAAGCCGCACCAACATAATAGAGATACAGAAACACCGTGGCCCCTTTCTTTCAGATAGCTATGCACTATTGCGAGCTGCAAATGCCACTTCCAGCTTAGCTGTGCAGAAGAAGAACAACAAGAAGAAGAAATATCTCGAAATATGTCCGTCAGGCCCCTTACCTTGAGATAAATCTGCAAATATCTCGGAAACGAAGCGAGCTATGGCAAAATGTTAAGAGACCTTTTTTGTAGAGAATTAAGTTTCCTACTTTTTATCTTCTCTGATATTTTCTGATCAGATGCGTAGTTCTCGAGATATATCAAGATATTTAAAAGTTCCGAAGCCGCACCAACATAATAGAGATACAGAAACACCGTGGCCCCTCTCTTTGAGATAACTCTGCACAATTGCGAGCTGCAAATGCCACTTCCAGCTTAGCTGTGCAGAAGAGGAACAACAAGAAGAAGAAATATCTCGAAATATGTCCGTCAGGCCCCTTCCCTTGAGATAAATCTGCAAATATCTCGGAAACGAAGCGAGCTATGGCAAAATGTTAAGAGACCTTTTTTGTAGAGAATTATGTTTCCTACTTTTTATGTTCTATGATATTTTTTGATCAGACGCGTAGTTCTCGAGATATATCAAGATATTTAAAAGTTCCGAAGCCGCACCAACATAATAGAGATACAGAAACACCGTGGCTCCTTTCTTTGAGATAACTCTGCACTATTGCGACCTGGAAATGCCACTTCCAGTTTAGCTGTGCAGAAGAAGAACAACAAGAAGAAGAAATATCTCGAAATATTTCCGTCAGGCCCCTTCCCTTGAGATATATCTGCAAATATCTCGGAAACGAAGCGAGCTATGGCAAAATGTTAAGAGACCTTTTTTGTAGAGAATTACGTTTCCTACTTTTTATGTTCTATGATATTTTTTGATCAGATGCGTAGTTCTCGAGATATATCAAGATATTTAAAAGTTCCGAACCCGCACCAACATAACAGAGATACAGAAACACCGTGGCCCCTTTCTTTGAGATAACTCTGCACTATTGCGAGCTGCAAATGCCACTTCCAGCTTAGCTGTGCAGAGGAAGAACAACAAGAAGAAGAAATATCTCGAAATATGTCCGTCAGGCCAGTTCCTTTGAGCTGAATCTGCAAATATCTCGGAAACGAAGCGAGCTATGGCAGAATGTTAAGAGACGTTGTTTATAGAGAATTATGTTTCCTACAATTTATGTTCTATGATATTTTTTGATCAGAAGCGTAGTTTTCGAGATATATCGAGATATTTAAAAGTTCCGAAGCCGCACCAACATAATAGGGATACAGAAACACCGTGGCCCCTTTCTTTGAGATAACTCTGCACTATTGCGAGCTGCAAATGCCACTTCCAGCTTAGCTGTGCAGAAGAAGAACAACAAGAAGAAGAAATATCACGAAATATGTCCGTTAGGCCCCTTCCCTTGAGATAAATCTGCAAATATCTCGGAAACGAAGCGAGCTATGGCAAAATGTTAAGAGACCTTTTTTGTAGCGAATTAAGTTTCCTACTTTTTATGTTCTATGATATTTTTTGATCAGATGCGTAGTTCTCGAGATATATCAAGATATTTAAAAGTTCCGAAGCCGCACCAACATAATAGAGATACAGAAACACCGTGGCCCCTTTCTTTCAGATAGCTATGCACTATTGCGAGCTGCAAATGCCACTTCCAGCGTAGCTGTGCAGAAGAAGAACAACAAGAAGAAGAAATATCTCGAAATATGTCCGTCAGGCCCCTTCCCTTGAGATAAATCTGCAAATATCTCGGAAACGAAGAGAGCTATGGCAAAATCATAAGAGACCTTTTTTGTAGAGAATTAAGTTGCCTACTTTTTATGTTCTATGATATTTTTTGATCAGATGCGTAGTTCTCGAGATATATCAAGATATTTAAAAGTTCCGAAGCCGCACCAACATAATAGAGATACAGAAACACCGCGGCCCCTTTCTTTGAGATAACTCTGCACTATTGCGAGCTGCAAATGCCACTTCCAGCTTAGCTGTGCAGAAGAAGAACAACAAGAAGAAGAAATATCACGAAATATGTCCGTTAGGCCCCTTCCCTTGAGATAAATCTGCAAATATCTCGGAAACGAAGCGAGCTATGGCAAAATGTTAAGAGACCTTTTTTGTAGCGAATTAAGTTTCCTACTTTTTATGTTCTATGATATTTTTTGATCAGATGCGTAGTTCTCGAGATATATCAAGATATTTAAAAGTTCCGAACCCGCACCAACATAACAGAGATACAGAAACACCGTGGCCCCTTTCTTTGAGATAACTCTGCACTATTGCGAGCTGCAAATGCCACTTCCAGCTTAGCTGTGCAGAGGAAGAACAACAAGAAGAAGAAATATCTCGAAATATGTCCGTCAGGCCAGTTCCTTTGAGCTGAATCTGCAAATATCTCGGAAACGAAGCGAGCTATGGCAGAATGTTAAGAGACGTTGTTTATAGAGAATTATGTTTCCTACAATTTATGTTCTATGATATTTTTTGATCAGAAGCGTAGTTTTCGAGATATATCGAGATATTTAAAAGTTCCGAAGCCGCACCAACATAATAGGGATACAGAAACACCGTGGCCCCTTTCTTTGAGATAACTCTGCACTATTGCGAGCTGCAAATGCCACTTCCAGCTTAGCTGTGCAGAAGAAGAACAACAAGAAGAAGAAATATCACGAAATATGTCCGTTAGGCCCCTTCCCTTGAGATAAATCTGCAAATATCTCGGAAACGAAGCGAGCTATGGCAAAATGTTAAGAGACCTTTTTTGTAGCGAATTAAGTTTCCTACTTTTTATGTTCTATGATATTTTTTGATCAGATGCGTAGTTCTCGAGATATATCAAGATATTTAAAAGTTCCGAAGCCGCACCAACATAATAGAGATACAGAAACACCGTGGCCCCTTTCTTTCAGATAGCTATGCACTATTGCGAGCTGCAAATGCCACTTCCAGCTTAGCTGTGCAGAAGAAGAACAACAAGAAGAAGAAATATCTCGAAATATGTCCGTCAGGCCCCTTACCTTGAGCTAAATCTGCAAATATCTCGGAAACGAAGCGAGCTATGGCAAAATGTTAAGAGACCTTTTTTGTAGAGAATTAAGTTTCCTACTTTTTATCTTTTCTGATATTTTCTGATCAGATGCGTAGTTCTCGAGATATATCAAGATATTTAAAAGTTCCGAAGCCGCACCAACATAATAGAGATACAGAAACACCGTGGCTCCTTTCTTTGAGATAACTCTGCACTATTGCGACCTGGAAATGCCACTTCCAGTTTAGCTGTGCAGAAGAAGAACAACAAGAAGAAGAAATATCTCGAAATATGTCCGTCAGGCCCCTTACCTTGAGATAAATCTGCAAATATCTCGGAAACGAAGCGAGCTATGGCAAAATGTTAAGAGACCTTTTTTGTAGAGAATTAAGTTTCCTACTTTTTATCTTCTCTGATATTTTCTGATCAGATGCGTAGTTCTCGAGATATATCAAGATATTTAAAAGTTCCGAAGCCGCACCAACATAATAGAGATACAGAAACACCGTGGCCCCTCTCTTTGAGATAACTCTGCACAATTGCGAGCTGCAAATGCCACTTCCAGCTTAGCTGTGCAGAAGAGGAACAACAAGAAGAAGAAATATCTCGAAATATGTCCGTCAGGCCCCTTCCCTTGAGATAAATCTGCAAATATCTCGGAAACGAAGCGAGCTATGGCAAAATGTTAAGAGACCTTTTTTGTAGAGAATTATGTTTCCTACTTTTTATGTTCTATGATATTTTTTGATCAGACGCGTAGTTCTCGAGATATATCAAGATATTTAAAAGTTCCGAAGCCGCACCAACATAATAGAGATACAGAAACACCGTGGCTCCTTTCTTTGAGATAACTCTGCACTATTGCGACCTGGAAATGCCACTTCCAGTTTAGCTGTGCAGAAGAAGAACAACAAGAAGATGAAATATCTCGAAATATGTCCGTCAGGCCCCTTCCCTTGAGATATATCTGCAAATATCTCGGAAACGAAGCGAGCTATGGCAAAATGTTAAGAGACCTTTTTTGTAGAGAATTACGTTTCCTACTTTTTATGTTCTATGATATTTTTTGATCAGATGCGTAGTTCTCGAGATATATCAAGATATTTAAAAGTTCCGAACCCGCACCAACATAACAGAGATACAGAAACACCGTGGCCCCTTTCTTTGAGATAACTCTGCACTATTGCGAGCTGCAAATGCCACTTCCAGCTTAGCTGTGCAGAGGAAGAACAACAAGAAGAAGAAATATCTCGAAATATGTCCGTCAGGCCAGTTCCTTTGAGCTGAATCTGCAAATATCTCGGAAACGAAGCGAGCTATGGCAGAATGTTAAGAGACGTTGTTTATAGAGAATTATGTTTCCTACAATTTATGTTCTATGATATTTTTTGATCAGAAGCGTAGTTTTCGAGATATATCGAGATATTTAAAAGTTCCGAAGCCGCACCAACATAATAGGGATACAGAAACACCGTGGCCCCTTTCTTTGAGATAACTCAGCACTAGTGCGAGCCGCAAATGCCACTTCCAGCTTAGCTGTGCAGAAGAAGAACAACAAGAAGAAGAAATATCTCGAAATATGTCCGTCAGGCCCCTTCCCTTGAGATAAATCTGCAAATATATCGGAAACGAAGCGATCTATGGCAAAATGTTAAGAGACCTTTTTTGTAGATAATTAAGTTTCCTACTTTTTATGTTCTATGATATTTTTTGATCAGATGCGTAGTTCTCGAGATATATCAAGATATTTAAAACTTCCGAAGCCGCACCAACATAATAGAGATACAGAAACACCGTGGCCCCTTTCTTTGAGATAACTCTGCACTATGGCGAGCTGCAAATGCCACTTCCAGCTTAGCTGTGCAGAAGAAGAACAACAAGAAGAAGAAATATCTCGAAATATGTCCGTCAGGCCCCTTCCCTTGAGATAAATCTGCAAATATCTCGGAAACGAAGAGAGCTATGGCAAAATGTTAAGAGACCTTTTTTGTAGAGAATTAAGTTTCCTACAATTTATGTTCTATGATATTTTTTGATCAGAAGCGTAGTTTTCGAGATATATCGAGATATTTAAAAGTTCCGAAGCCGCACCAACATAATAGGGATACAGAAACACCGTGGCCCCTTTCTTTGAGATAACTCTGCACTAGTGCGAGCCGCAAATGCCACTTCCAGCTTAGCTGTGCAGAAGAAGAACAACAAGAAGAAGAAATATCTCGAAATATGTCCGTCAGGCCCCTTCCCTTGAGATATATCTGCAAATATCTCGGAAACGAAGCGAGCTATGGCAAAATGTTAAGAGACCTTTTTTGTAGAGAATTATGTTTCCTACAATTTACGTTCTATGATATTTTTTGATCAGAAGCGTAGTTTTCGAGATATATCGAGATATTTAAAAGTTCCGAAGCCGCACCAACATAATAGGGATACAGAAACACCGTGGCCCCTTTCTTTGAGATAACTCTGCACTAGTGCGAGCCGCAAATGCCACTTCCAGCTTAGCTGTGCAGAAGAAGAACAACAAGAAGAAGAAATATCTCGAAATATGTCCGTCAGGCCCCTTCCCTTGAGATAAATCTGCAAATATCTCGGAAACGAAGCGAGCTATGGCAAAATGTTAAGAGACCTTTTTTGTAGAGAATTAAGTTTCCTACTTTTTATGTTCTATGATATTTTTTGATCAGATGCGTAGTTCTCGAGATATATCAAGATATTTAAAAGTTCCGAACCCGCACCAACATAACAGAGATACAGAAACACCGTGGCCCCTTTCTTTGAGATAACTCTGCACTATTGCGTGCTGCAAATGCCACTTCCAGCTTAGCTGTGCAGAGGAAGAGCAACAAGAAGAAGAAATATCTCGAAATATGTCCGTCAGGCCAGTTCCTTTGAGCTGAATCTGCAAGTATCTCGGAAACGAAGCGAGCTATGGCAAAATGTTAAGAGACGTTGTTTATAGAGAATTATGTTTCCTACAATTTATGTTCTATGATATTTTTTGATCAGAAGCGTAGTTTTCGAGATATATCGAGATATTTAAAAGTTCCGAAGCCGCACCAACATAATAGGGATACAGAAACACCGTGGCCCCTTTCTTTGAGATAACTCTGCACTAGTGCGAGCCGCAAATGCCACTTCCAGCTTAGCTGTGCAGAAGAAGAACAACAAGAAGAAGAAATATCTCGAAATATGTCCGTCAGGCCCCATCCCTTGAGATAAATCTGCAAATATCTCGGAAACGAAGCGAGCTATGGCAAAATGTTAAGAGACCTTTTTTGTAGATAATTAAGTTTCCTACTTTTTATGTTCTATGATATTTTTTGATCAGATGCGTAGTTCTCGAGATATATCAAGATATTTAAAAGTTCCGAAGCCGCACCAACATAATAGAGATACAGAAACACCGTGGCCCCTTTCTTTGAGATAACTCTGCACTATGGCGAGCTGCAAATGCCACTTCCAGCTTAGCTGTGCAGAAGAAGAACAACAAGAAGAAGAAATATCTCGAAATATGTCCGTCAGGCCCCTTCCCTTGAGATAAATCTGCAAATATCTCGGAAACGAAGAGAGCTATGGCAAAATGTTAAGAGACCTTTTTTGTAGAGAATTAAGTTTCCTACAATTTATGTTCTATGATATTTTTTGATCAGAAGCGTAGTTTTCGAGATATATCGAGATATTTAAAAGTTCCGAAGCCGCACCAACATAATAGGGATACAGAAACACCGTGGCCCCTTTCTTTGAGATAACTCTGCACTAGTGCGAGCCGCAAATGCCACTTCCAGCTTAGCTGTGCAGAAGAAGAACAACAAGAAGAAGAAATATCTCGAAATATGTCCGTCAGGCCCCTTCCCTTGAGATATATCTGCAAATATCTCGGAAACGAAGCGAGCTATGGCAAAATGTTAAGCGACCTTTTTTGTAGAGAATTATGTTTCCTACAATTTATGTTCTATGATATTTTTTGATCAGAAGCGTAGTTTTCGAGATATATCGAGATATTTAAAAGTTCCGAAGCCGCACCAACATAATAGAGATACAGAAACACCGTGACCCCTTTCTTTGAGATAACTCTGCACTAGTGCGAGCCGCAAATGCCACTTCCAGCTTAGCTGTGCAGAAGAAGAACAACAAGAAGAAGAAATAGCTCGAAATATGTCCGTCAGGCCCCTTCCCTTGAGATAAATCTGCAAATATCTCGGAAACGAAGAGAGCTATGGCAAAATGTTAAGAGACCTTTTTTGTAGAGAATTAAGTTTCCTACTTTTTATGTTCGATGATATTTTTTGATCAGATGCGTAGTTCTCGAGATATATCAAGATATTTAAAAGTTCCGAAGCTGCACCACCATAATAGAGGTACAGAAACACCGTGGCCTCTTTCTTTGAGATAACTCTGCACTATTGCGAGCTGCAAATGCCACTTCGAGCTTAGCTGTGCAGAAGAAGAACAACAAGAAGAAGAAATATCTCGAAATATGTCCGTCAGACCCCTTCCCTTGAGATGAATCTGCAAATATCTCGGAAACGAAGCGAGCTATGGCAAAACGTTAAGAGACCTTTTTTGTAGAGAATAATATTTCCTACAATTTACGTTCTATGATATTTTTTGATCAGAAGCGTAGTTTTCGAGATATATCGAGATATTTAAAAGTTCCGAAGCTGCACCAACATAATAGAGATACAGAAACACCGTGGCCCCTTTCTTTGAGATAACTCTGCACTAGTGCGAGCCGCAAATGCCACTTCCAGCTTAGCTGTGCAGAAGAAGAACAACAAGAAGAAGAAATATCTCGAAATATGTCCGTCAGGCCCCTTCCCTTGAGATAAATATGCAAATATCTCGGAAACGAAGCGAGCTATGGCAAAATGTTAAGAGACCTTTTTTGTAGAGAATTAAGTTTCCTACTTTTTATGTTCTATGACATTTTTTGATCAGAAGCGTAGTTTTCGAGATATATCGAGATATTTAAAAGTTCCGAAGCCGCACCAACATAATAGAGATACAGAAACACCGTGGCCCCCTTCTTTGAGATAACTCTGCACTAGTGCGTGCCGCAAATGCCACTTCCAGCTTAGCTGTGCAGAAGAAGAACAACAAGAAGAAGAAATATCTCGAAATATGTCCGTCAGGCCAGTTCCTTTGAGCTGAATCTGCAAATATCTCGGAAACGAAGCGAGCTATGGCAAAATGTTGAGAGACGTTTTTTGTAGAGAATTATGTTTCCTACAATTTATGTTCTATGATATTTTTTGATCAGAAGCGCAGTTTTCGAGATATATCGAGATATTTAAAAGTTCCGAAGACGCACCAACATAATAGAGATACAGAAACACCGTGGCCCCTTTCTTTGAGATAACTCTGCACTATTGCGCGCTGCAAATGCCACTTCCAGCTTAGCTGTGCAGAAGAAGAACAACAAGAAGAAGAAATATCTCGAAATATGTCCGTCAGGCCCCTTCCCTTGAGATAAATCTGCAAATACCTCGGAAACGAAGCGAGCTATGGCAAAATGTTAAGAGACCTTTTTTGTAAAGAATTCTGTTTCCTACAATTTATGTTCTATGATATTTTTTGATCAGAAGCGTAGTTTTCGAGATATATCGAGATATTTAAAAGTTCCGAAGCCGCACCAACATAATAGAGATACAGAAACACCGTGGCCCCTTTCTTTGGGATAACTCTGCACTATTGCGAGCTGCAAATGCCACTTCCAGCTTAGCTGTGCAGAAGAAGAACAACAAGAAGAAGAAATATCTCGAAATATGTCCGTCAGGCCACTTCCCTTGAGATAAATCTGCAAATATCTCGGAAACGAAGCGAGCTATGGCAAAATGTTAAGAGACCTTTTTTGTAGAGAATTAAGTTTCCTACTTTTTATGTTCGATGATATTTTTTGATCAGATGCGTAGTTCTCGAGATATATCAAGATATTTAAAAGTTCCGAAGCTGCACCACCATAATAGAGGTACAGAAACACCGTGGCCTCTTTCTTTGAGATAACTCTGCACTATTGCGAGCTGCAAATGCCACTTCGAGCTTAGCTGTGCAGAAGAAGAACAACAAGAAGAAGAAATATCTCGAAATATGTCCGTCAGACCCCTTCCCTTGAGATGAATCTGCAAATATCTCGGAAACGAAGCGAGCTATGGCAAAACGTTAAGAGACCTTTTTTGTAGAGAATAATATTTCCTACAATTTACGTTCTATGATATTTTTTGATCAGAAGCGTAGTTTTCGAGATATATCGAGATATTTAAAAGTTCCGAAGCCGCACCAACATAATAGAGATACAGAAACACCGTGGCCCCTTTCTTTGAGATAACTCTGCACTAGTGCGAGCCGCAAATGCCACTTCCAGCTTAGCTGTGCAGAAGAAGAACAACAAGAAGAAGAAATATCTCGAAATATGTCCGTCAGGCCCCTTCCCTTGAGATAAATATGCAAATATCTCGGAAACGAAGCGAGCTATGGCAAAATGTTAAGAGACCTTTTTTGTAGAGAATTAAGTTTCCTACTTTTTATGTTCTATGACATTTTTTGATCAGAAGCGTAGTTGTCGAGATATATCGAGATATTTAAAAGTTCCGAAGCCGCACCAACATAATAGAGATACAGAAACACCGTGGCCCCCTTCTTTGAGATAACTCTGCACTAGTGCGAGCCGCAAATGCCACTTCCAGCTTAGCTGTGCAGAAGAAGAACAACAAGAAGAAGAAATATCTCGAAATATGTCCGTCAGGCCAGTTCCTTTGAGCTGAATCTGCAAATATCTCGGAAACGAAGCGAGCTATGGCAAAATGTTAAGAGACGTTTTTTGTAGAGAATTATGTTTCCTACAATTTATGTTCTATGATATTTTTTGATCAGAAGCGCAGTTTTCGAGATATATCGAGATATTTAAAAGTTCCGAAGACGCACCAACATAATAGAGATACAGAAACACCGTGGCCCCTTTCTTTGAGATAACTGTGCACTAGTGCGAGCCGCAAATGCAACTTCCAGCTTAGCTGTGCAGAAGAAGAACAACAAGAAGAAGAAATATCTCGAAATATGTCCGTCAGGCCCCTTCCCTTGAGATAAATCTGCAAATGTCTCGGAAACGAAGCGAGCTATGGCAAAATGTTAAGAGACCTTTTTTGTAGAGAATTAAGTTTCCTACTTTTTATGTTCTATGATATTTTTTGATCAGATGCGTAGTTCTCGAGATATATCAAGATATTTAAAAGTTCCGAAGCCGCACCAACATAATAGAGATACAGAAACACCGTGGCCCCTTTCTTTGAGATAACTCTGCACTATTGCGAGCTGCAAATGCCACTTCCAGCTTAGCTGTGCAGAGGAAGAACAACAAGAAGAAGAAATATCTCGAAATATGTCCGTCAGGCCAGTTCGTTTGAGCTGAATCTGCAAATATCTCGGAAACGAAGCGATCTATGGCAAAATGTTAAGAGACGTTTTTTGTAGAGAATTATGTTTCCTACAATTTATGTTCTATGATATTTTTTGATCAGAAGCGTAGTTTTCGAGATATATCGAGATATTTAAAGGTTCCGAAGCCGCACCAACATAATAGGGATACAGAAACACCGTGGCCCCTTTCTTTGAGATAACTCTGCACTAGTGCGAGCCGCAAATGCCACTTCCAGCTTAGCTGTGCAGAAGAAGAACAACAAGAAGAAGAAATATCTCGAAATATGTCCGTCAGGCCCCTTCCCTTGAGATAAATCTGCAAATATCTCGGAAACGAAGCGAGCTATGGCAAAATGTTAAGAGACCTTTTTTGTAGAGAATTATGTTTCCTACAATTTATGTTCTATGATATTTTTTGATCAGATGCGTAGTTCTCGAGATATATCAAGATATTTAAAAGTTCCGAAGCCACACCAACATAATAGAGATACAGAAACACCGTGGCCCCTATCTTTGAGATAACTCTGCACTATTGCGAGCTGTAAATGCCACTTCCAGCATAGCTGTGCAGAAGAAGAACAACAAGAAGAAGAAATATCTCGAAATATGTCCGTCAGGCCCCTTCCCTTGAGATAAATCTGCAGATATCTCGGAAACGAAACGAGCTATGGCAAAATCTTAAGAGTCCTTTTTTGTAGAGAATTAAGTTTCCTACTTTTTATGTTCTATGATATTTTTTGATCAGAAGCGTAGTTTTCGAGATATATCGAGATATTTAAAAGTTCCGAAGCCGCACCAACATAATAGAGATACAGAAACACCGTGGCCCCTTTCTTTGAGATAACTCTGCACTATTGCGAGCTGTAAATGCCACTTCCAGCTTAGCTGTGCAGAAGAAGAACAACAAGAAGAAGAAATATCTCGAAATATGTCCGTCAGGCCCCTTCCCTTGAGATATATCTGCAAATATCTCGGAAACGAAGCGAGCTATGGCAAAATGTTAAGAGACCTTTTTTGTAGAGAATTATGTTTCCTACAATTTATGTTCAATGATATTTTTTGATCAGAAGCGTAGTTTTCGAGATATATCGAGATATTTAAAAGTTCCGAAGCCGCACCAACATAATAGAGATACAGAAACACCGTGGCCCCTTTCTTTGAGATAACTCTGCACTAGTGCGAGCCGCAAATGCCACTTCCAGCTTAGCTGTGCAGAAGAAGAACAACAAGAAGAAGAAATATCTCGAAATATGTCCGTCAGGCCCCTTCCCTTGAGATAAATATGCAAATATCTCGGAAACGAAGCGAGCTATGGCAAAATGTTAAGAGACCTTTTTTGTAGAGAATTAAGTTTCCTACTTTTTATGTTCTATGACATTTTTTGATCAGAAGCGTAGTTGTCGAGATATATCGAGATATTTAAAAGTTCCGAAGCCGCACCAACATAATAGAGATACAGAAACACCGTGGCCCCCTTCTTTGAGATAACTCTGCACTAGTGCGAGCCGCAAATGCCACTTCCAGCTTAGCTGTGCAGAAGAAGAACAACAAGAAGAAGAAATATCTCGAAATATGTCCGTCAGGCCAGTTCCTTTGAGCTGAATCTGCAAATATCTCGGAAACGAAGCGAGCTATGGCAAAATGTTAAGAGACGTTTTTTGTAGAGAATTATGTTTCCTACAATTTATGTTCTATGATATTTTTTGATCAGAAGCGCAGTTTTCGAGATATATCGAGATATTTAAAAGTTCCGAAGACGCACCAACATAATAGAGATACAGAAACACCGTGGCCCCTTTCTTTGAGATAACTGTGCACTAGTGCGAGCCGCAAATGCAACTTCCAGCTTAGCTGTGCAGAAGAAGAACAACAAGAAGAAGAAATATCTCGAAATATGTCCGTCAGGCCCCTTCCCTTGAGATAAATCTGCAAATGTCTCGGAAACGAAGCGAGCTATGGCAAAATGTTAAGAGACCTTTTTTGTAGAGAATTAAGTTTCCTACTTTTTATGTTCTATGATATTTTTTGATCAGATGCGTAGTTCTCGAGATATATCAAGATATTTAAAAGTTCCGAAGCCGCACCAACATAATAGAGATACAGAAACACCGTGGCCCCTTTCTTTGAGATAACTCTGCACTATTGCGAGCTGCAAATGCCACTTCCAGCTTAGCTGTGCAGAGGAAGAACAACAAGAAGAAGAAATATCTCGAAATATGTCCGTCAGGCCAGTTCGTTTGAGCTGAATCTGCAAATATCTCGGAAACGAAGCGATCTATGGCAAAATGTTAAGAGACGTTTTTTGTAGAGAATTATGTTTCCTACAATTTATGTTCTATGATATTTTTTGATCAGAAGCGTAGTTTTCGAGATATATCGAGATATTTAAAGGTTCCGAAGCCGCACCAACATAATAGGGATACAGAAACACCGTGGCCCCTTTCTTTGAGATAACTCTGCACTAGTGCGAGCCGCAAATGCCACTTCCAGCTTAGCTGTGCAGAAGAAGAACAACAAGAAGAAGAAATATCTCGAAATATGTCCGTCAGGCCCCTTCCCTTGAGATAAATCTGCAAATATCTCGGAAACGAAGCGAGCTATGGCAAAATGTTAAGAGACCTTTTTTGTAGAGAATTATGTTTCCTACAATTTATGTTCTATGATATTTTTTGATCAGATGCGTAGTTCTCGAGATATATCAAGATATTTAAAAGTTCCGAAGCCACACCAACATAATAGAGATACAGAAACACCGTGGCCCCTATCTTTGAGATAACTCTGCACTATTGCGAGCTGTAAATGCCACTTCCAGCATAGCTGTGCAGAAGAAGAACAACAAGAAGAAGAAATATCTCGAAATATGTCCGTCAGGCCCCTTCCCTTGAGATAAATCTGCAGATATCTCGGAAACGAAACGAGCTATGGCAAAATCTTAAGAGTCCTTTTTTGTAGAGAATTAAGTTTCCTACTTTTTATGTTCTATGATATTTTTTGATCAGAAGCGTAGTTTTCGAGATATATCGAGATATTTAAAAGTTCCGAAGCCGCACCAACATAATAGAGATACAGAAACACCGTGGCCCCTTTCTTTGAGATAACTCTGCACTATTGCGAGCTGTAAATGCCACTTCCAGCTTAGCTGTGCAGAAGAAGAACAACAAGAAGAAGAAATATCTCGAAATATGTCCGTCAGGCCCCTTCCCTTGAGATATATCTGCAAATATCTCGGAAACGAAGCGAGCTATGGCAAAATGTTAAGAGACCTTTTTTGTAGAGAATTATGTTTCCTACAATTTATGTTCAATGATATTTTTTGATCAGAAGCGTAGTTTTCGAGATATATCGAGATATTTAAAAGTTCCGAAGCCGCACCAACATAATAGAGATACAGAAACACCGTGGCCCCTTTCTTTGAGATAACTCTGCACTAGTGAGAGCCGCAAATGCCACTTCCAGCTTAGCTGTGCAGAAGAAGAACAACAAGAAGAAGAAATATCTCGAAATATGTCCGTCAGGCCCCTTCCCTTGAGATAAATATGCAAATATCTCGGAAACGAAGCGAGCTATGGCAAAATGTTAAGAGACCTTTTTTGTAGAGAATTAAGTTTCCTACTTTTTATGTTCTATGATATTTTTTGATCAGATGCGTAGTTCTCGAGATATATCAAGATATTTAAAAGTTCCGAAGCCGCACCAACATAATAGAAATACAGAAACACCGTGGCCCCTTTCATTGAGATAACTCTGCACTATTGCGAGCTGGAAATGCCACTTCCAGCTTAGCTGTGCAGAAGAAGAACAACAAGAAGAAGAAATATCTCGAAATATGTCCGTCAGGCCACTTCCCTTGAGATAAATCTTCAAATATCTCGGAAACGAAGCGAGCTATGGCAAAATGTTAAGAGACCTTTTTTGTAGAGAATTAAGTTTCCTACTTTTTATGTTCGATGATATTTTTTGATCAGATGCGTAGTTCTCGAGATATATCAAGATATTTAAAAGTTCCGAAGCTGCACCAACATAATAGAGGTACAGAAACACCGTGGCCTCTTTCTTTGAGATAACTCTGCACTATTGCGAGCTGCAAATGCCGCTTCGAGCGTAGCTGTGCAGAAGAAGAACAACAAGAAGAAGAAATATCTCGAAATATGTCCGTCAGGCCAGTTCCTTTGAGCTGAATCTGCAAATATCTCGGAAACGAAGCGAGCTATGGCAAAATGTTAAGAGACGTTTTTTGTAGAGAATTATGTTTCCTACAATTTATGTTCTATGATATTTTCTGATCAGAAGCGTAGTTCTCGAGATATATCAAGATATTTAAAAGTTCCGAAGCCGCACCAACATAATAGAGATACAGAAACACCGTGGCCCCTGTCTTTGAGATAACTCTGCACTATTGCGAGCTGCAAATGCCACTTCCAGCTTAGCTGTGCAGAAGAAGAACAACAAGAAGAAGAAATATCTCGAAATATGTCCGTCAGGCCCCTTCCCTTGAGATAAATCTGCAAATGTCTCGGAAACGAAGCGAGCTATGGCAAAATGTTAAGAGACCTTTTTTGTAGAGAATTAAGTTTCCTACTTTTTATGTTCTATGATATTTTTTGATCAGATGCGTAGTTCTCGAGATATATCAAGATATTTAAAAGTTCCGAAGCCGCACCAACATAATAGAGATACAGAAACACCGTGGCCCCTTTCTTTGAGATAACTCTGCACTATTGCGAGCTGCAAATGCCACTTCCAGCTTAGCTGTGCAGAGGAAGAACAACAAGAAGAAGAAATATCTCGAAATATGTCCGTCAGGCCAGTTCGTTTGAGCTGAATCTGCAAATATCTCGGAAACGAAGCGATCTATGGCAAAATGTTAAGAGACGTTTTTTGTAGAGAATTATGTTTCCTACAATTTATGTTCTATGATATTTTTTGATCAGAAGCGTAGTTTTCGAGATATATCGAGATATTTAAAGGTTCCGAAGCCGCACCAACATAATAGGGATACAGAAACACCGTGGCCCCTTTCTTTGAGATAACTCTGCACTAGTGCGAGCCGCAAATGCCACTTCCAGCTTAGCTGTGCAGAAGAAGAACAACAAGAAGAAGAAATATCTCGAAATATGTCCGTCAGGCCCCTTCCCTTGAGATAAATCTGCAAATATCTCGGAAACGAAGCGAGCTATGGCAAAATGTTAAGAGACCTTTTTTGTAGAGAATTATGTTTCCTACAATTTATGTTCTATGATATTTTTTGATCAGATGCGTAGTTCTCGAGATATATCAAGATATTTAAAAGTTCCGAAGCCACACCAACATAATAGAGATACAGAAACACCGTGGCCCCTATCTTTGAGATAACTCTGCACTATTGCGAGCTGTAAATGCCACTTCCAGCATAGCTGTGCAGAAGAAGAACAACAAGAAGAAGAAATATCTCGAAATATGTCCGTCAGGCCCCTTCCCTTGAGATAAATCTGCAGATATCTCGGAAACGAAACGAGCTATGGCAAAATCTTAAGAGTCCTTTTTTGTAGAGAATTAAGTTTCCTACTTTTTATGTTCTATGATATTTTTTGATCAGAAGCGTAGTTTTCGAGATATATCGAGATATTTAAAAGTTCCGAAGCCGCACCAACATAATAGAGATACAGAAACACCGTGGCCCCTTTCTTTGAGATAACTCTGCACTATTGCGAGCTGTAAATGCCACTTCCAGCTTAGCTGTGCAGAAGAAGAACAACAAGAAGAAGAAATATCTCGAAATATGTCCGTCAGGCCCCTTCCCTTGAGATATATCTGCAAATATCTCGGAAACGAAGCGAGCTATGGCAAAATGTTAAGAGACCTTTTTTGTAGAGAATTATGTTTCCTACAATTTATGTTCAATGATATTTTTTGATCAGAAGCGTAGTTTTCGAGATATATCGAGATATTTAAAAGTTCCGAAGCCGCACCAACATAATAGAGATACAGAAACACCGTGGCCCCTTTCTTTGAGATAACTCTGCACTAGTGAGAGCCGCAAATGCCACTTCCAGCTTAGCTGTGCAGAAGAAGAACAACAAGAAGAAGAAATATCTCGAAATATGTCCGTCAGGCCCCTTCCCTTGAGATAAATATGCAAATATCTCGGAAACGAAGCGAGCTATGGCAAAATGTTAAGAGACCTTTTTTGTAGAGAATTAAGTTTCCTACTTTTTATGTTCTATGATATTTTTTGATCAGATGCGTAGTTCTCGAGATATATCAAGATATTTAAAAGTTCCGAAGCCGCACCAACATAATAGAAATACAGAAACACCGTGGCCCCTTTCATTGAGATAACTCTGCACTATTGCGAGCTGGAAATGCCACTTCCAGCTTAGCTGTGCAGAAGAAGAACAACAAGAAGAAGAAATATCTCGAAATATGTCCGTCAGGCCACTTCCCTTGAGATAAATCTTCAAATATCTCGGAAACGAAGCGAGCTATGGCAAAATGTTAAGAGACCTTTTTTGTAGAGAATTAAGTTTCCTACTTTTTATGTTCGATGATATTTTTTGATCAGATGCGTAGTTCTCGAGATATATCAAGATATTTAAAAGTTCCGAAGCTGCACCAACATAATAGAGGTACAGAAACACCGTGGACTCTTTCTTTGAGATAACTCTGCACTATTGCGAGCTGCAAATGCCGCTTCGAGCTTAGCTGTGCAGAAGAAGAACAACAAGAAGAAGAAATATCTCGAAATATGTCCGTCAGGCCAGTTCCTTTGAGCTGAATCTGCAAATATCTCGGAAACGAAGCGAGCTATGGCAAAATGTTAAGAGACGTTTTTTGTAGATAATTATGTTTCCTACAATTTATGTTCTATGATATTTTTTGATCAGAAGCGTAGTTTTCGAGATATATCGAGATATTTAAAAGTTCCGAAGACGCACCAACATAATAGAGATACAGAAACACCGTGGCCCCTTTCTTTGAGATAACTGTGCACTACTGCGAGCCGCAATTGCAACTTCCAGCTTAGCTGTGCAGAAGAAGAACAACAAGAAGAAGAAATATCTCGAAATATGTCCGTCAGGCCCCTTCCCTTGAGATAAATCTGCAAATGTCTCGGAAACGAAGCGAGCTATGGCAAAATGTTAAGAGACCTCTTTGGAGAGAATTAAGTTTCCTACTTTTTATGTTCTATGATATTTTTTGATCAGATGCGTAGTTCTCGAGATATATCAAGATATTTAAAAGTTCCGAAGCCGCACCAACATAATAGAGATACAGAAACACCGTGGCCCCTTTCTTTGAGATAACTCTGCACTATTGCGAGCTGCAAATGCCACTTCCAGCTTAGCTGTGCAGAGGAAGAACAACAAGAAGAAGAAATATCTCGAAATATGTCCGTCAGGGCAGTTCCTTTGAGCTGAATCTGCAAATATCTCGGAAACGAAGCGATCTATGGCAAAATGTTAAGAGACGTTTTTTGTAGAGAATTATGTTTCCTACAATTTATGTTCTATGATATTTTTTGATCAGAAGCGTAGTTTTCGAGATATATCGAGATATTTAAAAGTTCCGAAGCCGCACCAACATAATAGGGATACAGAAACACCGTGGCCCCTTTCTTTGAGATAACTCTGCACTAGTGCGAGCCGCAAATGCCACTTCCAGCTTAGCTGTGCAGAAGAAGAACAACAAGAAGAAGAAATATCTCGAAATATGTCCGTCAGGCCCCTTCCCTTGAGATAAATCTGCAAATATCTCGGAAACGAAGCGAGCTATGGCAAAATGTTAAGAGACCTTTTTTGTAGAGAATTATGTTTCCTACAATTTATGTTCTATGATATTTTTTGATCAGATGCGTAGTTCTCGAGATATATCAAGATATTTAAAAGTTCCGAAGCCGCACCAACATAATAGAGATACAGAAACACCGTGTCCCCTTTCTTTGAGATAACTCTGCTCTATTGCGACCTGCAAATGCCACTTCCAGCTCAGCTGTGCAGAAGAAGAACAACAAGAAGAAGAAATATCTCGAAATATGTCCGTCAGGCCCCTTCCCTTGAGATAAATCTGCAAATATCTCGGAAACGAAGCGAGCTATGGCAAAATGTTAAGAGACCTTTTTTGTAGAGAATTAAGTTTCCTACTTTTTATGTTCTATGATATTTTTTGATCAGATGCGTAGTTCTCGAGATATATCAACATATTTAAAAGTTCCGAAGCCGCACCAACATAATAGAGATACAGAAACACCGTGGCCCCTTTCTTTGAGATAACTCTGCACTATTGCGAGCTGGAAATGCCACTTCCAGTTTAGCTGTGCAGAAGAAGAACAACAAGAAGAAGAAATATCTCGAAATATGTCCGTTAGGCCCCTTCCCTTGAGATAAATCTGCAAATATCTCGGAAACGAAGCGAGCTATGGCATAATGTTAAGAGACCTTTTTTGTAGAGAATTAAGTTTCCTACTTTTTATGTTCTATGATATTTTTTGATCAGAAGCGTAGTTTTCGAGATATATCGAGATATTTAAAAGTTCCGAAGCCGCACCAACATAATAGAGATACAGAAACACCGTGGCCCCTTTCTTTGAGATAACTCTGCACTAGTGCGAGCTGCAAATGCCACTTCCAGCTTAGCTGTGCAGAAGAAGAACAACAAGAAGAAGAAATATCTCGAAATATGTCCGTCAGGCCCCTCCCCTTGAGATAAATCTGCAAATATCTCGGAAACGAAGCGAGCTATGGCAAAATGTTAAGAGACCTTTTTTGTAGAGAATTAAGTTTCCTACTTTGTATGTTCTATGATATTTTTTGATCAGATGCGTAGTTCTCGAGATATATCAAGATATTTAAAAGTTCCGAAGCTGCACCAACATAATAGAGGTACAGAAACACCGTGGCCTCTTGCTTTGAGATAACTCTGCACTATTGCGAGCTGCAAATGCCGCTTCGAGCTTAGCTGTGCAGAAGAAGAACAACAAGAAGAAGAAATATCTCGAAATATGTCCGTCAGACCCCTTCCCTTGAGATGAATCTGCAAATATCTCGGAAACGAAGCGAGCTATGGCAAAATGTTAAGAGACCTTTTTTGTAGAGAATAATGTTTCCTACAATTTAGGTTCTATGATATTTTTTGATCAGAAGCGTAGTTTTCGAGATATATCGAGATATTTAAAAGTTCCGAAGACGCACCAACATAATAGAGATACAGAAACACCGTGGCCCCTTTCTTTGAGATAACTCTGCACTATTGCGACCTGCAAATGCCACTTCCAGCTCAGCTGTGCAGAAGAAGAACAACAAGAAGAAGAAATATCTCGAAATATGTCCGTCAGGCCCCTTCCCTTGAGATAAATCTGCAAATATCTCGGAAACGAAGCGAGCTATGGCAAAATGTTAAGAGACCTTTTTTGTAGAGAATTAAGTTTCCTACTTTTTATGTTCTATGATACTTTTTGATCAGATGCGTAGTTCTCGAGATATATCAAGATATTTAAAAGTTCCGAAGCCGCACCAACATAATAGAGATACAGAAACACCGTGGCCCCTTTCTTTGAGATAACTCTGCACTATTGCGAGCTGGAAATGCCACTTCCAGTTTAGCTGTGCAGAAGAAGAACAACAAGAAGAAGAAATATCTCGAAATATGTCCGTTAGGCCCCTTCCCTTGAGATAAATCTGCAAATATCTCGGAAACGAAGCGAGCTATGGCAAAATGTTAAGAGACCTTTTTTGTAGAGAATTAAGTTTCCTACTTTTTATCTTCTATGATATTTTTTGATCAGATGCGTAGTTCTCGAGATATATCAAGATATTTAAAAGTTCCGAAGCCGCACCAACATAATAGAGATACAGAAACACCGTGGCCCCTTTCTTTGAGATAACTCTGCACTATTGCGAGCTGCAAATGCCACTTCCAGCTTAGCTGTGCAGAGGAAGAACAACAAGAAGAAGAAATATCTCGAAATATGTCCGTCAGGGCAGTTCCTTTGAGCTGAATCTGCAAATATCTCGGAAACGAAGCGATCTATGGCAAAATGTTAAGAGACGTTTTTTGTAGAGAATTATGTTTCCTACAATTTATGTTCTATGATATTTTTTGATCAGAAGCGTAGTTTTCGAGATATATCGAGATATTTAAAAGTTCCGAAGCCGCACCAACATAATAGGGATACAGAAACACCGTGGCCCCTTTCTTTGAGATAACTCTGCACTAGTGCGAGCCGCAAATGCCACTTCCAGCTTAGCTGTGCAGAAGAAGAACAACAAGAAGAAGAAATATCTCGAAATATGTCCGTCAGGCCCCTTCCCTTGAGATAAATCTGCAAATATCTCGGAAACGAAGCGAGCTATGGCAAAATGTTAAGAGACCTTTTTTGTAGAGAATTATGTTTCCTACAATTTATGTTCTATGATATTTTTTGATCAGATGCGTAGTTCTCGAGATATATCAAGATATTTAAAAGTTCCGAAGCCACACCAACATAATAGAGATACAGAAACACCGTGGCCCCTTTCTTTGAGATAACTCTGCACTATTGCGAGCTGTAAATGCCACTTCCAGCATAGCTGTGCAGAAGAAGAACAACAAGAAGAAGAAATATCTCGAAATATGTCCGTCAGGCCCCTTCCCTTGAGATAAATCTGCAGATATCTCGGAAACGAAACGAGCTATGGCAAAATGTTGAGAGACCTTTTTTGTAGAGAATTAAGTTTCCTACTTTTTATGTTCTATGATATTTTTTGATCAGAAGCGTAGTTTTCGAGATATATCGAGATATTTAAAAGTTCCGAAGCCGCACCAACATAATAGAGATACAGAAACACCGTGGCCCCTTTCTTTGAGATAACTCTGCACTATTGCGAGCTGTAAATGCCACTTCCAGCTTAGCTGTGCAGAAGAAGAACAACAAGAAGAAGAAATATCTCGAAATATGTCCGTCAGGCCCCTTCCCTTGAGATATATCTGCAAATATCTCGGAAACGAAGCGAGCTATGGCAAAATGTTAAGAGACCTTTTTTGTAGAGAATTAAGTTTCCTACTTTTTATCTTCTATGATATTTTTTGATCAGATGCGTAGTTCTCGAGATATATCAAGATATTTAAAAGTTCCGAAGCCGCACCAACATAATAGAGATACAGAAACACCGTGGCCCCTTTCTTTGAGATAACTCTGCACTATTGCGAGCTGCAAATGCCACTTCCAGCTTAGCTGTGCAGAGGAAGAACAACAAGAAGAAGAAATATCTCGAAATATGTCCGTCAGGGCAGTTCCTTTGAGCTGAATCTGCAAATATCTCGGAAACGAAGCGATCTATGGCAAAATGTTAAGAGACGTTTTTTGTAGAGAATTATGTTTCCTACAATTTATGTTCTATGATATTTTTTGATCAGAAGCGTAGTTTTCGAGATATATCGAGATATTTAAAAGTTCCGAAGCCGCACCAACATAATAGGGATACAGAAACACCGTGGCCCCTTTCTTTGAGATAACTCTGCACTAGTGCGAGCCGCAAATGCCACTTCCAGCTTAGCTGTGCAGAAGAAGAACAACAAGAAGAAGAAATATCTCGAAATATGTCCGTCAGGCCCCTTCCCTTGAGATAAATCTGCAAATATCTCGGAAACGAAGCGAGCTATGGCAAAATGTTAAGAGACCTTTTTTGTAGAGAATTATGTTTCCTACAATTTATGTTCTATGATATTTTTTGATCAGATGCGTAGTTCTCGAGATATATCAAGATATTTAAAAGTTCCGAAGCCACACCAACATAATAGAGATACAGAAACACCGTGGCCCCTTTCTTTGAGATAACTCTGCACTATTGCGAGCTGTAAATGCCACTTCCAGCATAGCTGTGCAGAAGAAGAACAACAAGAAGAAGAAATATCTCGAAATATGTCCGTCAGGCCCCTTCCCTTGAGATAAATCTGCAGATATCTCGGAAACGAAACGAGCTATGGCAAAATGTTGAGAGACCTTTTTTGTAGAGAATTAAGTTTCCTACTTTTTATGTTCTATGATATTTTTTGATCAGAAGCGTAGTTTTCGAGATATATCGAGATATTTAAAAGTTCCGAAGCCGCACCAACATAATAGAGATACAGAAACACCGTGGCCCCTTTCTTTGAGATAACTCTGCACTATTGCGAGCTGTAAATGCCACTTCCAGCTTAGCTGTGCAGAAGAAGAACAACAAGAAGAAGAAATATCTCGAAATATGTCCGTCAGGCCCCTTCCCTTGAGATATATCTGCAAATATCTCGGAAACGAAGCGAGCTATGGCAAAATGTTAAGAGACCTTTTTTGTAGAGAATTAAGTTTCCTACTTTTTATCTTCTATGATATTTTTTGATCAGATGCGTAGTTCTCGAGATATATCAAGATATTTAAAAGTTCCGAAGCCGCACCAACATAATAGAGATACAGAAACACCGTGGCCCCTTTCTTTGAGATAACTCTGCACTATTGCGAGCTGCAAATGCCACTTCCAGCTTAGCTGTGCAGAGGAAGAACAACAAGAAGAAGAAATATCTCGAAATATGTCCGTCAGGGCAGTTCCTTTGAGCTGAATCTGCAAATATCTCGGAAACGAAGCGATCTATGGCAAAATGTTAAGAGACGTTTTTTGTAGAGAATTATGTTTCCTACAATTTATGTTCTATGATATTTTTTGATCAGAAGCGTAGTTTTCGAGATATATCGAGATATTTAAAAGTTCCGAAGCCGCACCAACATAATAGGGATACAGAAACACCGTGGCCCCTTTCTTTGAGATAACTCTGCACTAGTGCGAGCCGCAAATGCCACTTCCAGCTTAGCTGTGCAGAAGAAGAACAACAAGAAGAAGAAATATCTCGAAATATGTCCGTCAGGCCCCTTCCCTTGAGATAAATCTGCAAATATCTCGGAAACGAAGCGAGCTATGGCAAAATGTTAAGAGACCTTTTTTGTAGAGAATTATGTTTCCTACAATTTATGTTGTATGATATTTTTTGATCAGATGCGTAGTTCTCGAGATATATCAAGATATTTAAAAGTTCCGAAGCCACACCAACATAATAGAGATACAGAAACACCGTGGCCCCTTTCTTTGAGATAACTCTGCACTATTGCGAGCTGTAAATGCCACTTCCAGCATAGCTGTGCAGAAGAAGAACAACAAGAAGAAGAAATATCTCGAAATATGTCCGTCAGGCCCCTTCCCTTGAGATAAATCTGCAGATATCTCGGAAACGAAACGAGCTATGGCAAAATGTTGAGAGACCTTTTTTGTAGAGAATTAAGTTTCCTACTTTTTATGTTCTATGATATTTTTTGATCAGAAGCGTAGTTTTCGAGATATATCGAGATATTTAAAAGTTCCGAAGCCGCACCAACATAATAGAGATACAGAAACACCGTGGCCCCTTTCTTTGAGATAACTCTGCACTATTGCGAGCTGTAAATGCCACTTCCAGCTTAGCTGTGCAGAAGAAGAACAACAAGAAGAAGAAATATCTCGAAATATGTCCGTCAGGCCCCTTCCCTTGAGATATATCTGCAAATATCTCGGAAACGAAGCGAGCTATGGCAAAATGTTAAGAGACCTTTTTTGCAGAGAATTATGTTTCCTACAATTTATGTTCAATGATATTTTTTGATCAGAAGCGTAGTTTTCGAGATATATCGAGATATTTAAAAGTTCCGAAGCCGCACCAACATAATAGAGATACAGAAACACCGTGGCCCCTTTCTTTGAGATAACTCTGCACTAGTGAGAGCCGCAAATGCCACTTCCAGCTTAGCTGTGCAGAAGAAGAACAACAAGAAGAAGAAATATCTCGAAATATGTCCGTCAGGCCCCTTCCCTTGAGATAAATATGCAAATATCTCGGAAACGAAGCGAGCTATGGCAAAATGTTAAGAGACCTTTTTTGTAGAGAATTAAGTTTCCTACTTTTTATGTTGTATGATATTTTTTGATCAGATGCGTAGTTCTCGACATATATCAAGATATTTAAAAGTTCCGAAGCCGCACCAACATAATAGAGATACAGAAACACCGTGGCCCCTTTCATTGAGATAACTCTGCACTATTGCGAGCTGGAAATGCCACTTCCAGCTTAGCTGTGCAGAAGAAGAACAACAAGAAGAAGAAATATCTCGAAATATGTCCGTCAGGCCACTTCCCTTGAGATAAATCTGCAAATATCTCGGAAACGAAGCGAGCTATGGCAAAATGTTAAGAGACCTTTTTTGTAGAGAATTAAGTTTCCTACTTTTTATGTTCGATGATATTTTTTGATCAGATGCGTAGTTCTCGAGATATATCAAGATATTTAAAAGTTCCGAAGCTGCACCAACATAATAGAGGTACAGAAACACCGTGGCCTCTTTCTTTGAGATAACTCTGCACTATTGCGAGCTGCAAATGCCGCTTCGAGCTTAGCTGTGCAGAAGAAGAACAACAAGAAGAAGAAATATCTCGAAATATGTCCGTCAGACCCCTTCCCTTGAGATGAATCTGCAAATATCTCGGAAACGAAGCGAGCTATGGCAAAATGTTAAGAGACCTTTTTTGTAGAGAATAATGTTTCCTACAATTTACGTTCTATGATATTTTTTGATCAGAAGCGTAGTTTTCGAGATATATCGAGATATTTAAAAGTTCCGAAGCCGCACCAACATAATAGAGATACAGAAACACCGTGGCCCCTTTCTTTGAGATAACTCTGCACTATTGCGACCTGCAAATGCCACTTCCAGCTCAGCTGTGCAGAAGAAGAACAACAAGAAGAAGAAATATCTCGAAATATGTCCGTCAGGCCCCTTCCCTTGAGATAAATCTGCAAATATCTCGGAAACGAAGCGAGCTATGGCAAAATGTTAAGAGACCTTTTTTGTAGAGAATTAAGTTTCCTACTTTTTATGTTCTATGATATTTTTTGATCAGATGCGTAGTTCTCGAGATATATCAAGATATTTAAAAGTTCCGAAGCCGCACCAACATAATAGAGATACAGAAACACCGTGGCCCCTTTCTTTGAGATAACTCTGCACTATTGCGAGCTGGAAATGCCACTTCCAGTTTAGCTGTGCAGAAGAAGAACAACAAGAAGAAGAAATATCTCGAAATATGTCCGTTAGGCCCCTTCCCTTGAGATAAATCTGCAAATATCTCGGAAACGAAGCGAGCTATGGCAAAATGTTAAGAGACCTTTTTTGTAGAGAATTAAGTTTCCTACTTTTTATCTTCTATGATGTTTTTTGATCAGATGCGTAGTTCTCGAGATATATCAAGATATTTAAAAGTTCCGAAGCCGCACCGACATAATAGAGATACAGAAACACCGTGGCCCCTTTCTTTGGGATAACTCTGCACTATTGCTAGCTGCAAATGCCACTTCCAGCTTAGCTGTGCAGAACAAGAACAACAAGAAGAAGAAATATCTCGAAATATGTCCGTCAGGCCACTTCCCTTGAGATAAATCTGCAAATATCTCGGAAACGAAGCGAGCTATGGCAAAATGTTAAGAGACCTTTTTTGTAGAGAATTAAGTTTCCTACTTTTTATGTTCTGTGATATTTTTTGATCAGAAGCGTAGTTTTCGAGATATATCGAGATATTTAAAAGTTCCGAAGCCGCACCAACATAATAGAGATACAGAAACACCGTGGCCCCTTTCTTGGAGATAACTCTGCACTAGTGCGAGCTGCAAATGCCACTTCCAGCTTAGCTGTGCAGAAGAAGAACAACAAGAAGAAGAAATATCTCGAAATATGTCCGTCAGGCCCCTTCCCTTGAGATAAATCTGCAAATATCTCGGAAACGAAGCGAGCTATGGCAAAATGTTAAGAGACCTTTTTTGTAGAGAATTAAGTTTCCTACTTTGTATGTTCTATGATATTTTTTGATCAGATGCGTAGTTCTCGAGATATATCAAGATATTTAAAAGTTCCGAAGCTGCACCAACATAGTAGAGGTACAGAAACACCGTGGCCTCTTGCTTTGAGATAACTCTGCACTATTGCGAGCTGCAAATGCCGCTTCGAGCTTAGCTGTGCAGAAGAAGAACAACAAGAAGAAGAAATATCTCGAAATATGTCCGTCAGACCCCTTCCCTTGAGATGAATCTGCAAATATCTCGGAAACGAAGCGAGCTATGGCAAAATGTTAAGAGACCTTTTTTGTAGAGAATAATGTTTCCTACAATTTACGTTCTATGATATTTTTTGATCAGAAGCGTAGTTTTCGAGATATATCGAGATATTTAAAAGTTCCGAAGACGCACCAACATAATAGAGATACAGAAACACCGTGGCCCCTTTCTTTGAGATAACTCTGCACTATTGCGACCTGCAAATGCCACTTCCAGCTCAGCTGTGCAGAAGAAGAACATCAAGAAGAAGAAATATCTCGAAATATGTCCGTCAGGCCCCTTCCCTTGAGATAAATCTGCAAATATCTCGGAAACGAAGCGAGCTATGGCAAAATGTTAAGAGACCTTTTTTGTAGAGAATTAAGTTTCCTACTTTTTATGTTCTATGATATTTTTTGATCAGATGCGTAGTTCTCGAGATATATCAAGATATTTAAAAGTTCCGAAGCCGCACCAACATAATAGAGATACAGAAACACCGTGGCCCCCTTCTTTGAGATAACTCTGCACTATTGCGAGCTGGAAATGCCACTTCCAGTTTAGCTGTGCAGAAGAAGAACAACAAGAAGAAGAAATATCTCGAAATATGTCCGTTAGGCCCCTTCCCTTGAGATAAATCTGCAAATATCTCGGAAACGAAGCGAGCTATGGCAAAATGTTAAGAGACCTTTTTTGTAGAGAATTAAGTTTCCTACTTTTTATCCTCTATGATATTTTTTGATCAGATGCGTAGTTCTCGAGATATATCAAGATATTTAAAAGTTCCGAAGCCGCACCAACATAATAGAGATACAGAAACACCGTGGCCGCTTTCTTTGGGATAACTCTGCACTATTGCGAGCTGCAAATGCCACTTCCAGCTTAGCTGTGCAGAACAAGAACAACAAGAAGAAGAAATATCTCGAAATATGTCCGTCAGGCCACATCCCTTGAGATAAATCTGCAAATATCTCGGAAACGAAGCGAGCTATGGCAAAATGTTGAGAGACCTTTTTTGTAGAGAATTAAGTTTCCTACTTTTTATGTTCGATGATATTTTTTGATCAGATGCGTAGTTCTCGAGATATATCAAGATATTTAAAAGTTCCGAAGCTGCACCAACATAATAGAGGTACAGAAACACCGTGGCCCCTTTCTTTGAGATAACTCTGCACTATTGCGACCTGCAAATGCCACTTCCAGCTCAGCTGTGCAGAAGAAGAACAACAAGAAGAAGAAATATCTCGAAATATGTCCGTCAGGCCCCTTCCCTTGAGATATATCTGCAAATATCTCGGAAACCAAGCGAGCTATGGCAAAATGTTAAGAGACCTTTTTTGTAGAGAATTATGTTTCCTACAATTTATGTTCTATGATATTTTTTGATCAGAAGCGTAGTTTTCGAGATATATCGAGATATTTGAAAGTTCCGAAGCCGCACCAACATAATAGGGATACAGAAACACCGTGGCCCCTTTCTTTGAGATAACTCTGCACTAGTGCGAGCCGCAAATGCCACTTCCAGCTTAGCTGTGCAGAAGAAGAACAACAAGAAGAAGAAATATCTCGAAATATGTCCGTCAGGCCCCTTCCCTTGAGATCAATCTGCAAATATCTCGGAAACGAAGCGAGCTATGGCAAAACGTTAAGAGACCTTTTTTGTAGAGAATAATGTTTCCTACAATTTACGTTCTATGATATTTTTTGATCAGAAGCGTAGTTTTCGAGATATATCGAGATATTTAAAAGTTCCGAAGCCGCACCAACATAATAGAGATACAGAAACACCGTGGCCCCTTTCTTTGAGATAACTCTGCACTATTGCGACCTGCAAATGCCACTTCCAGCTCAGCTGTGCACAAGAAGAACAACAAGAAGAAGAAATATCTCGAAATATGTCCGTCAGGCCCCTTCCCTTGAGATAAATCTGCAAATATCTCGGAAACGAAGCGAGCTATGGCAAAATGTTAAGAGACATTTTTTGTAGAGAATTAAGTTTCCTACTTTTTATGTTCTATGATATTTTTTGATCAGATGCGTAGTTCTCGAGATATATCAAGATATTTAAAAGTTCCGAAGCCGCACCAACATAATAGAGATACAGAAACACCGTGGCCCCTTTCTTTGAGATAACTCTGCACTATTGCGAGCTGGAAATGCCACTTCCAGTTTAGCTGTGCAGAAGGAGAACAACAAGAAGAAGAAATATCTCGAAATATGTCCGTTAGGCCCCTTCCCTTGAGATAAATCTGCAAATATCTCGGAAACGAAGCGAGCTATGGCAAAATGTTAAGAGACCTTTTTTGTAGAGAATTAAGTTTGCTACTTTTTATCTTCTATGATATTTTTTGATCAGATGCGTAGTTCTCGAGATATATCAAGATATTTAAAAGTTCCGAAGCCGCACCAACATAATAGAGATACAGAAACACCGTGGCCCCTTTCTTTGGGATAACTCTGCACTATTGCGAGCTGCAAATGCCACTTCCAGCTTAGCTGTGCAGAACAAGAACAACAAGAAGGAGAAATATCTCGAAATATGTCCGTCAGGCCACTTCCCTTGAGATAAATCTGCAAATATCTCGGAAACGAAGCGAGCTATGGCAAAATGTTGAGAGACCTTTTTTGTAGAGAATTAAGTTTCCTACTTTTTATGTTCGATGATATTTTTTGATCAGATGCGTAGTTCTCGAGATATATCAAGATATTTAAAAGTTCCGAAGCCGCACCAACATAATAGGGATACAGAAACACCGTGGCCCCTTTCTTTGAGATAACTCTGCACTATTGCGAGCTGTAAATGCCACTTCCAGCTTAGCTGTGCAGAAGAAGAATAACAAGAAGAAGAAATATCTCGAAATATGTCCGTCAGGCCCCTTCCCTTGAGATATATCTGCAAATATCTCGGAAACGAAGCGAGCTATGGCAAAATGTTAAGAGACCTTTTTTGTAGAGAATTATGTTTCCTACAACTTAGGTTCTATGACATTTTTTGATCAGAAGCGTAGTTATCGAGATGTATCGAGATATTTAAAAGTTCCGAAGCCGCACCAACATAATAGAGATACAGAAACACCGTGGCCCCTTTCTTTGAGATAACTCTGCACTAGTGCGAGCCGCAAATGCCACTTCCAGCTTAGCTGTGCAGAAGAAGAACAACAAGAAGAAGAAATATCTCGAAATATGTCCGTCAGGCCCCTTCCCTTGAGATATATCTGCAAATATCTCGGAAACGAAGCGAGCTATGGCAAAATGTTAAGAGACCTTTTTTGTAGAGAATTATGTTTCCTACAATTTATGTTCTATGATATTTTTTGATCAGAAGCGTAGTTTTCGAGATATATCGAGATATTTAAAAGTTCCGAAGCCGCACCAACATAATAGAGATACAGAAACACCGTGGCCCCTTTCTTTGAGATAACTCTGCACTAGTGCGAGCCGCAAATGCCACTTCCAGCTTAGCTGTGCAGAAGAAGAACAACAAGAAGAAGAAATATCTCGAAATATGTCCGTCAGGCCCCTTCCCTTGAGATAAATCTGCAAATATCTCGGAAACGAAGCGAGCTATGGCAAAATGTTAAGAGACCTTTTTTGTAGAGAATTAAGTTTCCTACTTTTTATGTTCTATGATATTTTTTGATCAGATGCGTAGTTCTCGAGATATATCAAGATATTTAAAAGTTCCGAACCCGCACCAACATAACAGAGATACAGAAACACCGTGGCCGCATTCTTTGAGATAACTCTGCACTATTGCGAGCTGCAAATGCCACTTCCAGCTTAGCTGTGCAGAGGAAGAACAACAAGAAGAAGAAATATCTCGAAATATGTCCGTCAGGCCAGTTCCTTTGAGCTGAATCTGCAAATATCTCGGAAACGAAGCGAGCTATGGCAAAATGTTAAGAGACGTTTTTTATAGAGAATTATGTTTCCTACAATTTATGTTCTATGATATTTTTTGATCAGAAGCGTAGTTTTCGAGATATATCGAGATATTTAAAAGTTCCGAAGCCGCACCAACATAATAGGGATACAGAAACACCGTGGCCCCTTTCTTTGAGATAACTCTGCACTAGTGCGAGCCGCAAATGCCACTTCCAGCTTAGCTGTGCAGAAGAAGAACAACAAGAAGAAGAAATATCTCGAAATATGTCCGTCAGGCCCCTTCCCTTGAGATATATCTGCAAATATCTCGGAAACGAAGCGAGCAATGGCAAAATGTTAAGAGACCTTTTTCGTAGAGAATTGTGTTTCCTACAATTTATGTTCTATGATATTTTTTGATCACAAGCGTAGTTTTCGAGATATATCGAGATATTTAAAAGTTCCGAAGCCGCACCAACATAATAGGGATACAGAAACACCGTGGCCCCTTTCTTTGAGATAACTCTGCACTAGTGCGAGCCGCAAATGCCACTTCCAGCTTAGCTGTGCAGAAGAAGAACAACAAGAAGAAGAAATATCTCGAAATATGTCCGTCAGGCCCCTTCCCTTGAGATATATCTGCAAATATCTCGGAAACGAAGCGAGCTATGGCAAAATGTTAAGAGACCTTTTTTGTAGAGCATTATGTTTCCTACAATTTATGTTCTATGATATTTTTTGATCAGAAGCGTAGTTTTCGAGATATATCGAGATATTTAAAAGTTCCGAAGCCGCACCAACATAATAGGGATACAGAAACACCGTGGCCCCTTTCTTTGAGATAACTCTGCACTATTGCGAGCTGTAAATGCCACTTCCAGCTTAGCTGTGCAGAAGAAGAATAACAAGAAGAAGAAATATCTCGAAATATGTCCGTCAGGCCCCTTCCCTTGAGATATATCTGCAAATATCTCGGAAACGAAGCGAGCTATGGCAAAATGTTAAGAGACCTTTTTTGTAGAGAATTATGTTTCCTACAACTTAGGTTCTATGACATTTTTTGATCAGAAGCGTAGTTATCGAGATGTATCGAGATATTTAAAAGTTCCGAAGCCGCACCAACATAATAGAGATACAGAAACACCGTGGCCCCTTTCTTTGAGATAACTCTGCACTAGTGCGAGCCGCAAATGCCACTTCCAGCTTAGCTGTGCAGAAGAAGAACAACAAGAAGAAGAAATATCTCGAAATATGTCCGTCAGGCCAGTTCCTTTGAGCTGAATCTGCAAATATCTCGGAAACGAAGCGAGCTATGGCAAAATGTTAAGAGACCTTTTTTGTAGACAATTATGTTTCCTACAATTTATGTTCTATGATATTTTTTGATCAGAAGCGTAGTTTTCGAGATATATCGAGATATTTAAAAGTTCCGAAGCCGCACCAACATAATAGGGATACAGAAACACCGTGGCCCCTTTCTTTGAGATAACTCTGCACTAGTGCGAGCCGCAAATGCCACTTCCAGCTTAGCTGTGCAGAAGAAGAACAACAAGAAGAAGAAATATCTCGAAATATGTCCGTCAGGCCCCTTCCCTTGAGATATATCTGCAAATATCTCGGAAACGAAGCGAGCTATGGCAAAATGTTAAGAGACCTTTTTTGTAGAGAATTAAGTTTCCTACTTTTTATGTTCTACGATATTTTTTGATCAGATGCGTAGTTCTCGAGATATATCAAGATATTTAAAAGTTCCGAACCCGCACCAACATAATAGAGATACAGAAACACCGTGGCCCCTTTCTTTGAGATAACTCTGCACTATTGCGAGCTGCAAATGCCACTTCCAGCTTAGCTGTGCAGAGGAAGAACAACAAGAAGAAGAAATATCTCGAAATATGTCCGTCAGGCCAGTTCCTTTGAGCTGAATCTGCAAATATCTCGGAAACGAAGCGAGCTATGGCAAAATGTTAAGAGACGTTTTTTGTAGAGAATTACGTTTCCTACAATTTATGTTCTATGATATTTTTTGATCAGAAGCGTAGTTCTCGAGATATATCGAGATATTTAAAAGTTCCGAAGCCGCACCAACATAATAGGGATACAGAAACACCGTGGCCCCTTTCTTTGAGATAACTCTGCACTAGTGCGAGCCGCAAATGCCACTTCCAGCTTAGCTGTGCAGAAGAAGAACAACAAGAAGAAGAAATATCTCGAAACATGTCCGTCAGGCCCCTTCCCTTGAGATAAATCTGCAAATATCTCGGAAACGAAGCGAGCTATGGCAAAATGTTAAGAGACCTTTTTTGTAGAGAATTAAGTTTCCTACTTTCTATGTTCTATGATATTTTTTGATCAGATGCGTAGTTCTCGAGATATATCAAGATATTTAAAAGTTCCGAAGCCGCACCAACATAATAGAGATACAGAAACACCGTGGCCCCTTTCTTTGAGATAACTCTGCACTATTGCGAGCTGTAAATGCCACTTCCAGCATAGCTGTGCAGAAGAAGAATAACAAGAAGAAGAAATATCTCGAAATATGTCCGTCAGGCCCCTTCCCTTGAGATATATCTGCAAATATCTCGGAAACGAAGCGAGCTATGGCAAAATGTTAAGAGACCTTTTTTGTAGAGAATTATGTTTCCTACAATTTAGGTTCTATGATATTTTTTGATCAGAAGCGTAGTTTTCGAGATGTATCGAGATATTTAAAAGTTCCGAAGCCGCACCAACATAATAGAGATACAGAAACACCGTGGCCCCTTTCTTTGAGATAACTCTGCACTAGTGCGAGCCGCAAATGCCACTTCCAGCTTAGCTGTGCAGAAGAAGAACAACAAGAAGAAGAAATATCTCGAAATATGTCCGTCAGGCCCCTTCCCTTGAGATATATCTGCAAATATCTCGGAAACGAAGCGAGCTATGGCAAAATGTTAAGAGACCTTTTTTGTAGAGAATTATGTTTCCTACAATTTATGTTCTATGATATTTTTTGATCAGAAGCGTAGTTTTCGAGATATATCGAGATATTTAAAAGTTCCGAAGCCGCACCAACATAATAGGGATACAGAAACACCGTGGCCCCTTTCTTTGAGATAACTCTGCACTAGTGCGAGCCGCAAATGCCACTTCCAGCTTAGCTGTGCAGAGGAAGAACAACAAGAAGAAGAAATATCTCGAAATATGTCCGTCAGGCCAGTTCCTTTGAGCTGAATCTGCAAATATCTCGGAAACGAAGCGAGCTATGGCAAAATGTTAAGAGACGTTTTTTATAGAGAATTATGTTTCCTACAATTTATGTTCTATGATATTTTTTGATCAGAAGCGTAGTTTTCGAGATATATCGAGATATTTAAAAGTTCCGAAGCCGCACCAACATAATAGGGATACAGAAACACCGTGGCCCCTTTCTTTGAGATAACTCTGCACTAGTGCGAGCCGCAAATGCCACTTCCAGCTTAGCTGTGCAGAAGAAGAACAACAAGAAGAAGAAATATCTCGAAATATGTCCGTCAGGCCCCTTCCCTTGAGATATATCTGCAAATATCTCGGAAACGAAGCGAGCTATGGCAAAATGTTAAGAGACCTTTTTTGTAGAGAATTAAGTTTCCTACTTTTTATGTTCTACGATATTTTTTGATCAGATGCGTAGTTCTCGAGATATATCAAGATATTTAAAAGTTCCGAACCCGCACCAACATAATAGAGATACAGAAACACCGTGGCCCCTTTCTTTGAGATAACTCTGCACTATTGCGAGCTGCAAATGCCACTTCCAGCTTAGCTGTGCAGAGGAAGAACAACAAGAAGAAGAAATATCTCGAAATATGTCCGTCAGGCCAGTTCCTTTGAGCTGAATCTGCAAATATCTCGGAAACGAAGCGAGCTATGGCAAAATGTTAAGAGACGTTTTTTGTAGAGAATTACGTTTCCTACAATTTATGTTCTATGATATTTTTTGATCAGAAGCGTAGTTCTCGAGATATATCGAGATATTTAAAAGTTCCGAAGCCGCACCAACATAATAGGGATACAGAAACACCGTGGCCCCTTTCTTTGAGATAACTCTGCACTAGTGCGAGCCGCAAATGCCACTTCCAGCTTAGCTGTGCAGAAGAAGAACAACAAGAAGAAGAAATATCTCGAAACATGTCCGTCAGGCCCCTTCCCTTGAGATAAATCTGCAAATATCTCGGAAACGAAGCGAGCTATGGCAAAATGTTAAGAGACCTTTTTTGTAGAGAATTAAGTTTCCTACTTTCTATGTTCTATGATATTTTTTGATCAGATGCGTAGTTCTCGAGATATATCAAGATATTTAAAAGTTCCGAAGCCGCACCAACATAATAGAGATACAGAAACACCGTGGCCCCTTTCTTTGAGATAACTCTGCACTATTGCGAGCTGTAAATGCCACTTCCAGCATAGCTGTGCAGAAGAAGAATAACAAGAAGAAGAAATATCTCGAAATATGTCCGTCAGGCCCCTTCCCTTGAGATATATCTGCAAATATCTCGGAAACGAAGCGAGCTATGGCAAAATGTTAAGAGACCTTTTTTGTAGAGAATTATGTTTCCTACAATTTAGGTTCTATGATATTTTTTGATCAGAAGCGTAGTTTTCGAGATGTATCGAGATATTTAAAAGTTCCGAAGCCGCACCAACATAATAGAGATACAGAAACACCGTGGCCCCTTTCTTTGAGATAACTCTGCACTAGTGCGAGCCGCAAATGCCACTTCCAGCTTAGCTGTGCAGAAGAAGAACAACAAGAAGAAGAAATATCTCGAAATATGTCCGTCAGGCCCCTTCCCTTGAGATATATCTGCAAATATCTCGGAAACGAAGCGAGCTATGGCAAAATGTTAAGAGACCTTTTTTGTAGAGAATTATGTTTCCTACAATTTATGTTCTATGATATTTTTTGATCAGAAGCGTAGTTTTCGAGATATATCGAGATATTTAAAAGTTCCGAAGCCGCACCAACATAATAGGGATACAGAAACACCGTGGCCCCTTTCTTTGAGATAACTCTGCACTAGTGCGAGCCGCAAATGCCACTTCCAGCTTAGCTGTGCAGAGGAAGAACAACAAGAAGAAGAAATATCTCGAAATATGTCCGTCAGGCCATTTCCTTTGAGCTGAATCTGCAAATATCTCGGAAACGAAGCGAGCTATGGCAAAATGTTAAGAGACGTTTTTTATAGAGAATTATGTTTCCTACAATTTATGTTCTATGATATTTTTTGATCAGAAGCGTAGTTTTCGAGATATATCGAGATATTTAAAAGTTCCGAAGCCGCACCAACATAATAGGGATACAGAAACACCGTGGCCCCTTTCTTTGAGATAACTCTGCACTAGTGCGAGCCGCAAATGCCACTTCCAGCTTAGCTGTGCAGAAGAAGAACAACAAGAAGAAGAAATATCTCGAAATATGTCCGTCAGGCCCCTTCCCTTGAGATATATCTGCAAATATCTCGGAAACGAAGCGAGCTATGGCAAAATGTTAAGAGACCTTTTTTGTAGAGAATTAAGTTTCCTACTTTTTATGTTCTACGATATTTTTTGATCAGATGCGTAGTTCTCGAGATATATCAAGATATTTAAAAGTTCCGAACCCGCACCAACATAATAGAGATACAGAAACACCGTGGCCCCTTTCTTTGAGATAACTCTGCACTATTGCGAGCTGCAAATGCCACTTCCAGCTTAGCTGTGCAGAGGAAGAACAACAAGAAGAAGAAATATCTCGAAATATGTCCGTCAGACCAGTTCCTTTGAGCTGAATCTGCAAATATCTCGGAAACGAAGCGAGCTATGGCAAAATGTTAAGAGACGTTTTTTGTAGAGAATCACGTTTCCTACAATTTATGTTCTATGATATTTTTTGATCAGAAGCGTAGTTCTCGAGATATATCGAGATATTTAAAAGTTCCGAAGCCGCACCAACATAATAGGGATACAGAAACACCGTGGCCCCTTTCTTTGAGATAACTCTGCACTAGTGCGAGCCGCAAATGCCACTTCCAGCTTAGCTGTGCAGAAGAAGAACAACAAGAAGAAGAAATATCTCGAAATATGTCCGTCAGGCCCCTTCCCTTGAGATAAATCTGCAAATATCTCGGAAACGAAGCGAGCTATGGCAAAATGTTAAGAGACATTTTTTGTAGAGAATTAAGTTTCCTACTTTTTATGTTCTATGATATTTTTTGATCAGATGCGTAGTTCTCGAGATATATCAAGATATTTAAAAGTTCCGAAGCCGCACCAACATAATAGAGATACAGAAACACCGTGGCCCCTTTCTTTGAGATAACTCTGCACTATTGCGAGCTGTAAATGCCACTTCCAGCTTAGCTGTGCAGAAGAAGAATAACAAGAAGAAGAAATATCTCGAAATATGTCCGTCAGGCCCCTTCCCTTGAGATATATCTGCAAATATC
This sequence comes from Osmia lignaria lignaria, assembly GCF_051020975.1. Classification (NCBI taxonomy): domain Eukaryota; kingdom Metazoa; phylum Arthropoda; class Insecta; order Hymenoptera; family Megachilidae; genus Osmia; species Osmia lignaria. The sequence goes on from NW_027478166.1 coordinate 11,088,145, forward strand.
TCGGAAACGAAGCGAGCTATGGCAAAATGTTAAGAGACCTTTTTTGTAGAGAATTATGTTTCCTACAATTTAGGTTCTATGATATTTTTTGATCAGAAGCGTAGTTTTCGAGATGTATCGAGATATTTAAAAGTTCCGAAGCCTCACCAACATAATAGAGATACAGAAACACCGTGGCCCCTTTCTTTGAGATAACTCTGCACTAGTGCGAGCCGCAAATGCCACTTCCAGCTTAGCTGTGCAGAAGAAGAACAACAAGAAGAAGAAATATCTCGAAATATGTCCGTCAGGCCCCTTCCCTTGAGATATATCTGCAAATATCTCGGAAACGAAGCGAGCTATGGCAAAACGTTAAGAGACCTTTTTTGTAGAGAATTATGTTTCCTACAATTTATGTTCTATGATATTTTTTGATCAGAAGCGTAGTTTTCGAGATATATCGAGATATTTAAAAGTTCCGAAGCCGCACCAACATAATAGGGATACAGAAACACCGTGGCCCCTTTCTTTGAGATAACTCTGCACTAGTGCGAGCCGCAAATGCCACTTCCAGCTTAGCTGTGCAGAAGAAGAACAACAAGAAGAAGAAATATCTCGAAATATGTCCGTCAGGCCCCTTCCCTTGAGATATATCTGCAAATATCTCGGAAACGAAGCGAGCTATGGCAAAATGTTAAGAGAGCTTTTTTGTAGAGAATTATGTTTCCTACAATTTATGTTCTATGATATTTTTTGATCAGAAGCGTAGTTTTCGAGATATATCGAGATATTTAAAAGTTCCGAAGCCGCACCAACATAATAGAGATACAGAAACACCGTGGCCCCTTTCTTTGAGATAACTCTGTACTAGTGCGAGCCGCAAATGCCACTTCCAGCTTAGCTGTGCAGAAGAAGAACAACAAGAAGAAGAAATATCTCGAAATATGTCCGTCAGGCCCCTTCCCTTGAGATAAATCTGCAAATATCTCGGAAACGAAGCGAGCTATGGCAAAATGTTAAGAGACCTTTTTTGTAGAGAATTAAGTTTCCTACTTTTTATGTTCTATGATATTTTTTGATCAGATGCGTAGTTCTCGAGATATATCAAGATATTTAAAAGTTCCGAACCCGCACCAACATAATAGAGATACAGAAACACCGTGGCCCCTTTCTTTGAGATAACTCTGCACTATTGCGAGCTGCAAATGCCACTTCCAGCTTAGCTGTGCAGAGGAAGAACAACAAGAAGAAGAAATATCTCGAAATATGTCCGTCGGGCCAGTTCCTTTGAGCTGAATCTGCAAATATCTCGGAAACGAAGCGAGCTATGGCAAAATGTTAAGAGACGTTTTTTATAGAGAATTATGTTTCCTACAATTTATGTTCTATGATATTTTTTGATCAGAAGCGTAGTTTTCGAGATATATCGAGATATTTAAAAGTTCCGAAGCCGCACCAACATAATAGGGATACAGAAACACCGTGGCCCCTTTCTTTGAGATAACTCTGCACTAGTGCGAGCCGCAAATGCCACTTCCAGCTTAGCTGTGCAGAAGAAGAACTACAAGAAGAAGAAATATCTCGAAATATGTCCGTCAGGCCCCTTCCCTTGAGCTATATCTGCAAATATCTCGGAAACGAAGCGAGCTATGGCAAAATGTTAAGAGACCTTTTTTGTAGAGAATTATGTTTCCTACAGTTTATGTTCTATGATATTTTTTGATCAGAAGCGTAGTTCTCGAGATATATCGAGATATTTAAAAGTTCCGAAGCCGCACCAACATAATAGAGATACAGAAACACCGTGGCCCCTTTCTTTGAGATAACTCTGCACTAGTGCGAGCCGCAAATGCCACTTCCAGCTTAGCTGTGCAGAAGAAGAACAACAAGAAGAAGAAATATCTCGAAATATGCCCGTCAGGCCCCTTCCATTGAGATAAATCTGCAAATATCTCGGAAACGAAGCGAGCTATGGCAAAATGTTAAGAGACCTTTTTTGTAGAGAATTAAGTTTCCTACTTTTTATGTTCTATGATATTTTTTGATGAGTAGCGTAGTTTTCGAGATATATCGAGATATGTAAAAGTTCCGAAGCCGCACCAACATAATAGGGATACAGAAACACCGTGGCCCCTTTCTTTGAGATAACTCTGCACTAGTGCGAGCCGCAAATGCCACTTCCAGCTTAGCTGTGCAGAAGAAGAACAACAAGAAGAAGAAATATCTCGAAATATGTCCGTCAGGCCCCTTCCCTTGAGATAAATCTGCAAATATCTCGGAAACGAAGCGAGCTATGGCAAAATTTTAAGAGACCTTTTTTGTAGAGAATTAAGTTTCCTACATTTTATGTTCTATGATATTTTTTGATGAGTAGCGTAGTTTTCGAGATATATCGAGATATTTAAAAGTTCCGAAGCCGCACCAACATAATAGGGATACAGAAACACCGTGGCCCCTTTCTTTGAGATAACTCTGCACTAGTGCGAGCCGCAAATGCCACTTCCAGCTTAGCTGTGCAGAAGAAGAACAACAAGAAGAAGAAATATCTCGAAATATGTCCGTCAGGCCCCTTCCCTTGAGATATATCTGCAAATATCTCGGAAACGAAGCGAGCTATGGCAAAATGTTAAGAGACCTTTTTTGTAGAGAATTATGTTTCCTACAATTTATGTTCTATGATATTTTTTGATCAGATGCGTAGTTTTCGAGATATATCGAGATATTTAAAAGTTCCGCAGCCGCACCAAAATAATAGAGATACAGAAACACCGTGGCCCCTTTCTTTGAGATAACTCTGCACTAGTGCGAGCCGCAAATGCCACTTCCAGCTTAGCTGTGCAGAGGAAGAACAACAAGAAGAAGAAATATCTCGAAATATGTCCGTCAGGCTCCTTCCCTTGAGATAAATCTGCAAATATCTCGGAAACGAAGCGAGCTATGGCAAAATGTTAAGAGACCTTTTTTGTAGAGAATTAAGTTTCCTACAATTTATGTTCTATGCTAGTTTTTGATCAGAAGCGTAGTTTTCGAGATATATCGAGATATTTAAAAGTTCCGAAGCCGCACCAACATAATAGGGATACAGAAACACCGTGGCCCCTTTCTTTGAGATAACTCTGCACTAGTGCGAGCCGCAAATGCCACTTCCAGCTTAGCTGTGCAGAAGAAGAACAACAAGAACAAGAAATATCTCGAAATATGTCCGTCAGGCCCCTTCCCTTGAGATATATCTGCAAATCTCTCGGAAACGAAGCGAGCTGTGGCAAAATGTTAAGAGACCTTTTTTGTAGAGAATTATGTTTCCTACAATTTATGTTCTATGATATTTTTTGATCAGAAGCGTAGTTTTCGAGATATATCGAGATATTTAAAAGTTCCGAAGCCGCACCAACATAATAGAGATACAGAAACACCGTGGCCCCTTTCTTTGAGATAACTCTGCACTAGTGCGAGCCGCAAATGCCACTTCCAGCTTAGCTGTACAGAAGAAGAACAACAAGAAGAAGAAATATCTCGAAATATGTCCGTCAGGCCCCTTTCCTTGAGATAAATCTGCAAATAACTCGGAAACGAAGCGAGCTATGGCAAAATGTTAAGAGACTTTTTTTGTAGAGAATTAAGTTTCCTACTTTTTATGTTCTATCATATTTTTTGATCAGATGCGTAGTTCTCGAGATATATCGAGATATTTAAAAGTTCCGAAGCCGCACCAACATAATAGAGATACAGAAACACCGTGGCCCCTTTCTTTGAGATAACTCTGCACTAGTGCGAGCCGCAAATGCCACTTCCAGCTTAGCTGTGCAGAAGAAGAACAACAAGAAGAAGAAATATCTCGAAATATGTCCGTCAGGCCCCTTCCCTTGAGATAAATCTGCAAATATCTCGGAAATGAAGCGAGCTATGGCAAAATTTTAAGAGACCTTTTTTGTAGAGAATTAAGTTTCCTACATTTTATGTTCTATGATATTTTTTGATGAGTAGCGTAGTTTTCGAGATATATCGAGATATTTAAAAGTTCCGAAGCCGCACCAACATAATAGAGATACAGAAACACCGTGGCCCCTTTCGTTGAGATAACTCTGCACTAGTGCGAGCCGCAAATGCCACTTCCAGCTTAGCTGTGCAGAAGAAGAACAACAAGAAGAAGAAATATCTCGAAATATGTCCGTCAGGCCCCTTCCCTTGAGATATATCTGCAAATATCTCGGAAACGCAGCGAGCTATGGCAAAATGTTAAGAGACCTTTTTTGTAGAGAATTATGTTTCCTACAATTTATGTTCTATGATATTTTTTGATCAGAAGCGTAGTTTTCGAGATATATCGAGATATTTAAAAGTTCCGAAGCCGCACCAACATAATAGGGATACAGAAACACCGTGGCCCCTTTCTTTGAGATAACTCTGCACTAGTGCGAGCCGCAAATGCCACTTCCAGCTTAGCTGTGCAGAAGAAGAACAACAAGAAGAAGAAATATCTCGAAATATGTCCGTCAGGCCCCTTTCCTTGAGATAAATCTGCAAATAACTCGGAAACGAAGCGAGCTATGGCAAAATGTTAAGAGACTTTTTTTGTAGAGAATTAAGTTTCCTACTTTTTATGTTCTATGATATTTTTTGATCAGATGCGTAGTTCTCGAGATATATCAAGATATTTAAAAGTTCCGAAGCCGCACCAACATAATAGAGATACAGAAACACCGTGGCCCCTTTCTTTGAGATAACTCTGCACTATTGCGAGCTGTAAATGCCACTTCCAGCTTAGCTGTGCAGAAGAAGAACAACAAGAAGAAGAAATATCTCGAAATATGTCCGTCAGGCCCCTTCCCTTGAGATATATCTGCAAATATCTCGGAAACGAAGCGAGCTATGGCAAAATGTTAAGACACCTTTTTTGTAGAGAATTAAGTTTCCTACTTTTTATATTCTATGATATTTTTTGATCAGATGCGTAGTTCTCGAGATATATCAAGATATTTAAAAGTTCCGAAGCCGCACCAACATAATAGAGATACAGAAACACCGTGGCCCCTCTCTTTGAGATAACTCTGCACTATTGCGAGCTGTAAATGCCACTTCCAGCTTAGCTGTGCAGAAGAAGAACAACAAGAAGAAGAAATATCTCGAAATATGTCCGTCAGGCCCCTTCCCTTGAGATATATCTGCAAATATCTCGGAAACGAAGCGAGCTATGGCAAAATGTTAAGAGACCTTTTTTGTAGAGAATTATGTTTCCTACAATTTATGTTCTATGATATTTTTTGATCAGAAGCGTAGTTTTCGAGATATATCGAGATATTTAAAAGTTCCGAAGCCGCACCAACATAATAGAGATACAGAAACACCGTGGCCCCTTTCGTTGAGATAACTCTGCACTAGTGCGAGCCGCAAATGCCACTTCCAGCTTAGCTGTGCAGAAGAAGAACAACAAGAAGAAGAAATATCTCGAAATATGTCCGTCAGGCCCCTTCCCTTGAGATATATCTGCAAATATCTCGGAAACGAAGCGAGCTATGGCAAAATGTTAAGAGACCTTTTTTGTAGAGAATTATGGTTCCTACAATTTATGTTCTATGATATTTTTTGATCAGAAGCGTAGTTTTCGAGATATATCGAGATATTTAAAAGTTCCGAAGCCGCACCAACATAATAGAGATACAGAAACACCGTGGCCCCTTTCGTTGAGATAACTCTGCACTAGTGCGAGCCGCAAATGCCACTTCCAGCTTAGCTGTGCAGAAGAAGAACAACAAGAAGAAGAAATATCTCGAAATATGTCCGTCAGGCCAGTTCCTTTGAGCTGAATCTGCAAATATCTCGGAAACGAAGCGAGCTATGGCAAAATGTTAAGAGACGTTTTTTGTAGAGAATTATGTTTCCTATAATTTATGTTCTATGATATTTTTTGATCAGAAGCGTAGTTTTCGAGATATATCGAGATATTTAAAAGTTCCGAAGCCGCACCAACATAATAGGGATACAGAAACACCGTGGCCCCTTTCTTTGAGATAACTCTGCACTAGTGCGAGCCGCAAATGCCACTTCCAGCTTAGCTGTGCAGAAGAAGAACAACAAGACGAAGAAATATCTCGAAATATGTCCGTCAGGCCCCTTACCTTGTGATAAATCTGCAAATATCTCGGAAACGAAGCGAGCTATGGCAAAATGTTAAGAGACCTTTTTTGTAGAGAATTAAGTTTCCTACTTTTTATCTTCTATGATATTTTCTGATCAGATGCGTAGTTCTCGAGATATATCAAGATATTTAAAAGTTCCGAAGCCGCACCAACATAATAGAGATACAGAAACACCGTGGCCCCTTTCTTTGAGATAACTCTGCACTAGTGCGAGCCGCAAATGCCACTTCCAGCTTAGCTGTGCAGAAGAAGAACAACAAGAAGAAGAAATATCTCGAAATATGTCCGTCAGGCCCCTTCCCTTGAGATAAACCTGCAAATATCTCGGAAAGGAAGCGAGCTATGGCAAAATGTTGAGAGACCTTTTTTGTAGAGAATTAAGTTTCCTACTTTTTATGTTCTATGATATTTTTTGATCAGATGCGTAGTTCTCGAGATATATCAAGATATTTAAAAGTTCCGAAGCCGCACCAACATAATAGAGATACAGAAACACCGTGGCCCCTTTCTTTGAGATAACTCTGCACTATTGCGAGCTGCAAATGCCACTTCCAGCTTAGCTGTGCAGAAGAAGAACAACAAGAAGAAGAAATATCTCGAAATATGTCCGTCAGGCCCCTTCCCTTGAGATAAATCTGCAAATATCTCGGAAACGAAGCTAGCTATGGCAAAATGTTAAGAGACCTTTTTTGTAGAGAATTCTGTTTCCTACAATTTATGCTCTATGATATTTTTTGATCAGAGGCGTAGTTTTCGAGATATATCGAGATATTTAAAAGTTCCGAAGCCGCACCAACATAATAGGGATACAGAAACACCGTGGCCCCTTTCTTTGAGATAACTCTGCACTAGTGCGAGCCGCAAATGCCACTTCCAGCTTAGCTGTGCAGAAGAAGAACAACAAGAAGAAGAAATATCTCGAAATATGTCCGTCAGGCCCCTTCCCTTGAGATAAATCTGCAAATATCTCGGAAACGAAGCGAGCTATGGCAAAATGTTAAGAGACCTTTTTTGTAGAGAATTAAGTTTCCTACTTTTTATCTTCTATGATATTTTTTGATCAGATGCGTAGTTCTCGAGATATATCGAGATATTTAAAAGTTCCGAAGCCGCACCAACATAATAGAGATACAGAAACACCGTGGCCCCTCTCTTTGAGATAACTCTGCACTATTGCGAGCTGTAAATGCCACTTCCAGCTTAGCTGTGCAGAAGAAGAACAACAAGAAGAAGAAATATCTCGAAATATGTCCGTCAGGCCCCTTCCCTTGAGATATATCTGCAAATATCTCGGAAACGCAGCGAGCTATGGCAAAATGTTAAGAGACCTTTTTTGTAGAGAATTATGTTTCCTACAATTTATGTTCTATGATATTTTTTTATCAGAAGCGTAGTTTTCGAGATATATCGAGATATTTAAAAGTTCCGAAGCCGCACCAACATAATAGGGATACAGAAACACCGTGGCCCCTTTCTTTGAGATAACTCTGCACTAGTGCGAGCCGCAAATGCCACTTCCAGCTTAGCTGTGCAGAAGAAGAACAACAAGAAGAAGAAATATCTCGAAATATATCCGTCAGACCCCTTCCCTTGAGATGAATCTGCAAATATCTCGGAAACGAAGCGAGCTATGGCAAAATGTTAAGAGACCTTTTTTGTAGAGAATAATGTTTCCTACAATTTACGCTCTATGATATTTTTTGATCAGAAGCGTAGTTTTCGAGATATATCGAGATATTTAAAAGTTCCGAAGCCGCACCAACATAATAGAGATACAGAAACACCGTGGCCCCTTTCTTTGAGATAACTCTGCACTATTGCGAGCTGTAAATGCCACTTCCAGCTTAGCTGTGCAGAAGAAGAACAACAAGAAGAAGAAATATCTCGAAATATGTCCGTCAGGCCCCTGCCCTTGAGATATATCTGCAAATATCTCGGAAACCAAGCGAGCTATGGCAAAATGTTAAGAGACCTTTTTTGTAGAGAATTATGTTTCCTACAATTTATGTTCTATGATATTTTTTGATCAGAAGCGTAGTTTTCGAGATATATCGAGATATTTAAAAGTTACGAAGCCGCACCAACATAATAGAGATACAGAAACACCGTGGCCCCTTTCTTTGAGATAACTCTGCAATAGTGCGAGCCGCAAATGCCACTTCCAGCTTAGCTGTGCAGAAGAAGAACAACAAGAAGAAGAAATATTTCGAAATATGTCCGACAGGCCCCTTCCCTTGAGATAAATCTGCAAATATCTCGGAAACGAAGCGAGCTATGGCGAAATGTTAAGAGACCTTTTTTGTAGAGAATTAAGTTTCCTACTTTTTATCTTCTATGATATTTTTTGATCAGATGCGTAGTTCTCGAGATATATCAAGATATTTAAAAGCGCCGAAGCCGCACCAACATAATACAGATACAGAAATACCGTGGCCCCTTTCTTTGAGATAACTCTGCACTAGTGCGAGCCGCAAATGCCACTTCCAGCTTAGCTGTGCAGAAGAAGAACAACAAGAAGAAGAAATATCTCGAAATATGTCCGTCAGGCCCCTTCCCTTGAGATAAATCTGCAAATATCTCGGAAACGAAGCGAGCTATGGCAAAATGTTAAGAGACCTTTTTTGTAGAGAATTAAGTTTCCTACTTTTTATGTTCTATGATATTTTTTGATCAGATGCGTAGTTCTCGACATATATCAAGATATTTAAAAGTTCCGAAACCGCACCAACATAATAGAGATACAGAAGCACCGTGGCCCCTTTCTTTGAGATAACTCTGCACTATTGCGAGCTGTAAATGCCACTTCCAGCTTAGCTGTGCAGAAGAAGAACAACAAGAAGAAGAAATATCTCGAAATATGTCCGTCAGGCCCCTGCCCTTGAGATATATCTGCAAATATCTCGGAAACCAAGCGAGCTATGGCAAAATGTTAAGAGACCTTTTTTGTAGAGAATTATGTTTCCTACAATTTATGTTCTATGATATTTTTTGATCAGAAGCGTAGTTTTCGAGATATATCGAGATATTTAAAAGTTACGAAGCCGCACCAACATAATAGAGATACAGAAACACCGTGGCCCCTTTCTTTGAGATAACTCTGCACTATTGCGAGCTGCAAATGCCACTACCAGCTTAGCTGTGCAGAGGAAGAACAACAAGAAGAAGAAATATCTCGAAATATGTCCGTCAGGCCAGTTCCTTTGAGCTGAATCTGCAAATATCTCGGAAACGAAGCGAGCTATGGCAAAATGTTAAGAGACGTTTTTTGTAGAGAATTATGTTTCCTACAATTTATGTTGTATGATATTTTTTGATCAGAAGCGTAGTTTTCGAGATATATCGAGATACTTAAAAGTTCCGAAGCCGCACCAACATAATAGAGATACAGAAACACCGTGGCCCCTTTCTTTGTGATAACTCTGCACTATTGCGAGCTGCAAATGCCACTTCCAGCTTAGCTGTGCAGAGGAAGAACAACAAGAAGAAGAAATATCTCGAAATATGTCCGTCAGGCCAGTTCCTTTGAGGTGAATCTGCAAATATCTCGGAAACGAAGCGAGCTATGGCAAAATGTTAAGAGACGTTTTTTGTAGAGAATTATGTTTCCTACAATTTATGTTCTATGATATTTTTTGATCAGAAGCGTAGTTTTCGAGATATATCGAGATACTTAAAAGTTCCGAAGCCGCACCAACATATTAGAGATACAGAAACACCGTGGCCCCTTTCTTTGAGATAACTGTGCACTAGTGCGAGCCGCAAATGCCACTTCCAGCTTAGCTGTGCAGAAGAAGAACAACAAGAAGAAGAAATATCTCGAAATATGTCCGTCAGGCCCCTTCCCTTGAGATATTTCTGCAAATATCTCGGAAACGAAGCGAGCTATGGCAAAATCTTAAGAGACCTTTTTTGTAGAGAATTATGTTTCCTACAATTTATGTTCTATGATATTTTTTGATCAGAAGCGTAGTTTTCGAGATATATCGAGATATTTAAAAGTTCCGAAGCCGCACCAACATAATAGAGATACAGAAACACCGTGGCCCCTTTCTTTGAGATAACTCTGCACTATTGCGAGCTGCAAATGCCACTTCCAGCTTAGCTGTGCAGAAGAGGAACAACAAGAAGAAGAAATATCTCGAAATATGTCCGTCAGGCCCCTTCCCTTGAGATAAATCTGCAAATATCTCGGAAACGAAGAGAGCTATGGCAAAATGTTAAGAGACCTTCTTTGTAGAGAATTAAGTTTCCTACTTTTCATGTTCTATGATATTTTTTGATCAGATGCGTAGTTCTCGAGATATATCAAGATATTTAAAAGTTCCGAAGCCGCACCAACATAATAGAGATACAGAAACACCGTGGCCCCTTTCTTTGAGATAACTCTGCACTATTGCGAGCTGTAAATGCCACTTCCAGCTTAGCTGTGCAGAAGAAGAACAACAAGAAGAAGAAATATCTCGAAATATGTCCGTCAGGCCCCTTCCCTTGAGATAAATCTGCAAATATCTCGGAAACGAAGCGAGCTATGGCAAAATGTTAAGAGACCTTTTTTGTAGAGAATTAAGTTTCCTACTTTTTATGTTCTATGATATTTTTTGATCAGATGCGTAGTTCTCGAGATATATCAAGATATTTAAAAGTTCCGAAGCCGCACCAACATAATAGAGATACAGAAACACCGTGGCCCCTTTCTTTGAGATAACTCTGCACTATTGCGAGCTGCAAATGCCACTTCCAGCTTAGCTGTGCAGAGGAAGAACAACAAGAAGAAGAAGTATCTCGAAATATGTCCGTCAGGCCCGTTCCTTTGAGCTGAATCTGCAAATATCTCGGAAACGAAGCGAGCTATGGCAAAATGTTAAGAGACGTTTTTTGTAGAGAATTATCTTTCCTACAATTTATGTTCTATGTTATTTTTTGATCAGAAGCGTAGTTTTCGAGATATATCGAGATATTTAAAAGTTCCGAAGCCGCACCAACATAATAGAGATACAGAAACACCGTGGCCCCTTTCTTTGAGATAACTCTGCACTAGTGCGAGCCGCAAATGCCACTTCCAGCTTAGCTGTGCAGAAGAAGAACAACAAGAAGAAGAAATATCTCGAAATATGTCCGTCAGGCCCCTTCCCTTGAGATAAATCTGCAAATATCTCGGAAACCAAGCGAGCTATGGCAAAATGGTAAGAGATCTTTTTTGTAGAGAATTAAGTTTCCTACTTTTTATGTTCTATGATATTTTTTGATCAGATGCGTAGTTCTCGAGATATATCAAGATATTTAAAAGTTCCGAAGCCGCACCAACATAATAGAGATACAGAAACACCGTGGCCCCTTTCTTTGAGATAACTCTGCACTATTGCGAGCTGTAAATGCCATTTCCAGCTTAGCTGTGCAGAAGAAGAACAACAAGAAGAAGAAATATCTCGAAATATGTCCGTCAGGCCCCTTCCCTTGAGATATATCTGCAAGTATCTCGGAAACGAAGCGAGCTATGGCAAAATGTTAGCAGACCTTTTTTGTAGAGAATTATGGTTTCTACAATTTATGTTCTATGATATTTTTTGATCAGAAGCGTAGTTTTCGAGATATATCGAGATATTTAAAAGTTCCGAAGCCGCACCAACATAATAGAGATACAGAAACACCGTGGCCCCTTTCTTTGAGATAACCCTGCACTAGTGCGAGCCGCAAATGCCACTTCCAGCTTAGCTGTGCAGAAGAAGAACAACAAGAAGAAGAAATATCTCGAAATATGTCCGTCAGGCCCCTTCCCTTGAGATAAATCTGCAAATATCTCGGAAACGAAGCGAGCTATGGCAAAATGTTAAGAGACCTTTTTTGTAGAGAATTAAGTTTCCTACTTTTTATGTTCTATGATATTTTTTGATCAGATGCGTAGTTTTCGAGATATATCGAGATATTTAAAAGTTCCGAAGCCGCACCAACATAATAGGGATACAGAAACACCGTGGCCCCTTTCTTTGAGATAACTCTGCACTAGTGCGAGCCGCAAATGCCACTTCCAGCTTAGCTGTGCAGAAGAAGAACAACAAGAAGAAGAAATATCTCGAAATATTTCCGTTAGGCTCCTTCCCTTGAGATAAATCTGCAAATATCTCGGAAACGAAGCGACCTATGGCAAAATGTTCAGAGATCTTTTTTGTAGAGAATTAAGTTTCCTACTTTTTATGTTCTATGATATTTTTTGATCAGATGCGTAGTTCTCGAGATATATCAAGATATTTAAAAGTTCCGAAGCCGCACCAACATAATAGAGATACAGAAACACCGTGGCCCCTTTCTTTGAGATAACTCTGCACTATTGCGAGCTGTAAATGCCACTTCCAGCTTAGCTGTGCAGAAGAAGAACAACAAGAAGAAGAAATATCTCGAAATATGTCCGTCAGGCCAGTTCCTTTGAGCTGAATCTGCAAATATCTCGGAAACGAAGCGAGCTATGGCAAAATGTTTAGAGACGTTTTTTGTAGAGAATTATGTTTCCTACAATTTATGTTCTATGATATTTTTTGATCAGAAGCGTAGTTTTCGAGATATATCGAGATATTTAAAAGTTCCGAAGACGCACCAACATAATAGAGATACAGAAACACCGTGGCCCCTTTCTTTGAGATAACTGTGCACTAGTGCGAGCCGCAAATGCCACTTCCAGCTTAGCTGTGCAGAAGAAGAACAACAAGAAGAAGAAATATCTCGAAATATGTCCGTCAGGCCCCTTCCCTTGAGATATATCTGCAAATATCTCGGAAACGAAGCGAGCTATGGCAAAATGTTAAGAGACCGTTTTTGTAGAGAATTAAGTTTCCTACTTTTTATGTTCTATGATATTTTTTGATCAGACTCGTAGTTCTCGAGATATATCAAGATATTTAAAAGTTCCGAAGCCGCACCAACATAATAGAGATACAGAAACACCGTGGCCCCTTTCTTTGAGATAACTCTGCACTATTGCGAGCTGCAAATGCCACTTCCAGCTTAGCTGTGCAGAAGAGGAACAACAAGAAGAAGAAATATCTCGAAATATGTCCGTCAGACCCCTTCCCTTGAGATGAATCTGCAAATATCTCGGAAACGAAGCGAGCTATGGCAAAATGTTAAGAGACCTTTTTTGTAGAGAATAATGTTTCCTACAATTTACGTTCTATGATATTTTTTGATCAGAAGCGTAGTTTTCGAGATATATCGAGATATTTAAAAGTTCCGAAGCCGCACCAACATAATAGAGATACAGAAGCACCGTGGCCCCTTTCGTTGAGATAACTCTGCACTAGTGCGAGCCGCAAATGCCACTTCCAGCTTAGCTGTGCAGAAGAAGAATAACAAGAAGAAGAAATATCTCGAAATATGTCCGTCAGGCCCCTTCCCTTGAGATAAATCTGCAAATATCTCGGAAACGAAGCGAGCTATGGCAAAATGTTAAGAGACCTTTTTTGTAGAGAATTAAGTTTCCTACTTTTTATGTTCTATGATATTTTTTGATCAGATGCGTAGTTCTCGAGATATATCAAGATATTTAAAAGTTCCGAAGCCGCACCAACATAATAGAGATACAGAAACACCGTGGCCCCTTTCTTTGAGATAACTCTGCACTATTGCGAGCTGTAAATGCCACTTCCAGCTTAGCTGTGCAGAAGAAGAACAACAAGAAGAAGAAATATCTCGAAATATGTCCGTCAGGCCCCTTCCCTTGAGATATATCTGCAAATATCTCGGAAACGAAGCGAGCTATGGCAAAATGTTAACAGACCTTTTTTGTAGAGAATTATGGTTTCTACAATTTATGTTCTATGATATTTTTTGATCAGAAGCGTAGTTTTCGAGATATATCGAGATATTTAAAAGTTCCGAAGCCGCACCAACATAATAGAGATACAGAAACACCGTGGCCCCTTTCTTTGAGATAACTCTGCACTAGTGCGAGCCGCAAATGCCACTTCCAGCTTAGCTGTGCAGAAGAAGAACAACAAGAAGAAGAAATATCTCGAAATATTTCCGTTGGGCTCCTTCCCTTGAGATAAGTCTGCAAATATCTCGGAAACGAAGCGACCTATGGCAAAATGTTCAGAGATCTTTTTTGTAGAGAATTAAGTTTCCTACTTTTTATGTTCTATGATATTTTTTGATCAGATGCGTAGTTCTCGAGATATATCAAGATATTTAAAAGTTCCGAAGCCGCACCAACATAATAGAGATACAGAAACACCGTGGCCCCTTTCTTTGAGATAACTCTGCACTATTGCGAGCTGTAAATGCCACTTCCAGCTTAGCTGTGCAGAAGAAGAACAACAAGAAGAAGAAATATCTCGAAATATGTCCGTCAGGCCAGTTCCTTTGAGCTGAATCTGCAAATATCTCGGAAACGAAGCGAGCTATGGCAAAATGTTTAGAGACGTTTTTTGTAGAGAATTATGTTTCCTACAATTTATGTTCTATGATATTTTTTGATCAGAAGCGTAGTTTTCGAGATATATCGAGATATTTAAAAGTTCCGAAGACGCACCAACATAATAGAGATACAGAAACACCGTGGCCCCTTTCTTTGAGATAACTGTGCACTAGTGCGAGCCGCAAATGCCACTTCCAGCTTAGCTGTGCAGAAGAAGAACAACAAGAAGAAGAAATATCTCGAAATATGTCCGTCAGGCCCCTTCCCTTGAGATATATCTGCAAATATCTCGGAAACGAAGCGAGCTATGGCAAAATGTTAAGAGACCGTTTTTGTAGAGAATTAAGTTTCCTACTTTTTATGTTCTATGATATTTTTTGATCAGACTCGTAGTTCTCGAGATATATCAAGATATTTAAAAGTTCCGAAGCCGCACCAACATAATAGAGATACAGAAACACCGTGGCCCCTTTCTTTGAGATAACTCTGCACTATTGCGAGCTGCAAATGCCACTTCCAGCTTAGCTGTGCAGAAGAGGAACAACAAGAAGAAGAAATATCTCGAAATATGTCCGTCAGACCCCTTCCCTTGAGATGAATCTGCAAATATCTCGGAAACGAAGCGAGCTATGGCAAAATGTTAAGAGACCTTTTTTGTAGAGAATAATGTTTCCTACAATTTACGTTCTATGATATTTTTTGATCAGAAGCGTAGTTTTCGAGATATATCGAGATATTTAAAAGTTCCGAAGCCGCACCAACATAATAGAGATACAGAAGCACCGTGGCCCCTTTCGTTGAGATAACTCTGCACTAGTGCGAGCCGCAAATGCCACTTCCAGCTTAGCTGTGCAGAAGAAGAATAACAAGAAGAAGAAATATCTCGAAATATGTCCGTCAGGCCCCTTCCCTTGAGATAAATCTGCAAATATCTCGGAAACGAAGCGAGCTATGGCAAAATGTTAAGAGACCTTTTGTGTAGAGAATTAAGTTTCCTACTTTTTATGTTCTATGATATTTTTTGATCAGATGCGTAGTTCTCGAGATATATCAAGATATTTAAAAGTTCCGAAGCCGCACCAACATAATAGAGATACAGAAACACCGTGGCCCCTTTCTTTGAGATAACTCTGCACTATTGCGAGCTGTAAATGCCACTTCCAGCTTAGCTGTGCAGAAGAAGAACAACAAGAAGAAGAAATATCTCGAAATATTTCCGTTGGGCTCCTTCCCTTGAGATAAGTCTGCAAATATCTCGGAAACGAAGCGACCTATGGCAAAATGTTCAGAGATCTTTTTTGTAGAGAATTAAGTTTCCTACTTTTTATGTTCTATGATATTTTTTGATCAGATGCGTAGTTCTCGAGATATATCAAGATATTTAAAAGTTCCGAAGCCGCACCAACATAATAGAGATACAGAAACACCGTGGCCCCTTTCTTTGAGATAACTCTGCACTATTGCGAGCTGTAAATGCCACTTCCAGCTTAGCTGTGCAGAAGAAGAACAACAAGAAGAAGAAATATCTCGAAATATGTCCGTCAGGCCCCTTCCGTTGAGATAATTCTGCAAATATCTCGGAACCGAAGCGAGCTATGGCAAAATGTTAAGAGACCTTTTTTGTAGAGAATTATGTTTCCTACAATTTATGTTCTATGATATTTTTTGATCAGAAGCGTAGTTTTCGAGATATATCGAGATATTTAAAAGTTCCGAAGCCGCACCAACATAATAGAGATACAGAAACACCGTGGCCCCTTTCTTTGAGATAACTCTGCACTATTGCGAGCTGTAAATGCCACTTCCAGCTTAGCTGTGCAGAAGAAGAACAACAAGAAGAAGAAATATCTCGAAATATGTCCGTCAGGCCCGTTTCTTTGAGCTGAATCTGCAAATATCTCGGAAACGAAGCGAGCTATGGCAAAATATTAAGAGACGTTTTTTGTAGAGAATTATGTTTCCTACAATTTATGTTCTATGATATTTTTTGATCAGAAGCGTAGTTTTCGAGATATATCGAGATATTTAAAAGTTCCGAAGCCGCACCAACATAATAGAGATACAGAAACACCGTGGCTCCTTTCTTTGAGATAACTCTGCACTAGTGCGAGCCGCAAATGCCACTTCCAGCTTAGCTGTGCAGAAGAAGAACAACAAGAAGAAGAAATATCTCGAAATATGTCCGTCAGGCCACTTCCCTTGAGATAAATCTGCAAATATCTCGGAAACGAAGCGAGCTATGGCAAAATGTTAAGAGACCTTCTTTGTAGAGAATTATGTTTCCTACTTTTTATGTTCGATGATATTTTTTGAGCAGATGCGTAGTTCTCGAGATATATCAAGATATTTAAAAGTTCCGAAGCTGCACCAACATAATAGAGGTACAGAAACACCGTGGCCTCTTTCTTTGAGATAACTCTGCACTATTGCGAGCTGCAAATGCCACTTCGAGCTTAGCTGTGCAGAAGAAGAACAACAAGAAGAAGAAGTATCTCGAAATATGTCCGTCAGACCCCTTCCCTTGAGATGAATCTGCAAATATCTCGGAAACGAAGCGAGGTATGGCAAAATGTTAAGAGACCTTTTTTGTAGAGAATAATGTTTCCTACAATTTACGTTCTATGATATTTTTTGATCAGAAGCGTAGTTTTCGAGATATATCGAGATATTTAAAAGTTCCGAAGACGCACCAACATAATAGAGATACAGAAACACCGTGGCCCCTTTCTTTGAGATAACTGTGCACTAGTGCGAGCCGCAAATGCCACTTCCAGCTTAGCTGTGCAGAAGAAGAACAACAAGAAGAAGAAATATCTCGAAATATGTCCGTCAGGCCCCTTCCCTTGAGATATATCTGCAAATATCTCGGAAACGAAGCGAGCTGTGGCAAAATGTTAAGAGACCGTTTTTGTAGAGAATTAAGTTTCCTACTTTTTATGTTCTATGATATTTTTTGATCAGACTCGTAGTTCTCGAGATATATCAAGATATTTAAAAGTTCCGAAGCCGCACCAACATAATAGAGATACAGAAACACCGTGGCCCCTTTCTTTGAGATAACTCTGCACTATTGCGAGCTGCAAATGCCACTTCCAGCTTAGCTGTGCAGAAGAGGAACAACAAGAAGAAGAAATATCTCGAAATATGTCCGTCAGGCCCCTTCCCTTGAGATAAATCTGCAAATATCTCGGAAACGAAGAGAGCTATGGCAAAATGTTAAGAGACCTTTTTTGTAGAGAATTAAGTTTCCTACTTTTCATGTTCTATGATATTTTTTGATCAGATGCGTAGTTCTCGAGATATGTCAAGATATTTAAAAGTTCCGAAGCCGCACCAACATAATAGAGATACAGAAACACCGTGGCCCCTTTCTTTGAGATAACTCTGCACTATTGCGAGCTGTAAATGCCACTTCCAGCTTAGCTGTGCAGAAGAAGAACAACAAGAAGAAGAAATATCTCGAAATATGTCCGTCAGGCCCGTTTCTTTGAGCTGAATCTGCAAATATCTCGGAAACGAAGCGAGCTATGGCAAAATATTAAGAGACGTTTTTTGTAGAGAATTATGTTTCCTACAATTTATGTTCTATGATATTTTTTGATCAGAAGCGTAGTTTTCGAGATATATCGAGATATTTAAAAGTTCCGAAGCCGCACCAACATAATAGAGATACAGAAACACCGTGGCTCCTTTCTTTGAGATAACTCTGCACTAGTGCGAGCCGCAAATGCCACTTCCAGCTTAGCTGTGCAGAAGAAGAACAACAAGAAGAAGAAATATCTCGAAATATGTCCGTCAGGCCACTTCCCTTGAGATAAATCTGCAAATATCTCGGAAACGAAGCGAGCTATGGCAAAATGTTAAGAGACCTTCTTTGTAGAGAATTATGTTTCCTACTTTTTATGTTCGATGATATTTTTTGAGCAGATGCGTAGTTCTCGAGATATATCAAGATATTTAAAAGTTCCGAAGCTGCACCAACATAATAGAGGTACAGAAACACCGTGGCCTCTTTCTTTGAGATAACTCTGCACTATTGCGAGCTGCAAATGCCACTTCGAGCTTAGCTGTGCAGAAGAAGAACAACAAGAAGAAGAAGTATCTCGAAATATGTCCGTCAGACCCCTTCCCTTGAGATGAATCTGCAAATATCTCGGAAACGAAGCGAGCTATGGCAAAATGTTAAGAGACCTTTTTTGTAGAGAATAATGTTTCCTACAATTTACGTTCTATGATATTTTTTGATCAGAAGCGTAGTTTTCGAGATATATCGAGATATTTAAAAGTTCCGAAGCCGCACCAACATAATAGAGATACAGAAGCACCGTGGCCCCTTTCGTTGAGATAACTCTGCACTAGTGCGAGCCGCAAATGCCACTTCCAGCTTAGCTGTGCAGAAGAAGAATAACAAGAAGAAGAAATATCTCGAAATATGTCCGTCAGGCCCCTTCCCTTGAGATAAATCTGCAAATATCTCGGAAACCAAGCGAGCTATGGCAAAATGTTAAGAGACCTTTTTTGTAGAGAATTAAGTTTCCTACTTTTTATGTTCTATGATATTTTTTGATCAGATGCGTAGTTCTCGAGATATATCAAGATATTTAAAAGTTCCGAAGCCGCACCAACATAATAGAGATACAGAAACACCGTGGCCCCTTTCTTTGAGATAACTCTGCACTATTGCGAGCTGTAAATGCCACTTCCAGCTTAGCTGTGCAGAAGAAGAACAACAAGAAGAAGAAATATCTCGAAATATGTCCGTCAGGCCCCTTCCCTTGAGATATATCTGCAAATATCTCGGAAACGAAGCGAGCTATGGCAAAATGTTAACAGACCTTTTTTGTAGAGAATTATGGTTTCTACAATTTATGTTCTATGATATTTTTTGATCAGAAGCGTAGTTTTCGAGATATATCGAGATATTTAAAAGTTCCGAAGCCGCACCAACATAATAGAGATACAGAAACACCGTGGCCCCTTTCTTTGAGATAACTCTGCACTAGTGCGAGCCGCAAATGCCACTTCCAGCTTAGCTGTGCAGAAGAAGAACAACAAGAAGAAGAAATATCTCGAAATATGTCCGTCAGGCCCCTTCCCTTGAGATAAATCTGCAAATATCTCGGAAACGAAGCGAGCTATGGCAAAATGTTAAGAGACCTTTTTTGTAGAGAATTAAGTTTCCTACTTTTTATGTTCTATGATATTTTTTGATCAGATGCGTAGTTTTCGAGATATATCGAGATATTTAAAAGTTCCGAAGCCGCACCAACATAATAGGGATACAGAAACACCGTGGCCCCTTTCTTTGAGATAACTCTGCACTAGTGCGAGCCGCAAATGCCACTTCCAGCTTAGCTGTGCAGAAGAAGAACAACAAGAAGAAGAAATATCTCGAAATATTTCCGTTGGGCTCCTTCCCTTGAGATAAGTCTGCAAATATCTCGGAAACGAAGCGACCTATGGCAAAATGTTCAGAGATCTTTTTTGTAGAGAATTAAGTTTCCTACTTTTTATGTTCTATGATATTTTTTGATCAGATGCGTAGTTCTCGAGATATATCAAGATATTTAAAAGTTCCGAAGCCGCACCAACATAATAGAGATACAGAAACACCGTGGCCCCTTTCTTTGAGATAACTCTGCACTATTGCGAGCTGTAAATGCCACTTCCAGCTTAGCTGTGCAGAAGAAGAACAACAAGAAGAAGAAATATCTCGAAATATGTCCGTCAGGCCCCTTCCCTTGAGATAATTCTGCAAATATCTCGGAACCGAAGCGAGCTATGGCAAAATGTTAAGAGACCTTTTTTGTAGAGAATTATGTTTCCTACAATTTATGTTCTATGATATTTTTTGATCAGAAGCGTAGTTTTCGAGATATATCGAGATATTTAAAAGTTCCGAAGCCGCACCAACATAATAGAGATACAGAAACACCGTGGCCCCTTTCTTTGAGATAACTCTGCACTATTGCGAGCTGTAAATGCCACTTCCAGCTTAGCTGTGCAGAAGAAGAACAACAAGAAGAAGAAATATCTCGAAATATGTCCGTCAGGCCCCTTCCCTTGAGATATATCTGCAAATATCTCGGAAACGAAGCGAGCTATGGCAAAATGTTAACAGACCTTTTTTGTAGAGAATTATGGTTTCTACAATTTATGTTCTATGATATTTTTTGATCAGAAGCGTAGTTTTCGAGATATATCGAGATATTTAAAAGTTCCGAAGCCGCACCAACATAATAGAGATACAGAAACACCGTGGCCCCTTTCTTTGAGATAACTCTGCACTAGTGCGAGCCGCAAATGCCACTTCCAGCTTAGCTGTGCAGAAGAAGAAATATCTCGAAATATGTCCGTCAGGCCCCTTCCCTTGAGATAAATCTGCAAATATCTCGGAAACGAAGCGAGCTATGGCAAAATGTTAAGAGACCTTTTTTGTAGAGAATTAAGTTTCCTACTTTTTATGTTCTATGATATTTTTTGATCAGATGCGTAGTTTTCGAGATATATCGAGATATTTAAAAGTTCCGAAGCCGCACCAACATAATAGGGATACAGAAACACCGTGGCCCCTTTCTTTGAGATAACTCTGCACTAGTGCGAGCCGCAAATGCCACTTCCAGCTTAGCTGTGCAGAAGAAGAACAACAAGAAGAAGAAATATCTCGAAATATTTCCGTTGGGCTCCTTCCCTTGAGATAAATCTGCAAATATCTCGGAAACGAAGCGACCTATGGCAAAATGTTCAGAGATCTTTTTTGTAGAGAATTAAGTTTCCTACTTTTTATGTTCTATGATATTTTTTGATCAGATGCGTAGTTCTCGAGATATATCAAGATATTTAAAAGTTCCGAAGCCGCACCAACATAATAGAGATACAGAAACACCGTGGCCCCTTTCTTTGAGATAACTCTGCACTATTGCGAGCTGTAAATGCCACTTCCAGCTTAGCTGTGCAGAAGAAGAACAACAAGAAGAAGAAATATCTCGAAATATGTCCGTCAGGCCCCTTCCCTTGAGATAATTCTGCAAATATCTCGGAACCGAAGCGAGCTATGGCAAAATGTTAAGAGACCTTTTTTGTAGAGAATTATGTTTCCTACAATTTATGTTCTATGATATTTTTTGATCAGAAGCGTAGTTTTCGAGATATATCGAGATATTTAAAAGTTCCGAAGCCGCACCAACATAATAGAGATACAGAAACACCGTGGCCCCTTTCTTTGAGATAACTCTGCACTAGTGCGAGCCGCAAATGCCACTTCCAGCTTAGCTGTGCAGAAGAAGAACAACAAGAAGAAGAAATATCTCGAAATATTTCCGTTGGGCTCCTTCCCTTGAGATAAATCTGCAAATATCTCGGAAACGAAGCGACCTATGGCAAAATGTTCAGAGATCTTTTTTGTAGAGAATTAAGTTTCCTACTTTTTATGTTCTATGATATTTTTTGATCAGATGCGTAGTTCTCGAGATATATCAAGATATTTAAAAGTTCCGAAGCCGCACCAACATAATAGAGATACAGAAACACCGTGGCCCCTTTCTTTGAGATAACTCTGCACTATTGCGAGCTGTAAATGCCACTTCCAGCTTAGCTGTGCAGAAGAAGAACAACAAGAAGAAGAAATATCTCGAAATATGTCCGTCAGGCCCCTTCCCTTGAGATAATTCTGCAAATATCTCGGAACCGAAGCGAGCTATGGCAAAATGTTAAGAGACCTTTTTTGTAGAGAATTATGTTTCCTACAATTTATGTTCTATGATATTTTTTGATCAGAAGCGTAGTTTTCGAGATATATCGAGATATTTAAAAGTTCCGAAGCCGCACCAACATAATAGAGATACAGAAACACCGTGGCCCCTTTCTTTGAGATAACTGTGCACTAGTGCGAGCCGCAAATGCCACTTCCAGCTTAGCTGTGCAGAAGAAGAACAACAAGAAGAAGAAATATCTCGAAATATGTCCGACAGGCCCCTTCCCTTGAGATAAATCTGCAAATATCTCGGAAACGAAGCGAGCTATGGCGAAATGTTAAGAGACCTTTTTTGTAGAGAATTAAGTTTCCTACTTTTTATCTTCTATGATATTTTTTGATCAGATGCGTAGTTCTCGAGATATATCAAGATATTTAAAAGTTCCGAAGCCGCACCAACATAATAGAGATACAGAAACACCGTGGCCCCTCTCTTTGAGATAACTCTGCACTATTGCGAGCTGCAAATGCCACTTCCAGCTTAGCTGTGCAGAAGAAGAACAACAAGAAGAAGAAATATCTCGAAATATGTCCGTCAGGCCAGTTCCTTTGAGCTGAATCTGCAAATATCTCGGAAACGAAGCGAGCTATGGCAAAATGTTAAGAGACCTTTTTTGTAGAGAATTAAGTTTCCTACTTTTTATGTTCTATGATATTTTTTGATCAGAAGCGTAGTTTTCGAGATATATCGAGATATTTAAAAGTTCCGAAGCCGCACCAACATAATAGGGATACAGAAACACCGTGGCCCCTTTCTTTGAGATAACTCTGCACTAGTGCGAGCCGCAAATGCCACTTCCAGCTTAGCTGTGCAGAAGAAGAACAACAAGAAGAAGAAATATCTCGAAATATTTCCGTTGGGCTCCTTCCCTTGAGATAAATCTGCAAATATCTCGGAAACGAAGCGACCTATGGCAAAATGTTCAGAGATCTTTTTTGTAGAGAATTAAGTTTCCTACTTTTTATGTTCTATGATATTTTTTGATCAGATGCGTAGTTCTCGAGATATATCAAGATATTTAAAAGTTCCGAAGCCGCACCAACATAATAGAGATACAGAAACACCGTGGCCCCTTTCTTTGAGATAACTCTGCACTATTGCGAGCTGTAAATGCCACTTCCAGCTTAGCTGTGCAGAAGAAGAACAACAAGAAGAAGAAATATCTCGAAATATGTCCGTCAGGCCCCTTCCCTTGAGATAATTCTGCAAATATCTCGGAACCGAAGCGAGCTATGGCAAAATGTTAAGAGACCTTTTTTGTAGAGAATTATGTTTCCTACAATTTATGTTCTATGATATTTTTTGATCAGAAGCGTAGTTTTCGAGATATATCGAGATATTTAAAAGTTCCGAAGCCGCACCAACATAATAGAGATACAGAAACACCGTGGCCCCTTTCTTTGAGATAACTCTGCACTAGTGCGAGCCGCAAATGCCACTTCCAGCTTAGCTGTGCAGAAGAAGAACAACAAGAAGAAGAAATATCTCGAAATATTTCCGTTGGGCTCCTTCCCTTGAGATAAATCTGCAAATATCTCGGAAACGAAGCGACCTATGGCAAAATGTTCAGAGATCTTTTTTGTAGAGAATTAAGTTTCCTACTTTTTATGTTCTATGATATTTTTTGATCAGATGCGTAGTTCTCGAGATATATCAAGATATTTAAAAGTTCCGAAGCCGCACCAACATAATAGAGATACAGAAACACCGTGGCCCCTTTCTTTGAGATAACTCTGCACTATTGCGAGCTGTAAATGCCACTTCCAGCTTAGCTGTGCAGAAGAAGAACAACAAGAAGAAGAAATATCTCGAAATATGTCCGTCAGGCCCCTTCCCTTGAGATAATTCTGCAAATATCTCGGAACCGAAGCGAGCTATGGCAAAATGTTAAGAGACCTTTTTTGTAGAGAATTATGTTTCCTACAATTTATGTTCTATGATATTTTTTGATCAGAAGCGTAGTTTTCGAGATATATCGAGATATTTAAAAGTTCCGAAGCCGCACCAACATAATAGAGATACAGAAACACCGTGGCCCCTTTCTTTGAGATAACTCTGCACTAGTGCGAGCCGCAAATGCCACTTCCAGCTTAGCTGTGCAGAAGAAGAACAACAAGAAGAAGAAATATCTCGAAATATTTCCGTTGGGCTCCTTCCCTTGAGATAAATCTGCAAATATCTCGGAAACGAAGCGACCTATGGCAAAATGTTCAGAGATCTTTTTTGTAGAGAATTAAGTTTCCTACTTTTTATGTTCTATGATATTTTTTGATCAGATGCGTAGTTCTCGAGATATATCAAGATATTTAAAAGTTCCGAAGCCGCACCAACATAATAGAGATACAGAAACACCGTGGCCCCTTTCTTTGAGATAACTCTGCACTATTGCGAGCTGTAAATGCCACTTCCAGCTTAGCTGTGCAGAAGAAGAACAACAAGAAGAAGAAATATCTCGAAATATGTCCGTCAGGCCCCTTCCCTTGAGATAATTCTGCAAATATCTCGGAACCGAAGCGAGCTATGGCAAAATGTTAAGAGACCTTTTTTGTAGAGAATTATGTTTCCTACAATTTATGTTCTATGATATTTTTTGATCAGAAGCGTAGTTTTCGAGATATATCGAGATATTTAAAAGTTCCGAAGCCGCACCAACATAATAGAGATACAGAAACACCGTGGCCCCTTTCTTTGAGATAACTGTGCACTAGTGCGAGCCGCAAATGCCACTTCCAGCTTAGCTGTGCAGAAGAAGAACAACAAGAAGAAGAAATATCTCGAAATATGTCCGACAGGCCCCTTCCCTTGAGATAAATCTGCAAATATCTCGGAAACGAAGCGAGCTATGGCGAAATGTTAAGAGACCTTTTTTGTAGAGAATTAAGTTTCCTACTTTTTATCTTCTATGATATTTTTTGATCAGATGCGTAGTTCTCGAGATATATCAAGATATTTAAAAGTTCCGAAGCCGCACCAACATAATAGAGATACAGAAACACCGTGGCCCCTCTCTTTGAGATAACTCTGCACTATTGCGAGCTGCAAATGCCACTTCCAGCTTAGCTGTGCAGAAGAAGAACAACAAGAAGAAGAAATATCTCGAAATATGTCCGTCAGGCCAGTTCCTTTGAGCTGAATCTGCAAATATCTCGGAAACGAAGCGAGCTATGGCAAAATGTTAAGAGACCTTTTTTGTAGAGAATTAAGTTTCCTACTTTTTATGTTCTATGATATTTTTTGATCAGAAGCGTAGTTTTCGAGATATATCGAGATATTTAAAAGTTCCGAAGCCGCACCAACATAATAGGGATACAGAAACACCGTGGCCCCTTTCTTTGAGATAACTCTGCACTAGTGCGAGCCGCAAATGCCACTTCCAGCTTAGCTGTGCAGAAGAAGAACAACAAGAAGAAGAAATATCTCGAAATATTTCCGTTGGGCTCCTTCCCTTGAGATAAATCTGCAAATATCTCGGAAACGAAGCGACCTATGGCAAAATGTTCAGAGATCTTTTTTGTAGAGAATTAAGTTTCCTACTTTTTATGTTCTATGATATTTTTTGATCAGATGCGTAGTTCTCGAGATATATCAAGATATTTAAAAGTTCCGAAGCCGCACCAACATAATAGAGATACAGAAACACCGTGGCCCCTTTCTTTGAGATAACTCTGCACTATTGCGAGCTGTAAATGCCACTTCCAGCTTAGCTGTGCAGAAGAAGAACAACAAGAAGAAGAAATATCTCGAAATATGTCCGTCAGGCCCCTTCCCTTGAGATAATTCTGCAAATATCTCGGAACCGAAGCGAGCTATGGCAAAATGTTAAGAGACCTTTTTTGTAGAGAATTATGTTTCCTACAATTTATGTTCTATGATATTTTTTGATCAGAAGCGTAGTTTTCGAGATATATCGAGATATTTAAAAGTTCCGAAGCCGCACCAACATAATAGAGATACAGAAACACCGTGGCCCCTTTCTTTGAGATAACTCTGCACTAGTGCGAGCCGCAAATGCCACTTCCAGCTTAGCTGTGCAGAAGAAGAACAACAAGAAGAAGAAATATCTCGAAATATTTCCGTTGGGCTCCTTCCCTTGAGATAAATCTGCAAATATCTCGGAAACGAAGCGACCTATGGCAAAATGTTCAGAGATCTTTTTTGTAGAGAATTAAGTTTCCTACTTTTTATGTTCTATGATATTTTTTGATCAGATGCGTAGTTCTCGAGATATATCAAGATATTTAAAAGTTCCGAAGCCGCACCAACATAATAGAGATACAGAAACACCGTGGCCCCTTTCTTTGAGATAACTCTGCACTATTGCGAGCTGTAAATGCCACTTCCAGCTTAGCTGTGCAGAAGAAGAACAACAAGAAGAAGAAATATCTCGAAATATGTCCGTCAGGCCCCTTCCCTTGAGATAATTCTGCAAATATCTCGGAACCGAAGCGAGCTATGGCAAAATGTTAAGAGACCTTTTTTGTAGAGAATTATGTTTCCTACAATTTATGTTCTATGATATTTTTTGATCAGAAGCGTAGTTTTCGAGATATATCGAGATATTTAAAAGTTCCGAAGCCGCACCAACATAATAGAGATACAGAAACACCGTGGCCCCTTTCTTTGAGATAACTGTGCACTAGTGCGAGCCGCAAATGCCACTCCCAGCTTAGCTGTGCAGAAGAAGAACAACAAGAAGAAGAAATATCTCGAAATATGTCCGACAGGCCCCTTCCCTTGAGATAAATCTGCAAATATCTCGGAAACGAAGCGAGCTATGGCGAAATGTTAAGAGACCTTTTTTGTAGAGAATTAAGTTTCCTACTTTTTATCTTCTATGATATTTTTTGATCAGATGCGTAGTTCTCGAGATATATCAAGATATTTAAAAGTTCCGAAGCCGCACCAACATAATAGAGATACAGAAACACCGTGGCCCCTCTCTTTGAGATAACTCTGCACTATTGGGAGCTGCAAATGCCACTTCCAGCTTAGCTGTGCAGAAGAAGAACAACAAGAAGAAGAAATATCTCGAAATATGTCCGTCAGGCCAGTTCCTTTGAGCTGAATCTGCAAATATCTCGGAAACGAAGCGAGCTATGGCAAAATGTTAAGAGACCTTTTTTGTAGAGAATTAAGTTTCCTACTTTTTATGTTCTATGATATTTTTTGATCAGAAGCGTAGTTTTCGAGATATATCGAGATATTTAAAAGTTCCGA
The DNA here is from genome assembly GCF_051020975.1 of Osmia lignaria lignaria. Lineage (NCBI taxonomy): Eukaryota > Metazoa > Arthropoda > Insecta > Hymenoptera > Megachilidae > Osmia > Osmia lignaria. Next base: position 11,115,639 of record NW_027478166.1, read on the forward strand.
AGACGCACCAACATAATAGAGATACAGAAACACCGTGGCCACTTTCTTTGAGATAACTGTGCACTAGTGCGAGCCGCAAATGCCACTTCCAGCTTAGCTGTGCAGAAGAAGAACAACAAGAAGAAGAAATATCTCGAAATATGTCCGTCAGGCCAGTTCCTTTGAGCTGAATCTGCAAATATCTCGGAAACGAAGCGAGCTATGGCAAAATGTTAAGAGACGTTTTTTGTAGAGAATTATGTTTCCTACAATTTATGTTCTATGATATTTTTTGATCAGAAGCGTAGTTTTCGAGATATATCGAGATATTTAAAAGTTCCGAAGACGCACCAACATAATAGAGATACAGAAACACCGTGGCCCCTTTCTTTGAGATAACTGTGCACTAGTGCGAGCCGCAAATGCCACTTCCAGCTTAGCTGTGCAGAAGAAGAACAACAAGAAGAAGAAATATCTCGAAATATGTCCGTCAGGCCCCTTCCCTTGAGATATATCTGCAAATATCTCGGAAACGAAGCGAGCTGTGGCAAAATGTTAAGAGACCGTTTTTGTAGAGAATTAAGTTTCCTACTTTTTATGTTCTATGATATTTTTTGATCAGACTCGTAGTTCTCGAGATATATCAAGATATTTAAAAGTTCCGAAGCCGCACCAACATAATAGAGATACAGAAACACCGTGGCCCCTTTCTTTGAGATAACTCTGCACTATTGCGAGCTGCAAATGCCACTTCCAGCTTAGCTGTGCAGAAGAGGAACAACAAGAAGAAGAAATATCTCGAAATATGTCCGTCAGGCCCCTTCCCTTGAGATAAATCTGCAAATATCTCGGAAACGAAGAGAGCTATGGCAAAATGTTAAGAGACCTTTTTTGTAGAGAATTAAGTTTCCTACTTTTCATGTTCTATGATATTTTTTGATCAGATGCGTAGTTCTCGAGATATGTCAAGATATTTAAAAGTTCCGAAGCCGCACCAACATAATAGAGATACAGAAACACCGTGGCCCCTTTCTTTGAGATAACTCTGCACTATTGCGAGCTGTAAATGCCACTTCCAGCTTAGCTGTGCAGAAGAAGAACAACAAGAAGAAGAAATATCTCGAAATATGTCCGTCAGGCCCCTTCCCTTGAGATATATCTGCAAATATCTCGGAAACGAAGCGAGCTATGGCAAAATGTTAAGAGACCTTTTTTGTAGAGAATTATGCTTCCTACAATTTATGTTCTATGATATTTTTTGATCAGAAGCGTAGTTTTCGAGATATATCGAGATATATAAAAGTTCCGAAGCCGCACCAACATAATAGAGATACAGAAACACCGTGGCCCCTTTCGTTGAGACAACTCTGCACTAGTGCGAGCCGCAAATGCCACTTCCAGCTTAGCTGTGCAGAAGAAGAACAACAAGAAGAAGAAATATCTCGAAATATGTCCGTCAGGCCCCTTCCCTTGAGATAAATCTGCAAATATCTCGGAAACGAAGCGAGCTATGGCAAAATGTTAAGAGACCTTTTTTGTAGAGAATTATGTTTCCTACTTTTTATGTTCTATGATATTTTTTGATCAGATGCGTAGTTCTCGAGATATATCAAGATATTTAAAAGTTCCGAAGCCGCACCAACATAATAGAGATACAGAAACACCGTGGCCCCTTTCTTTGAGATAACTCTGCACTATTGCGAGCTGCAAATGCCACTTCCAGCTTAGCTGTGCAGAGGAAGAACAACAAGAAGAAGAAGTATCTCGAAATATGTCCGTCAGGCCCGTTTCTTTGAGCTGAATCTGCAAATATCTCGGAAACGAAGCGAGCTATGGCAAAATATTAAGAGACGTTTTTTGTAGAGAATTATGTTTCCTACAATTTATGTTCTATGATATTTTTTGATCAGAAGCGTAGTTTTCGAGATATATCGAGATATTTAAAAGTTCCGAAGCCGCACCAACATAATAGAGATACAGAAACACCGTGGCTCCTTTCTTTGAGATAACTCTGCACTAGTGCGAGCCGCAAATGCCACTTCCAGCTTAGCTGTGCAGAAGAAGAACAACAAGAAGAAGAAATATCTCGAAATATGTCCGTCAGGCCACTTCCCTTGAGATAAATCTGCAAATATCTCGGAAACGAAGCGAGCTATGGCAAAATGTTAAGAGACCTTCTTTGTAGAGAATTATGTTTCCTACTTTTTATGTTCGATGATATTTTTTGATCAGATGCGTAGTTCTCGAGATATATCAAGATATTTAAAAGTTCCGAAGCTGCACCAACATAATAGAGGTACAGAAACACCGTGGCCTCTTTCTTTGAGATAACTCTGCACTATTGCGAGCTGCAAATGCCACTTCGAGCTTAGCTGTGCAGAAGAAGAACAACAAGAAGAAGAAGTATCTCGAAATATGTCCGTCAGACCCCTTCCCTTGAGATGAATCTGCAAATATCTCGGAAACGAAGCGAGCTATGGCAAAATGTTAAGAGACCTTTTTTGTAGAGAATAATGTTTCCTACAATTTACGTTCTATGATATTTTTTGATCAGAAGCGTAGTTTTCGAGATATATCGAGATATTTAAAAGTTCCGAAGCCGCACCAACATAATAGAGATACAGAAGCACCGTGGCCCCTTTCGTTGAGATAACTCTGCACTAGTGCGAGCCGCAAATGCCACTTCCAGCTTAGCTGTGCAGAAGAAGAATAACAAGAAGAAGAAATATCTCGAAATATGTCCGTCAGGCCCCTTCCCTTGAGATAAATCTGCAAATATCTCGGAAACGAAGCGAGCTATGGCAAAATGTTAAGAGACCTTTTTTGTAGAGAATTAAGTTTCCTACTTTCTATGTTCTATGATATTTTTTGATCAGATGCGTAGTTCTCGAGATATATCAAGATATTTAAAAGTTCCGAAGCCGCACCAACATAATAGAGATACAGAAACACCGTGGCCCCTTTCTTTGAGATAACTCTGCACTATTGCGAGCTGCAAATGCCACTTCCAGCTTAGCTGTGCAGAGGAAGAACAACAAGAAGAAGAAATATCTCGAAATATGTCCGTCAGGCCAGTTCCTTTGAGCTGAATCTGCAAATATCTCGGAAACGAAGCGAGCTATGGCAAAATGTTAAGAGACGTTTTTGGTAGAGAATTATGTTTCCTACAATTTATGTTCTATGATATTTTTTCATCAGAAGCGTAGTTTTCGAGATATATCGAGATATTTAAAAGTTCCGAAGCCGCACCAACATAATAGGGATACAGAAACACCGTGGCCCCTTTCTTTGAGATAACTCTGCACTAGTGTGAGCCGCAAATGCAACTTCCAGCTTAGCTGTGCAGAAGAAGAACAACAAGAAGAAGAAATATCTCGAAATATGTCCGTCAGGCGCCTTCCCTTGAGATAAATCTCCAAATATCTCGGAAACGAAGCGAGCTATGGCAAAATGTTAAGAGACCTTTTTTGTAGAAAATTAGGTTTCCTACTTTTTATGTTCTATGATATTTTTTGATCAGATGCGTAGTTCTCGAGATATATCAAGATACTTAAAAGTTCCGAAGCCGCACCAACATAATAGAGATACAGAAACACCGTGGCCCCTTTCTTTGAGATAACTCTGCACTATTGCGAGCTGTGAATGCCACTTCCAGCTTCGCTGTGCAGAAGAAGAACAACAAGAAGAAGAAATATCTCGAAATATGTCCGTCAGGCCCCTTCCCTTGAGATATATCTGCAAATATCTCGGAAACGAAGCGAGCTATGGCAAAATGTTGAGAGACCTTTTTTGTAGAGAATTATGTTTCCTACAATTCATGTTCTATGATATTTTTTGATCAGAAGCGTAGTTTTCGAGATATATCGAGATATTTAAAAGTTCCGAAGCCGCACCAACATAATAGAGATACAGAAACACCGTGGCCCCTTTCATTGAGATAACTCTGCACTAGTGCGAGCTGCCAATGCCACTTCCAGCTTAGCTATGCAGAAGAAGAACAACAAGAAGAAGAAATATCTCGAAATATGTCCGTCAGGCCCCTTCCCTTGAGATAAATCTGCAAATATCTCGGAAACGAAGCGAGCTATGGCAAAATGTTAAGAGACCTTTTTTGTAGAGAATTAAGTTTCCTACTTTTTATGTTCTATGATATTTTTTGATCAGATGCGTAGTTCTCGAGATATATCAAGATATTTAAAAGTTCCGAAGCCGCACCAACATAATAGAGATACAGAAACACCGTGGCCCCTTTCTTTGAGATAACTCTGCACTATTGCGAGCTGCAAATGCCACTTCCAGCTTAGCTGTGCAGAGGAAGAACAACAAGAAGAAGAAGTATCTCGAAATATGTCCGTCAGGCCCGTTCCTTTGAGCTGAATCTGCAAATCTCTCGGAAACAAAGCGAGCTATGGCAAAATGTTAAGAGACCTTTTTTGTAGAGAATTAAGTTTCCTACTTTTCATGTTCTATGATATTTTTTGATCAGATGCGTAGTTCTCGAGATATATCAAGATATTTAAAAGTTCCGAAGCAGCACCAACATAATAGAGATACAGAAACACCGTGGCCCCTTTCTTTGAGATAACTCTGCACTATTGCGAGCTGTAAATGCCACTTCCAGCGTAGCTGTGCAGAAGAAGAACAACAAGAAGAAGAAATATCTCGAAATATGTCCGTCAGGCCCCTTCCCTTGAGATAAATATGCAAATATCTCGGAAACGAAGCGAGCTATGGCAAAATGTTAAGAGACCTTTTTTGTAGAGAATTAAGTTTCCTACTTTTTATGTTCTATGATATTTTTTGATCAGATGCGTAGTTCTCGAGATATATCAAGATATTTAAAAGTTCCGAAGCCGCACCAACATAATAGAGATACAGAAACACCGTGGCCCCTTTCTTTGAGATAACTCTGCACTATTGCGAGCTGCAAATGCCACTTCCAGCTTAGCTGTGCAGAGGAAGAACAACAAGAAGAAGAAATATCTCGAAATATGTCCGTCAGGCCAGTTCCTTTGAGCTGAATCTGCAAATATCTCGGAAACGAAACGAGCTATGGCAAAATGTTAAGAGACCTTTTTTGTAGAGAATTATGTTTGCTACAATTTATGTTCTATGATATTTTTTGATCAGAAGCGTAGTTTTCGAGATATATCGAGATATTTAAAAGTTCCGAAGCCGCACCAACATAATAGAGATACAGAAACACCGTGGCCCCTTTCTTTGAGATAACTCTGCACTATTGCGAGCTGCAAATGCCACTTCCAGCTTAGCTGTGCAGAAGAAGAACAACAAGAAGAAGAAATATCTCGAAATATGTCCGTCAGGCCCCTTCCCTTGAGATATATCTGCAAATATCTCGGAAACGAAGAGAGCTACGGCAAAATGTTAAGACACCTTTTTTGTAGAGAATTAAGTTTCCTACTTTTCATGTTCTATGATATTTTTTGATCAGATGCGTAGTTCTCGAGATATATCAAGATATTTAAAAGTTCCGAAGCCGCACCAACGTAATAGAGATACAGAAACACCGTGGCCCCTTTCTTTGAGATAACTCTGCACTATTGCGAGCTGTAAATGCCACTTCCAGCTTAGCTGTGCAGAAGAAGAACAACAAGAAGAAGAAATATCTCGAAATATGTCCATCAGGACCCTTCCCTTGAGATAAATCTGCAAATATCTCGGAAACGAAATGAGCTATGGCAAAATGTTAAGAGACCTTTTTTGTAGAGAATTATGTTTCCTACAATTTATGTTCTATGATATTTTTTGATCAGAAGCGTAGTTTTCGAGATATATCGAGATATGTAAAAGTTCCGAAGCCGCACCAACATAATAGAGATACAGAAACACCGTGGCCTCTTTCTTTGGGATAACTCTGCACTCTTGCGAGCTGCAAATGCCACTTCCAGCTTAGCTGTGCAGAAGAAGAACAACAAGAAGAAGAAATATCTCGAAATATGTCCGTCAGGCCACTTCCCTTGAGATAAATCTGCAAATATCTCGGAAACGAAGCGAGCTGTGGCAAAATGTTAAGAGACCTTTTTTGTAGAGAATTAAGTTTCCTACTTTTTATGTTCTATAATATTTTTTGATCAGATGCGTAGTTCTCGAGATATATCAAGATATTTAAAAGTTCCAAAGCCCCACCAACATAATAGAGATACAGAAACACCGTGGCCCCTTTCTTTGAGATAACTCTGCACTATTGCGAGCTGCAAATGCCACTTCCAGCTTAGCTGTGCAGAGGAAGAACAACAAGAAGAAGAAATATCTCGAAATATGTCCGTCAGGCCAGTTCCTTTGAGCTGAATCTGCAAATATCTCGGAAACGAAACGAGCTATGGCAAAATGTTAAGAGACGTTTTTTGTAGAGAATTATGTTTCCTACAATTTATGTTCTATGATATTTTTTGATCAGAAGCGTAGTTTTCGAGATATATCGAGATATTTAAAAGTTCCGAAGACGCACCAACATAATAGAGATACAGAAACACCGTGGCCCCTTTCTTTGAGATAACTCTGCACTAGTGCGAGCCGCAAATGCCACTTCCAGCTTAGCTGTGCAGAAGAAGAACAACAAGAAGAAGAAATATCTCGAAATATGTCCGTCAGGCCCCTTCCCTTGAGATATATCTGCAAATATCTCGGAAACGAAGAGAGCTATGGCAAAATGTTAAGAGACCTTTTTTGTAGAGAATTAAGTTTCCTACTTTTCATGTTCTATGATATTTTTTGATCGGATGCGTAGTTCTCGAGATATATCAAGATATTTAAAAGTTCCGAAGCCGCACCAACATAATAGAGATTCAGAAACACCGTGGCCCCTTTCTTTGAGATAACTCTGCACTATTGCGAGCTGTAAATGCCACTTCCAGCTTAGCTGTGCAGAAAAAGAACAACAAGAAGAAGAAATATCTCGAAATATGCCCGTTAGGCCCCTTCCCTTGAGATATATCTGCAAATATCTCGGAAACGAAGCGAGCTATGGCAAAATGTTGAGAGACCTTTTTTGTACAGAATTATGTTTCCTACTTTTTACGTTCTATGATATTTTTTGATCAGACGCGTAGTTCTCGAGATATATCAAGATATTTAAAAGTTCCGAAGCCGCACCAACATAATAGAGATACAGAAACACCGTGGCCCCTTTCTTTGAGATATCTCTGCACTATTGCGAGCTGCAAATGCCACTTCCAGCTTAGCTGTGCAGAAGAAGAACAACAAGAAGAAGAAATATCTCGAAATATGTCCGTCAGGACCCTGCCCTTGAGATATATCTGCAAATATCTCGGAAACGAAGCGAGCTAACGCAAAATGTTGAGAGACCTTTTTTGTAGAGAATTATGTTTCCTATAATTTATGTTCTATGATATTTTTTGATCAGAAGTGTAGTTTTCGAGATATGTCGAGATATTTAAAAGTTCCGTAGCCGCACCAACATAATAGAGATACAGAAACACCGTGGCCCCTTTCTTTGATATAACTCTGCACTAGTGCGAGCCGCAAATGCCACTTCCAGCTTAGCTGTGCAGAAGAAGAACAACAAGAAGAAGAAATATCTCGAAATATGT